>NC_037681.1:42748615-43116397 GCF_003255815.1 Theropithecus gelada
AGGATTTTTATGGTATTAGGTCTAACATTTAAGTCTCTAATCCATCTTCAATTAATTTTCGTATAAAGAGTAAGGAAAGGATCCAGTTTCAGCTTTCTACTTATGGCTAGCCAATTTTCCCAGCACCATTTATTAAATAGGGAATCCTTTCCCCATTTCTTGTTTCTCTCAGGTTTGTCAAAGATCAGATGGCTGTAGATGTGTGGTATTATTTCTGAGGACTCTGTTCTGTTCCATTGGTCTATATCTCTGTTTTGGTACCAGTACCATGCTGTTTTGGTTACTGTAGCCTTGTAGTATAGTTTGAAGTCAGGTAGCGTGATGCCTCCAGCTTTGTTCTTTTGACTTAGGATTGTCTTGGAGATGCGGGCTCTTTTTTGGTTCCATATGAACTTTAAAGCAGTTTTTTCCAATTCTGTGAAGAAACTCATTGGTAGCTTGATGGGGATGGCATTGAATCTATAAATTACCTTGGGCAGTATGGCCATTTTCACGATATTAATTCTTCCTATCCATGAGCATGGTATGTTCTTCCATTTGTTTGTGTCCTCTTTTATTTCACTGAGCAGTGGTTTGTAGTTCTCCTTGAAGAGGTCCTTTACATCCCTTGTAAGTTGGATTCCTAGGTATTTTATTCTCTTTGAAGCAATTGTGAATGGAAGTTCATTCATGATTTGGCTCTGTGTTTGTCTGTTATTGGTGTATAAGAATGCTTGTGATTTTTGCACATTAATTTTGTATCCTGAGACTTTGCTGAAGTTGCTTATCAGCTTAAGGAGATTTTGGGCCGAGACAATGGGGTTTTCTAAATATACAATCATGTCATCTGCAAACAGGGACAATTTGACTTCTTCTTTTCCTAACTGAATACCCCTGATTTCTTTCTCTTGCCTAATTGCCCTAGCCAGAACTTCCAACACTATGTTGAATAGGAGTGGTGAGAGAGGGCATCCCTGTCTTGTGCCAGTTTTCAAAGGGAATGCTTCCAGTTTTTGCCCATTCAGTATGATATTGGCTGTGGGTTTGTCATAAATAGCTCTTATTATTTTGAGGTACGTTCCATCAATACCGAATTTATTGAGCGTTTTTCGCATGAAGGGCTGTTGAATTTTGTCAAAAGCCTTTTCTGCATCTATTGAGATAATCATGTGGTTCTTGTCTTTGGTTCTGTTTATATGCTGGATTATGTTTATTGATTTGCGAATGTTGAACCAGCCTTGCATCCCAGGGATGAAGCCCACTTGATCATGGTGGATAAGCTTTTTGATGTGTTGTTGAATCCGGTTTGCCAGTATTTTATTGAGGATTTTTGCATCGATGTTCATCAGGGATATTGGTCTAAAATTCTCTTTTTTTGTTGTGTCTCTGCCAGGCTTTGGTATCAGGATGATGTTGGCCTCATAAAATGAGTTGGGGAGGATTCCCTCTTTTTCTATTGATTGGAATAGTTTCAGAAGGAATGGTACCAACTCCTCCTTATACCTCTGGTAGAATTCAGCTGTGAATCCATCTGGTCCTGGACTTTTTTTGGTTGGTAGGCTATTAATTATTGCCTCAATTTCAGAGCCTACTATTGGTCTATTCAGGGATTCAACTTCTTCCTGGTTTAGTCTTGGAAGAGTGTAAGTGTCCAGGAAATTATCCATTTCTTCTAGGTTTTCCAGTTTATTTGCGTAGAGGTGTTTATAGTATTCTCTGATGGTAGTTTGTATTTCTGTGGGGTCGGTGGTGATATCCCCTTTATCATTTTTAATTGCGTCGATTTGATTCTTCTCTCTTTTCTTCTTTATTAGTCTTGCTAGTGGTCTGTCAATTTTGTTGATCTTTTCAAAAAACCAACTCCTGGATTCATTGATTTTTTGGAGGGTTTTTTGTGTCTCTATCTCCTTCAGTTCTGCTCTGATCTTAGTTATTTCTTGCCTTCTGCTAGCTTTCGAATGTGTTTGCTCTTGCTTCTCTAGTTCTTTTAATTGCGATGTTAGAGTGTCAATTTTTGATCTTTCCTGCTTTCTCTTGTGGGCATTTAGTGCTATAAATTTCCCTCTACACACTGCTTTAAATGTGTCCCAGAGATTCTGGTATGTTGTATCTTTGTTCTCATTGGTTTCAAAGAACATCTTTATTTCTGCCTTCATTTCGTTATGTACCCAGTAGTCATTCAGGAGCAGGTTGTTCAGTTTCCATGTAGTTGAGCGGTTTTGATTGAGTTTCTTAGTCCTGAGTTCTGGTTTGATTGCACTGTGGTCTGAGAGACAGTTTGTTATAATTTCTGTTCTTGTACATTTGCTGAGGAGTGCTTTACTTCCAATTATATGGTCAATTTTGGAGTAAGTACGATGTGGTGCTGAGAAGAATGTATATTCTGTTGATTTGGGGTGGAGAGTTCTATAGATGTCTATTAGGTCTGCTTGCTGCAGAGATGAGTTCAATTCCTGGATATCCTTGTTAACTTTCTGTCTTGTTGATCTGTCTAATGTTGACAGTGGAGTGTTGAAGTCTCCCATTATTATTGTATGGGAGTCTAAGTCTCTTTGTAAGTCTCTAAGGACTTGCTTTATGAATCTGGGTGCTCCTGTATTGGGTGCATATATATTTAGGATAGTTAGCTCTTCCTGTTGAATTGATCCCTTTACCATTATGTAATGGCCTTCTTTGTCTCTTTTGATCTTTGATGGTTTAAAGTCTGTTTTATCAGAGACTAGGATTGCAACCCCTGCTTTTTTTTGTTCTCCATTTGCTTGGTAAATCTTCCTCCATCCCTTTATTTTGAGCCTATGTATGTCTCTGCGTGTGAGATGGGTCTCCTGAATACAGCAGACTGATGGGTCTTGACTCTTTATCCAGTTTGCCAGTCTGTGTCTTTTCATTGGAGCATTTAGTCCATTTCCATTTAAGGTTAAGATTGTTATGTGTGAACTTGATCCTGCCATTATGATATTAACTGGTTATTTTGCTCGTTAGTTGATGCAGTTTCTTCCTAGCCTCGATGGTCTTTACATTTTGGCATGTTTTTGCAATGGCTGGTACCGGTTGTTCCTTTCCATGTTGAGTGCTTCCTTCAGGGTCTCTTGTAAGGCAGGCCTAGTGGTGACAAAATCTCTAAGCATTTGCTTATCTGTAAAGGATTTTATTTCTCCTTCACTTATGAAACTTAGTTTGGCTGGATATGAAATTCTGGGTTTAAAATTCTTTTCTTTAAGAATGTTGAATATTGGCCCCCACTCTCTTCTGGCTTGGAGAGTTTCTGCCGAGAGATCTGCTGTGAGTCTGATGGGCTTCCCTTTGTGGGTAACCCGACCTTTCTCTCTGGCTGCCCTTAAGATTTTTTCCTTCATTTCAACTTTGGTGAATCTGGCAATTATGTGTCTTGGAGTTGCTCTTCTCGAGGAGTATCTTTGTGGCGTTCTCTGTATTTCCTGGATTTGAATGTTGGCCTGCCCTACTAGGTTGGGGAAGTTCTCCTGGATGATATCCTGAAGAGTGTTTTCCAACTTGGTTCCATTTTCCCCCTCACTTTCAGGCACCCCAATCAGACGTAGATTTGGTCTTTTTACATAATCCCATACTTCTTGCAGGCTTTGTTCATTTCTTTTTCTTCTTTTTTCTTTTGGTTTCTCTTCTCGCTTCATTTCATTCATTTGATCCTCAATCGCTGATACTCTTTCTTCCAGTTGATCGAGTCGGTTACTGAAGCTTGTGCATTTGTCACGTATTTCTCGTGTCATGGTTTTCATCTCTTTCATTTCGTTTATGACCTTCTCTGCATTAATTACTCTAGCCGTCAATTCTTCCACTTTTTTTTCAAGATTTTTAGTTTCTTTGCGCTGGGTACGTAATTCCTCCTTTAGCTCTGAGAAATTTGATGGACTGAAGCCTTCTTCTCTCATCTCGTCAAAGTCATTCTCCGTCCAGCTTTGATCCGTTGCTGGCGATGAGCTGCGCTCCTTTGCTGGGGGAGATGTGCTCTTATTTTTTGAATTTCCAGCTTTTCTGCCCTGCTTTTTCCCCATCTTTGTGGTTTTATCTGCCTCTGGTCTTTGATGATGGTGATGTACTGATGGGGTTTTGGTGTAGGTGTCCTTCCTGTTTGATAGTTTTCCTTCTAACAGTTAGGACCCTCAGCTGTAGGTCTGTTGGAGATTGCTTGAGGTCCACTCCAGACCCTGTTTGCCTGGGTATCAGCAGCAGAGGCTGCAGAAGATAGAATATTTCTGAACAGCGAGTGTAGCTGTCTGATTCTTGCTTTGGAAGCTTCCTCTCAGGGGTGTACTCCACCCTGTGAGGTGTGGGGTGTCAGACTGCCCCTAGTGGGGGATGTCTCCCAGTTAGGCTACTCAGGGGTCAGGGACCCACTTGAGCAGGCAGTCTGTCCCTTCTCAGATCTCAACCTCCGTGTTGGGAGATCCACTGCTCTTTTCAATGCTGTCAGACAGAGTCGTTTGCATCTGCAGAGGCTTCTGCTGCTTTTTTGTTGTTGTTGTTGTTGTTGTTGTGTAGCTGTGCCCTGTCCCCAGAGGTGGAGTCTACAGAGACAGGCAGGTTTCCTTGAGCTGCTGTGAGCTCCACCCAGTTGGAGCTTCCCAGCAGCTTTGTTTACCTACTTAAGCCTCAGCAATGGCGGGCGCCCCTCCCCCAGCCTCACTGCTGCCTTGCCGGTAGATCACAGACTGCTGTTCTAGCAATGAGGGAGGCTCCGTGGGCGTGGGACCCTCCCGGCCAGGTGTGGGATATGATCTCCTGGTGTTCCTGTTTGCTTAAAGCGCAATATTGGGGTGGGAGTTACCCGATTTTCCAGGTGTTGTGTGTCTCAGTTCCCCTGGCTAGGAAAAGGGATTCCCTTCCCCCTTGTGCTTCCCAGGTGAGGCGATGCCTCGCCCTGCTTCAGCTCTCGCTGGTTGGGCTGCAGCAGCTGACCAGCACCGATCGTCCGGCACTCCCCAGTGAGATGAACCCAGTACCTCAGTTGAAAATGCAGAAATCACCGGTCTTCTGTGTCGCTCGCGCTGGGAGTTGGAGACTGGAGCTGTTCCTATTCGGCCATCTTGCTCCGCCCCCCCGTGAACAGTATGTTTTTAACTTTCCATACCATGTCCTCCCAAGATTCTCACCAATGCAATTACATATTTGAATTGCCAAGAAAAAGAATATGACTATCTCCTAGTACTTGCCAAACTTTTTCCAAACTGAAGACAATCTTCAGAGATTCACTAGAACTCATAGGACCTGGCATGCAATTGTGCTTAAGGCTAGGATTTCTTATGTTCACATAGTGAGGGCACGCTGTTGGAAACTGAGGACAAAGACACAGGTAGAGTCTGGAGAGATCCAGGCACAGGTTTCCTATTTCGTCTATTATTTACACATTTTGTATTTAACTAACATTTTCATTTGGTTAAATATATGTGTGCATGTGTATATGCCCCTAAGCATTTAAAAAGAAGAAGTTTGTTTTCCCTTTGTTTTAACCTTATATTCATTTTTTAGAGGTAGATATTTCAACAATTAAACATCTTTTTATATTTACAACCTCTTATGTTATTATTCTCATCAATTTTAGGAATTTACAGTAAGGTAATACATAATTTTCTATATTCTAAACTAATAATGGTTTTAGGACCTGCCATCAATTTAATACATCTTGTTAATAATATGTAACAAGCATATTAAATACACATATAGATTTTAAAACATTTCCTGATTTTAATGTAGCCAAGATCTCTAAAAATACTTACTTTAGGATTGTTTATGGTCACTGATATGATGAAAATAGAATGACATACACCAAAATATTTACAGCAGAATTATTTAAAATACCAAACTGATATTTTAATAAATACCTAAAATTAGAGAAACAACTAAGTTAGGTACAGTGAGTCTAAATCTTATGCAGCAATATAAAATAATTATTAACATATAATTATAAGGATAATATTTATGAAAAATCATGGAATGAACTAGAACAATAAAGAATATAACTATACTACAGATAAAACTCTCTAAAAGCATGCTTACATACAGATAAACACTGGAAAGATACACAGGAAAAAAAATTGTAAAAGCACTTTAAAAGTTACCAACAATAAGTTTGGAGGGAATTCTACCTTTTGTTTTCATACCCTTCAACCAAATTTTGTTCTAAGGCTATTTGGCAATAAATAGAAATAGAGAAAAATGTTAGTAACTTCAGAGATATAAAAGCAAGCAGCAAAGGCAGTCTTATTTTATCTCCCTCTTTTTTCTACCTAGGGCTGAGAAAAGGACAGGAGAAGAAACTGGGTGCAGAATTGGCTTTTGCCTCTTCTTTCTACCTGAGCCATCCAGACAGCACAGCTGCCCCCCAGGTAGGTCTCAACTAAGCTGTGTACACGTGGTTGAGGCTACCATAGAACACAGGAGCTTTGTAGAGCACATCAAGTCCTCGATTCACTTGAAATAATATTACTCTCCTCTTTCAGTGATCTTCTCTGTTAATAAGAACCTTTAAGCTAATGACTGAAGGAAGATATAAAGAAGTTTTGGGGAATGGGCCATAATTGTCTTTGTTATCCAAGAAGCAATTATTTCCCATAGTTGGCTTTTTCCAGAATCACTGATATTACTACTTTCTTTCTCTGGTATCTCACTTTCTTTCTCTGTTTTATATTGCTATGCTTTGCATTTCTAATACATTTCATATCTTTGAGGAAAGGCTTATGTCTTTTTCTTTTTAATCTGCTATGTGCTTTTAAAAGTTTGGTTTATAGTAGATACATAAATTATGTATATAGTGGATATATATAGATAGATACATATAAATACAGATATTGCATTGAATCAAATTTACTTGTGTCATCTCTTAATGAGCATTTCTCTTTTTTAATGGTCTCTTAACTTCCCCCAAATAACCCATTTTAAGGTGGAGCTTGAATCAAATAGTTCATTTAAAAATGCCTATAGAGTAATGCTGTTATTTTTTAAAAATTTGCAGTGATACTGAAAGAAGAATATCTCAACAATGTCAGCTTCCCACCAACACCTCAGAGTCTGCCCACCCTTTTCTTGTTCACCTGTTTCCCGGCCTGCAGGCATTCTTATTTAATGTACTCCATATTGACAAATTCATCACTTTCCCACTGACATCCTCACTGTTGAAATCTTATTTTCCTCATTTGCCCCATCTTGTTTTTGCTCAAACAATTATATGCAAAATTTAACGTATACTCTTTAGATTAACCCCAACCCCATCCCTACTCACACACAGACACATTTGGTTTTCCACATCAATTTTTTAAAAATCAAATATAACATAAAAATAGATTTTAGGGGATCTGGATTACTTCTGCATTTTTCAATACTTTTTAAACATGATTATACAAATTAAATATATGTGAGTTTTACTTTGCCAAAGTATATTTTTCAAAAAGCTAAAACAACAAAGTATATGCAAATATAAAGTGAGCACATGTCAAAGAGTTTTTTTTAGCTCATTAATGATGAAACCACCAAGATGCTAAAGCTGGTCCCAAAAGTACTGGAGATATATATAGTGACTACGAGAAAAACAAGATTTCCAGTTCAGGTACAAAAGAACTTAATGTTCATAAAGGACAATAAAACTATAATCTTTCATCAAACATTATTTGTATCTTGCACACAACATTCATTTCTATTGCTATTTGATGAGAATCATCTATATTGCTATCCATTTTCTGAGAGCTAATAGGTACCCTTGGAAAGTTATAAGGGTTATTATCCTGAATAATAGTAAATAGCAAGTCAAGTAAGACAGGAGAATTAAGTAATCCCTTGGCCAGGCTTCTAGACAATGTCTTAGAGGATATGGAAAAGAATCAGTAATCCGGCTGGGCACAGTGGCTCACGCCTGTAATCCTAGCACTTTGGGAGGCCAAGGCGGGCAGATCCCCTGAGGTCAGGAGTTCGAGACCAGGCTGGCCAATATGGTGAAGCCCAGTCTGTACTAAAAGTACAAAAAATTAGCCGGCCATGGTGGTGCACACCTGTAATCACAGTTACTTGGGAGGCTGAGGCAGGAGAATCACTTGAACCCAGGAAGCAGAGGTTGCAGTAAGCCAAGATCACACCACTCACTCCAGTCTGGGCAACAGAGTGAGACTCTGTCTCAAAACAAAACAAAAAAAGACTCAGTAACCCTGTATTTTGGAAAATTTTTCTTAACAGTGCAAATTTCTTAGTAATGAACAATTCTTCACTGATACAATAATCTACCTGTAAACATGCCCACATTTGGTATATAAAGACTGGTGTGTTCATGCCTGACTAGAATTAAGTATCTCAAAGTTCAGGGCCTTTTAGCATTCATCTAGGCAGCCAATCGGAACGGCAAGGACTATTTCAAGTAAATATCCTTCCTCCAAGAAACACTTAATCGAATGCCTGCTATGTGTCAAGTGTTGTGTTATACAGAAAAATATCCAATTCTTCTTCAAAGCTGAGAGCTTAATTAGAAAATAGATGTACAATGTATTATGGTAGAGTCTAACAAGTATCTGCAAGGTGCCATGGGTCTCTCGGGGTACAACACCTGATGTAAGCCTTTGGAGTGAAATCTGCCTGAATTTTACCTCTGAATATGTTGTTTATTGACTGACAAAATAACCAAAATACCCTTTTATATCTCAATTCCAAGCTTGAAAAATTTTTTAAAAGTGTATGACACAATCCTCTGACTTTTTATAACCTGAGGTTTTAAAGAGAACTTAAACTGATGAGATAACTCTGGGTCATTATGCAAAATACACAATACTGTGCTGCACTGTCACTCAGCAATGACCCAGAAAGCAATGAGTCATAAAGGACATATTTTTCTTTATGATAAATAACCCCAACCTGCTATATTTTTAAATTACTGTATCTGATTTATATGATTTTATACCTCGTACAGTTCTGTTCAATATCACTTTGATATGTACAGCAAAAATATTCATCATAGTTATGTGGTATTTTGTATAAAATGATGTAAATATGTGTCCATTGGACTTTTTTTTTATGTCTTGATAAATTAGGTTAGGTCACAATATGAAGGATAAATTGTTCTTTATTTTTGTCTTCCCGTCTGAATAATGGGCAGACTGCAAGACAATAATGATAGGGTACTAAACTACTACAGAGCCTCAAAGAAGTTCAAAGAATCTTATGTAAGACATTATGATGCAAGAGCAGTGTTATTTTAACTTTCTAAGAGATAATTGTATAGTTAATCTTCTATATTACATTGAAAAAGCTTTCAACACTTCATTGTGTTCAATTATACTCCTGATTACTCAGATGGAGAAAATTTGGGAAAGTTTGGAGATGCTTAACGATGAGTTGCTGATGAAGTGTTTTCTCACTGCCCTTGTCTCCTAAAACGGAAGTATTTGGGTTTTGGGAATTTTAGTTATCCTTTTAGCCCTTGGTAGCAGCCTTCATCAAAGATTCAAGGGCCAATTTTAATTAAGAAAGGTTAATGGCAGGTAGTGGCTCATGCCTGTCATCCCAGCACTTTGGGAGGCCAAGACAGGTGTACCACCTGAAGTCAGGAGTTCGAGACCAGCCTGGACAACAAGGTGAAACCCCATCTTCACTATGAACACAACATTAGCTGAGCATGGTAGTGCATGCCTGTAATCCCAGCTACTCGGGAGGCTGAGGCAGGAGAATCACTTGAACCCAGGAGGCAGAGGTTGCAGTGAGCCAAGATAGTGTCACTGCACTCCAGCCTGGGCAACCAAGCGAGACTCCATCCAAAAAAATAAAAAGATTGCCAATGAGCTCCAAAGAGCTTCCTTTCATTCCAGATATCACTTGCAGCAGAGGCATCACCAGGCTACCTCAGGCAAGCATAATGAACAACTGCATTTTCAATCTTCTTTGCACCCCTTTTTGTTTGTTCCTTCCCTCAGAAATTATACCCCAGAAATCTACAGTTCCGATGTTCTTTAAAGAGCAGTGGTTTTTCTGGAGAAGAATATGTCAAACAGAATTCCATTTCCTGAACCACATTTCTCTTCTGTCTTCCAGGATATAACTGGAGATGAACTCGTTTAGAAAAAAAACAAAAAATACATACCACACAGTTTGATCTGGAATGCAAATAAAAGCTTTTGGTCCATGATCTGAATTTCTGCCTGTCAAGTAGGGAGCAGATTCAAGATCTTTGCATTTGCTTTCTTTATCAGAGAGATAAAGGAATACTCAAGAGCAAGGGAAAAATATAGGCCTTTGATTCATTCAATTCATTATTACTTTTTGTCAAACATGTAGATAGAAAGTTCTTGTCATCACTGAATTTATAAGTCAGCAAGAAGGATCAACATTGGGCAAGGGTAGTTAATGCAATTGGTGCTTGTAGGAGATGTGTACCAAGGATATGGCTACATAGACAATGAGGGCTTAGTATGGCCTTAGAAAAAGGAAATGATGTGTTAGCTGAGACACAAACATGAATTGGACAGTGAGTAAGGTGGATGTCTCTCTAGGCAGAGAAAACTGCACATGCCAAATTACAGAGAGTCTGTCAGTTAAGTGGCATTTTTGGAAATTCTGAGAGAAAACACATGAGGACAATGTCAAGAGAACAGTTCCAGGGAATTCCACAACTGAGTGTGGGTCACTGGCTGAGGAGGGCACTCCGAGGGACTAGGATAAGCCAAGATAAATCCTAGGAAGAGCCTATGGCATAAGTCACAGCAAACCTCCTACTGAGTCAGGCAACTCAAAGCACAGAGCTGTCCATCAGGAGTAGGGTCAGCGAGAGAATCATCCCTGACAGCCTTCTTCCTGCCATATGCTCCTTCTGAAGCCCTGGGCTGGGACTCCAGGTCTCTTCTCAATGCTTCTTGAAGTGACAGGCGCCTAGGGCAAGCCATGGGAGTGGTGGCTGACATCTATATGTTATGCCTTAGTTACCTGTCACATATTTTTTAAAAATGAATTGTTTCTAAGGGCAGGATAGGTATTTTGTCTATGAGCATAGTCAATGTCAGTAAATATTTAATTAAATCAAGTATTTCAAAAGCCTCACTCTTGCTCTATTAGATATATAGGTAATTTTAGATAGCAAATTCAAACACGTTTGTCAACCCACTTTTCTATCAGCAACTTCCTAACAAACATTTGGATGAAAAATCGACACACTGAGAAGTCAACAGATAGTTTTTGTTTTTCTGAGGCAAAAATCTTTAGTGATTCACTATCCTTTTCTACTTCCTCTTTTTTCTTTCCTTGGCACACATCTCTCCTTTTAATTTTCATCCCTATAGATTACAAAATCTTGCAGAAAATTAGGTCGCTATATGCCTCACCCAAAGGGAAACTCCAAAAATGTAGAAAAGAAAATTAGTTCACCTTCAAGAAGTAATTTTAGCTTCACTCTAAAATAAAAACTCAGAACTTTATATCGACAAAAGAAAGTTGAGCTGTCTCTCCTCTCAGTTTTTTCCTCTGTTTTCCCACGTTTCAGGACAGAGGCTGCTGCCACAGAGCCTGCTCTTTGGGTTCTGGAGGAAGACGCTGTGTAGAATGTAATGCTAGGGGTTTGCAGGAATATTACTGACATCTTCCCAAATGAAACCTTGGCCATTTATTTTAATCATTGTTACCTCTGTATCTGAAGCATCTAGAAGAATCAACGGTACAGAGCAGACACTCAAGCAGTATTGGCCGAATAAATAATTGAGTGACGCATTATCAAATCAATACCTACTGACTTTAGACATTTGGGAAAATACGTGTGTGCACATGCATGTGCAATATTGCCATCCTGATTATCACCGTTAACATTTCAGTGAAATATTTTTGGAAGATTCCATATCAATGTTATTGGAGCTCCTAAAGAGATCATGATGATTGAATCCTGGAAAAGTTAATCAAGGTATTCAAGAGGGCCAGGGACAGGCAAAAAACTGATTTGAAAGAGAAGCTGAGAGGACACTTTAGGATGAATCTTTTCAAATAAGTTCAAGCAGACCAATAGAATCATTTACTCCAGAAAATCTCACTAAGATGCCTTCAGGAACACAGTACAAAGGAAAAGAAGATTGTGTCTGACTGTATGAAAAAAAAAGTTGTAGGTCTTGAAGTTTCTGTTTATGGCAGATAATATATAGTACTTGACCTCTCTTACCCTGTAATCTATGAATCTCTCTTATTTCCCTTGATATGTACCAGCCTCAAATTTAATTCTACTTTGACTGGCAGTGAGAGTTCTTCACACTCCAATATTTACAGAAAACATCAATTTCCATAAGCCTAGATATTTATGAATTACATTAGAATTATTTGTGTGATATACGGCAAATGTATTGCTGACCTAGTTAGAATTCTTTCAAAAGTGCTTTGTTAGTGCATTTGAGAAGTTTAATATGCAGGGTGGCCTGTTTAGAGTAGGTTCCACTTAATTCATCATGTCCAGCTATAGTGACAGCTACTTTAAGTTTTGGGCCAAGAACAAGTTTATTCAATCCCAAATCTGTACATCCATTCCGCCTAGACAGTAACCTCATTGCATATCACCTAGCAGTGGCCACAGTCCCCTGGGCTGAGCAGATTTCTTCCCCTTCTCCAACAACCTCCCTTTGCTCACCACATGTCTGTATTCTCATTCCTGATCATCACAGATCTACTCTAAACCTTATTTCAAAATCCCTGATCCTGTCCAGGAGCGATGGCTCATGCCCGTAATCCTAGCATTTTGGGAGGCCTAGATGACTGGATCACTTGAGGCCAGGAGTTTGAGACCACCCTGGCCAACATGGTGAAAACCCGTCTCTACTGAAAATACAAAAATAGGCCAGGCATGGTGGTACACACCTGTAATCCCAGCTACTTGGGAGGTTGAGGCAGGAGAATTGCTTGAACCTAAGATGTGGAGGTTACAGTGAGCAGAGATCATGCTACTGCACTCTAGCCTGGGCAACAGAGTAAGACTCTGTCTCAAAACAAACAAACAAACAAAAACAAAAACAAAACAACCTCATATTTTTCTTTGTTCATTATGATCCCATCCATTTTCCAATGAGGGAGTTTCCAAAATTATAACTTCCCAAATTATTGTGCTTTGACTAACCAGTAAATAAATCTCTAAGCAAAAGAATGGCTTAAGAAAATATGTGTTCTAGGACAGGAAAGTGCCTGGCCACAGAGACAAAGCTCAAAAATATTAAAACAATAAAGAAGGAAAATAGAAGATAAAATCCACATCAGTAACTCGTTCAACAAATATTAATTGACGGCTTACTATATGCCAGATACTTGGGTCAGGGCTGATGGTACAAATAGTGAGCAAAACAGATGGAATCTCTGCTCTGAGGAATCTCACAGTCTACGGTGGACAGAAATATCAATCAAATAACTGAAAGAGAAATGTAAAATGGCAAAATGTACAACAGTTTAGATGTGTTGCTACTGTGACAGTATTTGATTATAAGATGTGATATAGACAAAAAATATTGTTAAAGGAGTAGCATGTATTAAGGCTATGAGAAGAGAGGAGCAGCATTGTGTGTTTGAACAAAGAAATGAAGGCTGGTGTGGTTGGAACTGAGAGAGATTAGGTTAGAGAGGAAAATAGGGACCAGACAATGCTGGGGCTTTTAAGACATGTTCAACTACATGCAAAGGGAAGCAGATTTACATAGGATCTCAAACTGTACATTCAGTCACATGGTTCACCTGCACCCTTTGTCCATACATGGTATCGATACTTCTTTTATGTTAGAGATGCTGATGAAAGGAAATGCTTGAATAGAAATGGGGTGAACTAATCTGTGTATTGAACTTCAACACAAGGTCCTGGTATGAGTGGTCCAAACCCAATACCTTGTATTCTTCTTCCCATCTTGTTTCTTTTTATTTTTAAAGTTCAACTTTTATTTTAGATACAGCGGGCACATGTGCAGGCTTGTTACCTGGGTATATTGTATGATGCTGAGGTATAGTGTACTCAACCTGTCACTCAGTTAGTGAGTATAATACCCACTAGGTAGTTTATCAATCCACTCCCACCTCCCTCCCGCTCCCCCTCGGGCAGTCCCCAGTATCTACTGTTCCAATGGTTATGTCCATGTGTGCTCCATATTTAGCTCCCACTTATAAGTGAGAACATGCAGTGCTTGGTTTTCTGTTCTTGTGTTAATTCACTTAGAATAATGGCCTCCAGCTGCATCCATGTTGCCACAAAGGACATGATTTCATTCTTTTATGGCTGCATAGTATTCCATGGTGTGTATGTACCACATTTTCTTTTTTAAAAAATAGATTTCTGAGTCAGCTTAGCATGCAGTGATGCACTGCATCATTTGTTTGTGGTTGCAACAACAGGTCGCTGTACACTGTCCGTGGCATGAGCTAGAGGTGGCCCCTTGGAAGTACTTATGTCTCGCAGTTGACAATCACAGTAGAATTAGCTTGAGACATTCACAGAGATATCCTGGCACATTATTTGATTTTCAGGAGGTCTAGAGTTACTGTGGAGGAAAACAGATTTGAAACTTGTTTTTAACTCATGTCTGGAAAAGTATAGAGAAAATGCAATAGGCAGAATTCAGATTTTAAATGTGGCAAGAGCCTGAGGGTAATAGAATTCAAAGTTTTGGAGAGAGAGGGTGCTATAGTAAAGCACAAATACTGCATCTTTTAGAGGCCCATCCGCTCTGCTTGAGACTCACACTTCAAAGAGGTGTTTGTGGAGAGTATTCTCCATTCGACAGAAAGGTGGAGCTGGAGAAATAGTGAGAAATAAAGCAGATAAGTCAAGGGGCCTTAAAAGTTAGGAAAGCAGGCCGGGAACAGTGGCTCACGCCTGTAATCCAGCGCTTTGAGAGCCCGAGGCGGGGGAATCACAAGGTCACAAGTTCAAGACCAGCCTGACCAACATGGTGAAACCCCGTCTCTACTAAAAATACAAAAATTAGCCGAGCATGGTATTGCGCACCTGTAATCCCAGCCACTTAGGAGGCTGAGGCAGCAGAATCGCTTGAACCCAGCAGGCAAAGGCTGCAGTGAGCTGAGATTGCACCACTGCACTCCAGCCTGGGCAACAGAATGAGACTCTGTCTCAAAAAAAAAAAAAAAAAAAAAGCGAAATAGGTAGGAAAGTAATAATCAGGAGGTTGGCCCAGAAGGACTAGAGAGACCTCGGCAGACAGACAGACCCCCACAGCAAGGGAGGACTGCCAGTGGGAGGGGAAGTAGGAGCAGGAATGAAGGCACAGACTAGAGCTTAGAGAACAAGACAAGGAAACCTGTCCCGTGTTCCTCTGGGTACTCCAAGGTACATGATCTGCTATGTGAGCATAGAAGCTGTTGATCTAGTACATGCAGGACAAAGTAGACAGTCGTCATCCTCAGACCTTACCTGCTAGTGGGATTTATGGGACAGTCCAGTTGTGTTGTGCTGGGCTATCTAGCTCTATGCTTGAAACATACTTAGATAATATTGTTCATGTGTGCGTATGTGTGTGTGTGCATGTACACGTGTGTGCGCGTACATGGTCAGTGTACCAGCAAGAGTAATTTAATGGTTCAAAGATCCTCATCTTGGAAAATGTCTCATGCTATAAAGTTGAATACTGCTTATCACCAGATATCAAATTCCCATAAGAGGGTAAAATCAGCTTTAAATGGAGAACTGAAGTTATATTTGTGGGCCCTCTTCTCCTATATCTCCTTGTGATACATCCTTGTGCTAATTTGGATGTGAAACTTGCATGATAGGAGAAGACATGCTGAACCGGAAGGTCTGTGCAATGTGGAAGGAGGTGTGCTTTTCATGTCTCTTGTACTCATTGAACCGTGAGTGCAGAATGGCTTCACCTGTGCCACAGTACTTGGCGGGATCATGATGTCAATTAGGTTTCATGAGACTCTGTAAAGCAAATTTGTTTATTTGCTCACTGAGTTATCCAAAGACAAAAGGAGGACTGTGCCTCCAGCACAATAATTAATTATAAAGTCATCACACATATTGCATTAATGTTGGCTGACTTCTCACAAGTCCCTCTCAGAGGGCAGGGGCCATGTGTAAATATAACTCTATTTAGCATCCACTAAAAAGACACTTTGGTTGGAATCTGTGTGATCATCAACTTCTTTACTAGGTTGTGTGTTCCTTGAAGGAAAGGATTTTATCTTTCATTTATTCAATAAATATTTATAAAGCAGTAAAAAAATAGCAAAAATATCTTCATGCAGCTTATGTTCTTTTTTAAATTTAATTATTTTTAATTGGCAAATAATAATTGTATATATTTGTACAATTGTATATAAATTGTACAATTTGTGATAGGTATACAATTGCAGGATGATTAAATGAAGCAATTAAAATATTCATCACCTCATATATTTCTCATTTCTTTGTGGTAAGAATGTTTAAACCTAGAAGGACCCTATAAAATTGAACTTTATATTCTTTGACCAATACCTCCCCTTTTCCTGTTCACCTGCCCCTGGCCCCACAGCCTCTGATAACGACCACTTCACTCTACTTCTTTGACTATTTTCATTCCACATATAAGTAAGATCATGCAGTATTTGTCTTTGTCTTATTTCATTTAATGTAATGTCCTCTAGATTCATCCATGTTGTCACAATGACAGAATTTCCCTCATTTTTAAGGTTGAATGATATTCCACCTGTGTGTATATACCACATTTTTTTTATTCATCTTTTTCCTGAACCCTTGGGTTGCTTCCATATCTGTGCTATTGTGAATAATGATGCGATAAACATGAGAGTGCAGGTATCTCCTAGACATCCAATTTCAATTCCTTTGGCTTTCCACCCAGAAGTGGGATTGCTGAATCACAAAAATGGTAATTCCATTTTTAATTTTCTGAGGAGCTTCCATACTGTAGTTCTGTAATAACTATACTAATTTATATTCCCACCAATAGTGTCCATGGACGCCCTTTTCTCCACATCTTGCTGATACTTATCTTTCATCATCTTGATAGTAGCCATTCTAACATGTGTGATGGGAATATTGTGGTTTCAATTTGCATTTCCCTGATAATTAGTGATGTTGAGCATTTTTTCATGTATCTGTTGGTGATATGTATGTCCCTTTTTTTTTTTTGAAATATCTATTCAGGTCTTTTGCCCACTTTTTAATCAGGTCATTTGGAGGTTTTTTTGCTGTTAAATTCCATATCGATTTGGATATTGATCCTTATCAGATGCATTGTTTGCAACTATTTTCTCACATGCTGTGGGTTGTCTTTTCACTCTGTTGTTTCCTTTTCAGCAATTTTAAATATGATATAATCATCCCATTTGCCTATCTCTGCTTTTATGGCCTGTACTTTTGGGGTAGTATCCAAGAATTCATTGCCCAGACCAATATCATGGAGCTTTCCTCTTTCTTTTCTTCTAGTAGTTTTATAGTTTCAGGTCTTACACATCGAGTATTTCTCTAACACTTCTATAATGCTTACTGTATTCCAAGCACAGGTCAAAGCTCTTGACATATATTAACAACTTAAAGCAACAACCCAATGAGTCAGGTACTAGGCTATTTCTATCTTATGTATTGAAGGAAACTAAAGCTGAAGCAGTTTAAGTGTTATCCAAGGGTGCAGAACTAGTAAGTGGTGATGCTGGAATTTGTACCCTGGCAGTTTGGCTTCAAAGTCTACCTGCTTTTTCACTTTATTATCTCTTTCCTTTTAACTTACCTTTTTATTACTAGTGCCTAGCATAGTTCCCTGCAAAGAATAAATGAGTGCTAATTGCATAAGCCAATGAAACAATGACATTTATCATGCTAATGGTGATGATGGTGAAAAGATACTGATAATAATGATTTATATTCATTGAATTGCCACCCATACAATGTTTCATAATTTGTAAGCACCATATCATGTGATCTTTTTTTTAATCATACTTTAAGTTCTGGGATACATGTGCAGAACGTGCAGGTTTGTTACATAGGTATAAAGTGCCTTAGTGGTTTGCTGCACCCATCAACCCATCACCTAGGTTTTAAGCCCAGCATGCATTAGGTATCTGTCCTAATGCTCTCCCTCCCCTCACCTCCCACCCTACAACAGGTGCTGGTATGTGATGTTCCCCTCCCTGTGTCCATATGTTCTCATTTTTCACCTTCCACTTATGAATGAGAACATGCGGTGTTTGGTTTTCTGTATCTGTGTTAGTTTGCTGAGAATGATGGTTTCCAGCTTCATCTATGTCCCTGCAAAGGACATGAACTCATTCTTTTTTATGGCTGCATAGTATTCCATGGTGTATATGTGGCACATTTTCTTTATCCAGTCTATCATTGATGGGCATTTGGGTTGGTTCCAAGTCTTTGAGACTGTGAATAGTGCTTCAATAAACATACGTGTGTATGTGTCTTTAAAGGAGAATGATTTATAATCCTTTGGGTATATACCCAGTAATGGGATTGCTGGGTCAAATGTAATTTTTGGTTCTAGATCCTTGAGGAATCACCACACTGTCTTCCACAATGGCTCAACTAATTCACACTCCCACCAACAGCGTAAAAGCATTCCTATTTCACATTGTCTCCAGCATCTGTGGTTTCCTGACTTTTTAATGATCGCCATTCTAACTGGCATAGGATGGTATCTCATTGTGGTTTTGATTTCCATTTCTCTAATGACCAGTGATGATGAGCTTTTTTCCGTATATTTGTTGGCTGCATAAATGTCTTCTTTGGAGAAGTGTCTGTTCATATCCTTCGCCAACTTTTTGATTTTTTTTTTTTTTTGTAGATTTGTTTAAATTCCTTGTAGATTCAGGATATTAGCCCTTTGTCAGACAGATAGATTGCAAACATTTTCTCCTTTTCTGTACATTGCCTGTCACTCTGATGATAGCTTATTTTGCTGGGCAGAAGCTCTTTAGTTTAATTAAATCCCATATCTGAATAGCAATAGTGTCAGTGTTTAGCAGCTTCCCTAGACTGATAGTAAACCTGAGACCTAGAAAAATTAACCTAATCACGTAATGTTAGACACCTGGTAAGCTATAGAACCAGCACTTGAATCCTGGTCTTCCTAACCTTAATAGCCATGCTCTTTCATTACAGCTAAAAGTCACCAAATCTGGGATTATTTCTGCCATTTGTTTAGTGGCTTGAGAACAAATATTTATAACATATTGTTGTACATGAATCTCATCTTATAAAATAAGATTAAAATATACTTTGTCAAGCAAAGATTGTTGAAAACATAAAAATTCTCGAATAACAAAATAAAAACCGGTCTCTCTCTCTTTCTCCACATACATACTCAAAAGTGCATTCACACACATATATGCTCTTACCCCACAGGATAGAAAGTTGAAAGTCACTATGCATCAACCATAAATCCCCATAGATCTAATCCAAAGAGTCTGAATGAAATTGAGATAAATATAGTAGGTGCAATGGATAGAATACAATTTGTGATTTAAAATCCATAAAACAACTCTAAGGGCATTGTGATTTATTCTATATTAAACCCATTTCCCAAGCCTAATATTTATGCCCACATGTTTTTAATATGCTATTTAACCACACATTTTACAGATATAAACATCACCATATGAGCTTTCAATTAGCATTGATTTTCTTCCTGAAGACGTGCCTATTGGAATGAAATGTTAGGAATGGCTGGGAACTGATGTATGTGGAGTTAAAGTGCTGTTAATTCAATTGCTTTATCTGATCCAAAGTCACTTAGATTATATTAAATTAGCCATCTGCTTGGCTTTCACCTTGGAATGTCTGCCAGATGCTGAATGTGTTTACAGAGTTCATTAGCAGACCCAACCTTAACAACAACTTTCTTGTGGTGTAACACCAGTGACCAGAAGTTTCCCTGAAAAGACATCATAGGAAAAACAAGTATAAGCTACACTTAAATAAATGTTTTTTTAAATGGAATGTTTACATTTATTCTCAAACTTAAACATCTTTTTAGTGGAAGGGAATTTGGACAAAGGATTCTTACTAAAATACCAACTGATCTTTCACTTCTCTTTTGACAGGCAACGACAATTGATCATACTCTAATATTAATACAAATACCAATTTTCACAGATCTAGATATTATTAATTATATTAGAACTATTCATGCAATATACACCAAAGGGAATCTTCTACCACTTTACACTTTTAATTTAATTTTGTTGAGTGAATTCCCACGAGCAGATGACTATTCTACCTTGTAGTATATTATGGTGCATTAGAGTCTAGTGATGGAAATTAAAACGTATAATCTAATTTTATTACCATGACAAAGAAACTATTAGGTGAGGACCACTACATTTTGAAGGAGTTATAAGCAGCAACATTGGAGTTGGTTCTTTAACATTTTAGAATAACTGCATGTAAGGCATCCTAAGCAAAGTAAACAATTATGAAAAGGCTTTTTCAGCTGGGGAGTTAATAATAGAATGTGGCAACTGGAAAAAGATGAAGCTGGAAAGACTCTCAGAGGCCAGATAATGAAGATCCTTGATTACTATCTAGGAAATTTGGTTGTTAATTGATAGGTTATAAACAGGGAGCCACTGAATTAGTTTTAAGCAGAGAAGTTACATGGCATAGCATGTCATGTAGAAACATAATAAAAGTGTAAAATATATGAAGAAATTAAGCAAATCAAAGTCACCTAACTTAAGCGATTATTGTAAAGGTACAGGAGAGAAAATGAAAACCTTATCCTAAACAGATAAAGTGGAGATGGAAAGGGGAGAGATGTAACAATGTAACAGTTAATTAGGAAATAAATGCAATGAAATGTGTTTCACAATTAGAAATGAGAATGTAAACAGAGGAGGATATTGCAGATAACTTTAAGATTTCTGATTTGTATAATAGATGATTATGAGTTCAAATTTAGGAGGAAGGTTATGGAAATTAGAGGGACTATGGGACCATGACTTTATCTTTGGACATTTTGGATTTAATGTGACTATTAGATATTCTTGGAGGAATGTCTGTAGATAATTAGTTTGTAAGTCTGAAATTCAAGACAGTGATCTGAGCTAGAGATACAAAGTTAAAGTTCATTGCTGTGTATTCTAAATTTGGGATGGTAAAAATTAAATGAAGCTATCTAGGAAGTATATGTGTAATGAGAAGATAAGGATACTCAACATAAGACTCAATATTATTGTCTAAGGCATAGGAGGAAGAAAAGATTGCAAAGGACTGCTCAAAGAAGTAAAAGGAAAACCAGAAGAAGGTATGATGGCAGAAGACACCGGAAAAGAGAGTTACTACAATAAGCAAAAAGGATCAGGACAGTCTAATGTTACAAAGACATATTCTCTTTTACTCACAGTACTATAAAACCCAAGAAGTCAAATTAAAGTACCGAGGAAGAGGAAGAAAAAGAAAAGCTGGTGGCAGCTGAGGAGGAGGAGGAGCAGAAGAAAAAGGAAAGGAGAAGGAGGAGGAGGAGGAGGAGGAGGAGGAGGAGGAGAAACAAAAGAAGAAGGAGAAGGAGACGAAGGAGGAGGACAGGCACAGAAATTAATGAAATGTGTTGAAACTGTCCAAACCTGGTTATATATAAAATAAATTCTACAAATTCTGAGACTAGGCTTCACACCTTAGTTACTAATTTATCCATCCACAATGAGAAAATCAGAGGTGGGAGAGAGTAGATAACATTTAATAAACTAAGAACAATATTAACATGTTTGATCTAGAGTAGTCAAATGTCTTTCCAGTACATAATGTCACTGAAAGTTTAATCAGCATTATGAACTACTTGGAAAATTGTTATTATATCATCATTCTCATCCTCATTTTATTGTGAAAAAAATGAATACTTAGAAATATAAAAGTTAAAAAACCTGCTTATTCACATACAGTCTATGATGAGACTATATGAGAATAGGACATTGAGGACCCAAGCCCAAATGTCTTGGCTTCAAATTCCGATCTGCAGTAGACAACTAAAATGCATTCTGAGTTCTGTGATGAACACTGCAACTGTCTTGGCCAGATCATCTCTCTCCTTCAGGAAGTAAATGAGAGACTTGAGATGAACTCCCTCCCAGCTCTGTGAGTCTGCATTTCTATTAAATATTCTGAAAGTTTTGCAATTGCAAATGTCCCCCAGTATTAACAGTTACCCAAACCTACAAAAATACTACTTTAAATTCAATTAATTTTCTAAAGAACTAAAGTTTATATCTTGGAGCAAAGTATTTCATTTTGATTATCATTCAATATTTATAAAAGTTCACACTTCTGCTAGGTTGGAGCACTAGCTCCCATAACAGGCTATAATAAATGATAATGGATAATTATTATTTCAATTACCTTGCTCCTTTTCTTAGAGATACTCACTTGTATTACAAATTGGACAATGCTCATTCATTTTGATGCACTAGTTCCAAAATAACTTGTAGGCTTTCATTGATAATGGTAATGTATTTGAGTCGAGGGATATTAATTGACAGCAACTTACTCAACACATCAACTCTACACATTTCACCTGATTTCTTTATTAATTTTTAATAGACATTAGTTTTTAGAACAGTTTTAAATTTATAGACAATTTAGATGGTGCAGATAATCCCCATATGTCCCACACCCACAATTGACATCCTACAGAAGTATGTCACATCTGTTACAACTAACGAACTAATTTTGACATATTATTAACTGAAGTCCATAGGGCATTTAGTTTCCCAATGTCAACACATTTTTATTAACTCAAGGCCATTTTTCATTCAAATTTCCTTAGTTTTCTCCTAATATCATTTTTAAAATTTTCTTTTTCAAGATCCCTTTCAGGATGCCACACTAGTTAGTGTCATGTATCTTTAGTCTCCACATATTTTTGACAGTTTTCTTGTTTTTGATGACTGACAGTTTTGAGGAGTACTTCTCAGGCACATTATAGGGTTTTTCTTTATTGATAGTTGTCTGATGTCATTTCTGATGGTTAGACTGAGACTAGGGGTTTTGTGGAGGAACATAACAGAGGTAAAATGTCATTTCCATCACATAATATCAAGAGTACAAACTATCAACATGATTTACGACTGATGATGTTGACCTTGGTCACCTTTTGACTGAAGTCATGTTTGTTGTTTTTCTCTACTGTGGTGTTCCTCTCTTTTCCCCTTCCCATACTATACTCTTTGAAAGAATGTCATGATGCAAAGTACAATTTAAGGGGAGGGAATTTATTTTCCCCCTCTTTGCAAGTGGAATATTTCAATAGCTTAATTAGAATTTTTTCCATAGAAGATTTGTCCCTTCTCCTCCATTTAATAATTAATTTAATCATTTATTTACATCAATATGTTCTGATGGATATTTATTTCGTATTTTGGCTAACAATCCAGTACTATTTCATTTGTCACCCAGATGATTTCAGCTTTTGCCACTGGGAGCTCTATTAGTTGGCTCACTTGCTTTATTTTACTGGAACATCGGTGTATATTTATATGCTTTGGAAATAGCCTTCCAAGTAGGGACCATGGGAAAAAGTTAACAAAGAGAAAAAACAAGTGTTTAAAGTTAAATATTATAATTAAATAAAAAAAATAAACATATTAAGTCAGTATGTAAAAATATTTCTAAAGTATTTAAACAAATGCCAAAATTTAAGTTAATGATACAATACAAAGATATTTACTTAGCATTATAAGTAATTATGATACTATATAAAAAATCTACTGAAAATTAGAAAAAAATCATTACCTATGACTAACATAACTTCATCCCTAGAAAAATCTAAGGAAATCCATTTTTAAAAACTATATTTGATAAAATAATTTTAGTTAAACAAGCAAATAAACCTCAGTAACATTCCTGTACAAGAATGGGATAAAGAAGGGATAAGATAGAACAAAAAATTCCATTTATTCTCAAAAATAAAGCATAAAATCTATTTTTATGAGAACACAGTTTTGTTATCAAGATAACTAGACTTCTATTTCTAACTGCATGGTAGACCAGATACCATGAATGGCCTTTCTTATAGCAATAATAAATAATAATAACACTGATTAACAAGAAAAGCAATTATTAAAAACACATTGTCAATCAGGTAGAAATTGTAAATATGTGCAAAGGCCAAAGACAAAACCAAATACCAGAAACTCGATGGGTAAATTGTACCCCAAAATAGCTTTTATCCAGAGCATTTCTGAAAATTCCTGCAGATCTTGAGCCACACAAATTTCTGGGATGGAGGAGGAGGCCTAGGGCCATCCAAGACAGTCTGTCAGGAAAACGTCACAGATACCTGCATTCCTGATGTGTAACCTCAGTCTAAGTGTACACAAAATCTAAACCTACTAATACACAGAAATAGCATGCATATTTTAGGCCTAGATTTTGAGGCTACATGTAGGGGAGGACATCTTCATTCAGAAGTCCAGAAAGCAATGAGTTTATAATCCAAATTACTTTGAATCCAAAACATTCAAAGCAGAATTTCACTGAAGTAACTCTCTAGTAACTCTAAGTGCTTGGAAAAGCTAAAAAGTGATTGTCTCTGGGGGAGTACAACTTCTATTTGAGTCTGAAACATTTTCTACAAATGAAGTTTTAGAAAAAAAAATCAGTTCATTGTCTACAATTTTAAAAAGAAAAATGATAGACAGAAAAGAGTTATCTATATTCGTCCAACATGTACTCCAGATATTAAAAACACCAGAATATATCGCATAAAAATGTTGTACTTTTTATAAATGACTTCATGAGCTAAAAAACATCATAGAAAGGAACAAATTGATTTGAAAAGGAGTAACAGAACTTCTGTAAATGAAATTTCTAAACACTTAATATGACCAGTAAGCAATAGCTGAAGGAAGAATTGGTAAATAGAAAACACATTTGATGAAATTATGTATGATACAGCCTCGTGAAACTAAGATATAGAAAACATAAAGTATAGAAGAAGAACTCATAACACATGCCTGATAGAAGTTCCATAAGAAGACAGTGGTACAGAGAAAATAGCTGAAGAAACTGTTAAAATTAAGAATTTCCGTTCTTAATCAACAGACATTAATAATGCGAAAGGCAAATCAAAAGTGGGAGAGAATATTTAGATTGTATATGATAGAGGACTTATATCAGGCAGATATGAAAAAGTCTCATACGTATCAATTAGGAAATGACTTATAATCCAATTTTTGTTTAAATAAATAAAGAAAAGGTTAAAAGACATGACCAGGCATTTTACAAAAGAATATATTAAATGGCCAAAAGACATATGAAAAGGTGCTCGTTCCCATAAAATATCAGAGGGATACAAATCAAAACCATAATGACACAACTATACACCCATCAAAAAACAAAACAAAATGCCTATCCATACCGAGAGAAGAGCAAGAAGCAACTGAAACTCTTATACATTACTATGTCAGGATTTTTTAGCCACTTCTTGAAAGTTTTTGCAGACAATATTTGAATATCTGACATATTTTGCAGACAATATCTGCAAAAGCTGAACATATGCATAGTCTATGCTATCACATTTTCACTTATACGTACATACCCAGCACAAATATATACATATATACTCCAGAAATTTGTATAGCTATGTTCATAGTACAATTTTTCCTAATAATCAAAAACTGGAGACAAGTCACATGTTCATCCATATAGATACATAAATTACTAGAATTGGATAATATATAGACATAATCAATATCATCATCATCACTCTTAAACCAAAAAAGCCAGAGACAAAATGGTGTACAGGATAATTCTAATTATAAAGTTCAAAAACAGTCAAAATTAACATATGTTACTAGAAGTAAAGACAGTGGTTGGGATTTTGTAGGAAGGGATGATGAAGGGAAAATTCCAAGGGGAGAACTTTGGTAACTAAAAGGGGGAAGAATGCTGTTTCCAATAGAAAGAAAAATTATAATCGACTTGACATAATGTTCTACATGTGTCTATGCACAAATTACTTTTAAAAATTATACACTTTTAATGATATTAAAGAAGACCTAAAAAATAAGAAATGTGTTCCTCCATAGGACAAGAAGACTGAATATGAGAATGTAAATTTTTTCTATTTTTACTTTTAGATTTAATGAAATTCCAAACCAAGTATCTACAGAATTGTTCATGGAAATGACAAAGTTTTTCTAAAGTTTGTATGATAATACAAGAACAAGGTTCTCCTAAAAGAGAAACGGGGTAACTTGCCCTAACAGGTAGCAAGACTTATTATAAACTGTGCTACTTAAAATTTATGCACATGCGCAAACAACATTTATAGTTGACCTGACCCTCCAGATCAGTGAGAAAAAAAACAGACTACCTAATTTTTCTTGAGTGGTGGGTTATCCATACAAAACAATTATTTTTCTTCATCCCCTACCCTATAAATAATAATTTAAGTGGAATAAAAACTTAAATATAAAAAGCAACATTGTAAAACTTTTAGGAGGCCGGGCGCGGTGGCTCAAGCCTGTAATCCCAGCACTTTGGGAGGCTGAGACGTGCAAATCACGAGGTCAGGAGATCGAGACCATCCTGGCTGACACGGTGTGAAACCCCGTCTCTACTAAAAAATACAAAAAACTAGACGGGTGAGGTGGCGGGCGCCTGTAATCCCAGCTACTCGGGAGGCTGAGGCAGGAGAATGGCGTAAACCCGGGAGGCGGAGCTTGCAGTGAGCTGAGATCCGGCCACTGCACTCCAGCCTGGGCGACAGAGAGAGACTCTGTCTCAAAAAAAAAAAAAAAAACAACAACAACAACAACAAAAAAAACCAAAAAAACCAAACTTTTAGGAAACAAGAAAAATAAATGTGTTCATGACCTCATGATAACAAGGAATTTCTTAAACACCCAAAATGTGTGAACATTAAGAGAAAATATCACAAATTTATGAAGTTCTGTTATAACCCAGTCAGTAAAAGGTAAGCTTTACTTTGGAATGATATTTACACATCATATGATAAATTATTAAACTTTTATATTAAAAGATTACCTCAAAGCAATACAAAAAGTCAAATATTTTTACAGAAACATACACAGAAGGCATGAAGACAAGAGGAAATAAGAATGAGCCATAACTGTCTGAAAATAGTTGGTGTCTCATTGACAATGAGAAATGTGTAATTTTTAAACATGGCATGTTAAAAAAAAAAAAAAAAAAAGCTACCATTTCACATCCCTGATTGGTAAACATTAAAAATTTGAACAGTACCAGATGTTGGAGAAATTCCTTAGCAAAACAAACTCATGTATTTATTGTGGTGCAATTGTACATTGGCAAAACCACTTTGGAAAAGGGTTCAACATTACTGAGTAATGCTCCATTCCACTTCTAGAGAAACATGCCAGAGAAACTCGTAACCACATGCAGGGAGAGATGTATACAAGAATGTTCGTATCACCCTTTTTCACAAAGGCAAAAAAATGGAAATGTCCAAATATCTATCAATGACAGATAAACTCTAGAATATTCTTATAGCAGTTAAAATGTTAACGACACTAGGACTACACAGTGACTTGTACCCACACGGATAAATAATTGAAGCATTATATTGCTGCAGATAGGCAAATCAAAGAAGCATTCAAGCCACATGTTCTTGAAGTGTGCATGAATAGAAGATAAACTACCTTTAATAAAAGTGTGAGGCTGATGCAAACAGAATCCAAAATCGTGGTTACCTGGGGGACAGATAACACTCTGCTGTCAGTGAGGGACACCCTGACCATTTCTAAAGTCCTGGTGACATTCTTTTTATTAAACTGAGTTTTGACTATGTGGGTAACCATATCGTTATTCTTGAAATTTTACATATGCATTTTCTAAACTTTCTCTGTTTCACTAGAATTAGTTTAAATTATTAAGATAAAAATACTATGCTTTTTGAACTATTTTAAAGAACTGAATAAAATAACACATAAATCTTTTAGATTAGAAGGAAAAACAAAAGATGTTTGAGATTTCTGTACAGATCTAAATTGCAGAAAACAATTCTTCTTTGGAATCTGACTATATACAGATACATATATATTTTAAGTTGCATATATATGTTGCATATATATTATATATAAGTTGCATATATATACACACACACGTGTGTATGTGTGTGTGTGTGTATGCAACTTATATAACCAAGAATATTCTGGAAAGACCAGAACCTCAGTATATTCCTTTCTGTGGCTCCATAGGTCTCCCCAGGTGGGAGATGGAAGGGCTCAAGAAAAAGCCAGACATTTTGCTGGGTTCTATATCATGCCTCCATGGCAGCCACTACCTCTTTTTTCTCTCCGTTTTTGCTTTTGCCCAGCTCATACCAGGTCTCCTCATATACCACTGCTAACCTCCTCCAGGTCACAAGCGTCCTTTCCATCACATACTCCTGACCACATTGCTGCCTGCTACCTATTTCAATCTGAAAGCCGCCATGTTTAGCTAGAGGTGCACACGTGGAGACCCTGATCTGTTCTGCATCCCTGGAGCATCCCGTAGTGTGTGTGTGGATGGGGGAGCCTCAGGGGGCAGAGTGTGTTTTTTAATATGTTGCCAGCTGGGGCAGCTTGCCAGTCTCAGATGTCTATAATAACTCCTTTGTTCTAGATAACTGTGTCTCTTCTCACTGCAGAATATTTCAGAGGAGGGCCACAGAGCAGAATTAAGCCTGTTTGACTTTTTATTATAGCTTTTTCCTTTCAAAGATCCAAATTCAAGGAGTGGCAGAGCCCGGCAGGTGATTCTTTCATGCACAAGAAGAGACAGACGCATCTGCACATTTTCTGTGTGTCTCGGCATCTCTGAGCTGCTGTCACGCTTAGCCTCCTCTGACAAATTTCCTCCTCTTTGCCAGTGATGTTCTTTTCAGGGCACATTTGCTTCTTCACACATGTTGGCTTTCCTTGCCACCATCCCACCCCACGTTTGTTAAACACCTCTGCATGTGTCTGTACTAAAATTATCCAGATATGGAAAAAATTAAAGACTATAATAGAATAAATTACTCCAATATATCAGCAAAAAATTTACCTGAAAACACTAGTTCTCTCTAGAAATACCAGAATTCAAATTATAGCAAATGAATGTTATAGATGTATTAACATATGAAGATAAAGATAATATAATTATCTAATGCAAGCACAATTACAGATAATTGATAAACTAATTGCAATACCATTTAACAGTACTTTTGAAAGCAAAATGACATAATATAAAGCCATAGAGATATTGGTAAAAGAAAACTATATAATATACATAATATATGCACACAATATCTTTTGGGGAGGGGCATTTTACTGTAACCTATAAAGATCAGACATTTCACTCTAACCTGCTAAATCTAAAGCAAACAAAATTCAGTCTACCCACCATCAACAACAACAACAAATTAGGAAAGTAAACTATGTATTTAATATTAAGATATTTTAATAAATTGTGGTATATCAACAAATAAAGCATAATTTAAAAGTTACGATATTTAGGAACAAAAATATGTAACCTATAAAATATTTATGGCATATTAATAAAAATTAGTATTTAAAAATTTACAAATGCACATTCTGCATATTGAATCTGAAGTACATATCTGAAAATAGTTATTTTGTCTTGGAGTGCAGGTGGATTACAAACTTGAAGCTATCTGCTTAAACAAAATGAGATTGCCAAGTTTCAACTGTTTTTGACCTAGATAAAAGGAAATGGCACATGGTAATATCTAACATATTAAAAGTGCTATACCTTGGAAAAATGAGAATACTAATTTGCTCTCAAAGAATGTATACAAAGGGTATCTATAAAGGTAGGAAGTGATAGATCCCACAGATTCCTTAACCCTCTTCAGTTGAATAGTAAGCCCTTTGACATTTTAAGATGTATTTTAAAAGTTCTTTGAACCCATATATTTGTGTATTTGCTACATGACACTAAATATTTTCTAGTCTTCCCCTCACCCATGAAGCCACAAGCATAAAACAGTGATGAACAAAGGGCACCTAATGGCAGTCAAGCCCATATTTCCAATAAAATTCCAGTGTGCCCTCCAACACAGGGGCTTCAAGCCTACCCTGATGTCTTTTAGCTTCTCCTGCCTATGCAAATCCATTTTGGCTGAAACTACCTGAGAAAACTAGAATTATTTGCAGAATCACTGCAAGAGAGTTCAAGCATGGAAGAATCATTATTCATAATTTGCTGCCTATGGTAAAAATCAGTACCAGTCTGTTCACTTTCACTTACTTATTCACTTGATAAATCATTGAGTAGACATGATTTTCGACCTCCCCCAAGAAAGACAAAATTCTTTCAGAAAATAATCACTCAATGATTTAAGCTGAAAATATAAATGTAGTGCACACAGTACATAGAAATCTCTGTCAGCTATATAAATCTTATACACATCCTCCTTCTTTTCTGTGGCATGACAATGCTAAGAAACCAAAGAATGTTTATAAGCAAAGATTTTCAAAAATTCTCAATATCAAGAGTTTCTCATGACATTTTCAAAAATAAAACAAGTTGGATATAAACTCCACCCAGTGAATCAATTTGAGGAAAATGACTTTTTTTTTTTTTTTAACTCTGGATGAGACCAGATTTCTGATAGAGCCATTTTTAAAGGAAATGGGTTGATAAGTCTAAACAACAAAAAGGCACAAATGAGCAGAAAATCAGATTTGAAGAAGGAACAAAATGGGCGGGTAGAGGACAATGGATAATAGTTTTTACAAATGAACATAGACATAAATGGTGAAAGAGGAAATATGTGTGTGAATGCCCATTGTTGATTCTGTGTTAATCACCTGTGTTAGGCTATGTCATGGTAACAAACAACTCCCAGTCTCAGTGGCTGATGAGGACAAAGGCCTATTTCTCACCTTTGTTGGTTGGAATCCAGACTGAAGCAGCAGCCTGCCTGCATCTAGAACACGTAGTCTCATGGCACAGGGAAAAGAATCAATGGTGGACTTACGGAAGGGCTCTTTGAACTTCTCAGATGTAGCCAACTTAATTTCTGCTGGCCTTCTATTGGCCAAAGAAAGTCACATGGCCAAGCCTGACATCAGTGAAAGGTGATACATATTCCTCTTGTAGGGAGGGGCCCTTCAATGAAGGATCTAATAGAGAAGGGTAGCAAACACTTGGGAAGAATAATGCAATATACTGTAATTTCCTACAACATCTGCTATCTGTCTCAGAGGGAATTTCCTAGTTAAACTTAAATCAAAGAAAATGGAAGTTTAGTACAGGGATTAATTACACTGGATATAAAATAAACTATTGTGAAGGGGCTGGAATTTTTTTAACCATATAGCAAGCTCCTTAATTTGTTTATGTTCATATTTGAGATAGGCATTATAGTATGAACTAAAGTTGATTGCTACCTGCATAACTGTATTCTTTTCATCTTATGATTTATGGCTGGGGCTGTAAGGAGCTAGTAAGCATTGCCCTTTTCTTCACTCCCTGAGATTGGAACCAATTGTGAAACACAAAAGACAGAAAAATAGAAATGAACATATTAGCTGCATTTACAGTAAAATCAGCTGGACAATGTAGCCTTAGATCCTCCCATAAAAGAGTTTAATAATACTCACTGCCCTAATGTTAAACAGACTGATTCAACTATGACTGGCAAAACGGGACAAGTTTCAGTCTCCACTTCAAAGAGAGGCACTTCACTGCATGGATTATTACAAACCAACTTTTACTCCTTCTACAGGTGAACCAGCCTGAAAGAGGAGACCTCAGTTAGCCTTTGCAGAGCATGCTCAACTACTACGTCCAAGGACATCAACCAAACAATTTAGCACAAACAAAGTAGGCCAGGAATTTGAGTTTAGATGAAAGGAAAACATAAAGAGTATACAATAAGTACCCCTTTATAACACTTCAGCTTTCTATTCACTTAGCTGTTGATCTTACATGTTAAGTCTATCGTTAAGCAGTGATGGAGGTATCCACTACTTGCATCTTCATTAGAATGTTCCCACTGAACTGAGTACCTGGTTTTCTACATCTTTTTGATACAACTGGTGGGGAATTTAAAATGCTTCCAAGAAGGCTCCAAAATGAGACAAAACAGTACATTAATTGATTTGAAGGCATTTCTGTACCTAAGAAAAAGAATCACTTCCTCTTATATGTTCCATCACTTAAGTAAGATTCAGTTGTTGCAGCCTGGGATGTTACTCATTGGAAAGGGTTTGTTCCCTCAGGATCACCTGAGCTGGTTTTGTTCAATATCATGTTTCTTATAGGCTTCTTGCATTAAGGAGTCCAAATAATTTAGGGCTATCACAGTACACATAGAAAACACACCAATCGTAACTCTAGTGGATTTATCTGAAGCCAAGTTATGTCGCCAGAATCCAGTACTTAATAAAGCCAAAGAGCCCTTTATCAGGAATGATTAAAAAAAATCATAATATGTTATCTTTAGCTGGGAGATGCAAAAGAGGAGAACAGAATGGCATAAGCTGAGCATGCTAAACTCTTCCAAACCATCATTCTGATAATGCACCCCTCTTCTCTTGCAAGGATGAGGGGTGGAGAGAAAAGCCAGAAGTGTTAGTCAGCTGGAGATCCTCCACATGTTGGTATGAGAAGTTAGGATTCAGTATTCCTTCCTAACACATAGATATAATTGCATGGACAAGGTCCAGTCTTTACAAAAGTAAACAGAAGGATAGCTTTTCTGTTTCCTGTCTTACTGAGATCCAAATAATTCTACACATCTGCTCAAAGGTCCTCTGCAAGATGCTTCCTCTCTAACCATAAATCCATAGACCACAGATAATGCAAAGTAGACTCTAATTAATTCAGACCTGGCAGTGACTGAGTTAGCACTTCTCTTGGGATTCAGTAAAGGCCATTAAGCTGGCAAGACAACTCCTCAGGCAGGAATTAGAGTAAATTAAATATATACCATATTTATAAACACCATCTTCTTTAATAAATAACCTTCAATGAATTATATTCACAGTATATGGTAGATTTTTGACTTATATATGAGGGTCAAAAATGACATTTATTCATATGACAAGGTCCTAGCAAATATAAGAGGACTTATGAAAAAATGATAAATAAAAGAGGATTGTAATTACAAGTTCTGGTTACACTACCTGTAATGATTAATTCATTTTTGGCCATACTTTAAGCATCTCGATTAATTATCACAGACTGAGAAAGGCCTCAAAGGAAAAATTTTCTGCCATAGAACATCTGGTTTATAAGCTATTTATTCCAGTCCATAAAAACTTAAATTCCCATCTATTGTATTTCGATTCCTCCTATTATATTTCCACTAAAGAGTCATTCAGACCATTCTAATTGGCCATGAGTAAGATAATCCAATGGATCACACCTGAAATGCTAAGTAAATATGTATCTAAATCCTGTCTGTGTTTCATGATCCACTGTATATTTCTTCTATACCAGGAAAGTTTCTCAAAGTCTCAAAAATTCATGACCAACCATTTGCATGGCTAGATATCACTATAAATGCATATGTTTTGTCACACAAACAGATGTGAGCATTGTATGGATATAGTGTATACTAGGGCTACTTTTAAGATATTTTGAGGCCATTTATAATAAAATTACATTTAAAGTAGAATATATAAACATCTTGGAAAATATTTAGAAACTCAAGAACCATCAAACAACATCAATTTGATATCTGATGCTGAACTGTAGATATCTGTGTGTTTTTGACCAATAAGATGAGCAAGTGGCAAAGATGACACTCAATTATGCAAATAAAAAAAACCTGACTTATTTTTTTGGCTACATATGGGAGCATCTATTACCATATTGTATTCATAGAAGCACATTTTCTTCTTCCTAAAGTTGTTTTTGCGTTCTACATCTTAGGGTAGGGGTGTTACAACAGGGGTCTGAACATATTTTTTTTTAAATCAAGTTAACTGTCTGCCATCTCAGAGTGACTTTTGTAGAACATATGCATCTTGACTGCATATTTTCTAAATGAGTAATTGTAAAATCAGTCCCTAGTAGATAATAGGTGGAATTCAATGCTTCTCATTTCAATGTTGGGGAATGGTAGACAAAAGTAAATTTTGTACTTTTGGTCTAGCTGTTAAAATAATAAAATACTTTGTTGTTCTAATTGTTTCTCTTTACATTAGTAGTCAGAAGAATAAATTCTGGAAAAGATAATTAATATCCTAATCCATTAAATAAATATTTGTTACTATATAAAGACCATATGTAAGGTGTTGGTCTTCAAAGACACAATGGATAAGAGCAAAGGTTTAGTAAAGAAGAAAAACAATCAAATATATAATCATAATATAATGTGTTTAATTCTTTTTTTTTTTTTTTTTTTTAAGATGGAGTCTCGCTCTCCCAGGCTGGAGTGCAGTGGCGCAATCTCAGCTCACTGCAAGTTCCACCTTCTGGGTTCATGCCATTCTCCTGCCTCAGCTTCCCGAGAAGCTGGGATTAACAATTGCCCGCCACTACGCCCAGCTAATTTTTTGTATTTTTAGTAGAGATGGGGTTTCACCATCTTAGCCAGGATGGTCTCGATCTCCTGACCTCGTGATCGACCTGCCTCGGCCTCCCAAAGTGCTGGGATTACAGGCGTAAGCCACTGCACCTGGCCTATAATGTGTTTAATTCTTAAATAATAGTCTGTATGGTGAAATTGTGAATGGTCTACTGGAGGAGTCTCGATTTTCTTTGTCATGACCAATAACCATGCTTGCAATATATCTAAAAGCTGAGTCATATTATTTAAGGATATGTTAATGTGTTAGGGATTTGAGGGAAAATCTTCACTATATTACTTTATAATTACATGCACACAATCAATGCACTATTATTTCTCAGCCTGATTCTGGGAGATATATAAACATACAATCCTTAAAGCTACACTAATATCCTGGAAACTATGACTAACAGCCCATGTAATATCCTTTTCCTTAAATCCTACTTCAAGCTAGTCATATTGTCAATAATCAATATATAGACATACATTGTATACTTAGGAAACACACAAATATATATATATATATATAAAATATTTGATTATTTATTGGATGACCTTTATAGAAACTATTTGGATATTCATTATCATTTTCCACTACTTTTGTTTTAAATTCACCTTCAAGTATGTACAGGGAACATTGTGACAATCAAAAGCTCATTAAGAGATTGAATATGGATTATGTAAGTTACAAAGCAGAATATTAATCAGATTTTTAACAGATTTGCCTTTTAAAAACATTGAATTACTTAGAGAATTCTGCATCATGTCTGTTAACTTTCAAAGTGTCCTTCTACTGCAATAAAATTAAGACTGAGAAATTAGCAGTGTATATAGTTATACCATTATTCTGGCTTGATCCAAAGATTTGTACTTCAAATTAACTATTGTGCATTTAGCCCCAACCGACACTCAATCCATAGCTTTTTAAGAAATGTTTATCAAATAAAACAAGAACATTAATACCCTCAAGCCATCCACAACCCTCCTCCTGCATCACTATGGTAAGTATGGGATCACAGAACAAGAAAGCCCAGACTTGCAACCCTGGCCTCGCAATTATCCACGAGCATTTTGGCAAGTGTCTGATGCAGGCTTTGCCCTATGCAAGCCAGGGAGGTGGGTGAGATATGACACAGTGCTTATTTTGATGGCGCTTAAATTTTTGATTCCTCTTTTTTCCTCCTCTAACATAAAAACAATCATCATGTTCATTGAATGATGACTGTAAACCTTGCATAAAGGAATTCTATCATTCAAATTTCCACTTCTCATTATCCACATGAAGTATGCTTAATCAAAATTATTGATTAATTGTACATGTGAAAAAGTAAATGATTGACTGCAGCCACTGTGATACACTGGCATGCCCATTCCCCTCAACTTTTCGTACAATGGATGCTTTCTAATGTGAAAGCAATTGCCTTCCAGAACTAAGATTTACTTGAGTATACAAATAATTACAAAAGAAGAGTAAAGGGTTCATTAATTTACCCAGTAACTATTAGTCTATGTTGGTCTTCATCCAGAAAACATTCACTAGTGGGAGGTTATAAAGTATGCTTTTCTATGTCCAAATGACACGTATACTCTATTAAGTGCTTAGAGCCGCACTGGTGTGCCAGCAAACAATACTAACCATCACTCACAAGATCTGAGATGTGACAAATGATAATGAGCTAAAGCTCTGCTCCATCCCCACATTCAATTTGAGGATCTTTCTGGATAAAAAGGCTATTACATCCAGAGATGTCATTGCCATCACAACAGTCAATAGAAAAGTCATTTATTTTTAAGGAGCTTTACTTCATATGTTAACCTTTCCAGATTTAAGTTCTAAATTCTCCAGGATCAATTAGAATTAATCCAAAGCATAATATCAGACTATGCTTTCCTTTTATTTATTTATTTTTAATTCTCCTACCAGAAACAGACAGGCACACCAATTGTGCTGTTGAATAGCCCTTTACAAAGAAAAACATTTCCTGCCTATGATCATTATACAATGCAAATATTTTCCTGGAGAATCTTATAATTCATCATGCTAAACAGGAAAATGGCATGGCCTTTGTGCAGTCAACTGTAAGTACCCTGAAGAAAGCTCACTGGTCTCTTGATGAGTTGGGACCAATGATGAGTTGGATAGGAGCAACTCCCTCCATCTCCATCTGCTGCCACTTCATTCCACTAGGGATTAATTGACTTGAACCAAATTAGCAGATACTCTCTGTGCAATTGCTTGATGACTTGATGATGATTTCAATTCAACCACTGATTAACTTGTTGGAATGCCCAGGTGAAGTGATCATTGTTTTAGAAATCTGAATTTAAAATTTAAAACTAAATTTCTGCTGACAACATAGAAGAAACAGAACTTAATCAGGGAAAGCCTGTACTAATATGTATTTGCTGCAGCAGTAAGGAAACTCAAAAGATTGGTCCTATCTTTGATGCATGTGCTTTAAAACATCAGTGGCATGTCTGCTGTCCATTTTTCATTCTCAGAATGACAGGAATTGTTTAAAATATTATGTAAAGAATGTATAGCAGATTTTTGAATCAACAACTGTGAAGAAACAATGTGAATAACCAAATTAAAGATGTGACAGTTGAGAAATTGGAAACAAGTTATTATGGAGCATGTGTACACTCAAGGTTCGTAAAAGGTTCTTAAAATAGAATTAATCCTTACAAGCCACTAATGTTTCTGTACTAGATTAATGCTACTATTCACAGAGGCTGATCATCCCCAAGGAAGTTCACAGTACATCAAACTAACACTGTTCACTAAAGGGCAATTATATTTGGTAGAAATAATCCTCTTGAAAGTAGAAAAGGAAAAGAAAATCAATCACTTCATGATTTAATGAACTACCCAAAGCAATGCTGGCCATTACCAAATATGAACTACGGTGATAATAATTAGAACTCACCTCGTTAGGGAAAAACATTCAGATTTTAGACTGCTTTAAATTAAAACTCATTAAAATTTAGTTCATATTCTTTACCAAAAAAAAAAAATCCTATCAGCAATTTTGAAAATGCATCACAAGTTCTAGATATTCATTAATGATGTGATTATTCATTCATTTAAGAAATATTTTTTACTTTTAAATAGGCAGGTAGTCACTGTAATACATATTTTAAAAGTTTTTTTAAAATATGGATGCACTTCCTTCTGATCAATGTTTGTCTCAATAATGACGGTTAAATCTTATATTAACAAATGCAGGCACATGTTAAATGGAATGGAGAAGTTGTCTTTAACAACTTGTTTTGTGTCTAGTAAAATCCTAGCCTTGTCTCTAATTTTCCTTTCTGTATACCCTACTCAAAGTCTTGACCAAGCATATTTTATGCTAAGCATGGTTCCATTAGCTAAGTTCACACCTTTGTTTATGTTCCCCGTTTGCCCTACGATTCAGCATTTCTATCTCTACCTGACATCCAGGCCCTAGTCAAGTCCAAGTAGAATTAGTAGGTATTTTCAGTCTCTCATGTCCTTTTTATGCATATCTCTATTATAGCACTTTTCAGGGTTTTTCACAGCTGGGAATTTATAAAGGTTTCTTCCTCCTAGACCTGGAGATCCTGGAAGGAAGAGTCTACATCTTTGTTAGCTCAGAGACGGAAACCTGGTAGAAAATTTGAATTAGGGAAATTAGTACAGAAAGTTGCAAATCCATCTGGGAAAGAATCCATCATCTCTCACTGATGGTTTCAATTAGTCTGACTTTTTACAAGCTTAAAGCAAAATCAACAGATGTGAAATATAATAACTGATCCCTTTATAAAAATTTGATCTTTACCATATTCACAACCCAAAAATTATATTTCTATGAAGGTTTTTGTAGTATAATTAGTGGTTAATCGATGTTATTCATGGATATGGGGTTCAAGGTCTACCTATGCTACTTAATTACATGAATATGGAGAAATTCTGTAAATTCCCTAAGGCTCAGTTTCCTCATGGGAAAATGGTGATGACAATAGTGTTATCTTACAGGACTTTTAAAATAATTAAATGAGTCGAATGCATAAAAAGCAAACTGTAAGGGGTATATTAAACATATATTATTACTGGACTGGAACTCATGAGCACCCATGCAGAATACTTGAAAGCATAATGACATCTTAGTGGATTCTGAAGCTATTACCTAAGAAGTCTTTGATAATTTTCTAAACTGCCTAAGGCATCTAGGAAACCTTTTTATTCTGTCTTATGGAGAAACAATTAAAAAAAAAAAAAAAAAAAAAAAAAGAAGCCCAGTTGGAGATTACATATTCTGTAGCAGATTTTCTGCATATTTTTATTGATTATCATCATTTTTATCTCAAGTAACAGACATTCCAACCAGTAAAAGTTTTAGCTCTAGTTGCAAAACCAAAGGCAAAACTATGTTTACAACTCTAGACAACACAATCATGGTATCTAGTGATAACCAAAACTCTCACCTACTTCCCCAGACATGGATGGATTCTGCCAACTCTCCCTATCTAACCGCCCTGGTTTCTTTTTGCAATATGGTGAAATTTTAGTCAATAAGAAGAATATTTATTATTTATAACTATTAATATAAAGAAAGCAATTTTTATTGGTTTTTATTTTCCAAACACAACTCCTAGGTCTATCATTGATGCACATATGCTCTAGGAACACTTTGGTAACATGGCAACAAGGAAAGCCCAAATAATTCTGGAATTAGATATAAAAGACATAAACAATGCTTTAAAGTGAAAGTAAATCCCATTTTTTCAATATTAAAACTTGTCTCAACATTTCCGTAGTTACAGAAAGCTTGAGTGATCTTGGAAAGAACTCTATGCACAGAGAGGTTTAATTGTTGTTTCTTTTAAACTAGGGGCCATTTTTCTAATTCTGGAAATATACAACTCTCTTCAGCATTAAGATTCTTGATTTATGCTCATGCATAAATCCCCTCCCTCATCTTCCTAATGAGTAAAGCCTGGTAGGAAAGGGAACACATTTTGATTAATAGTGCTTTGATAGTTATCACTTCTTTGTTTAGGAGAAAACTTGCTAGCTGCAAATTAGAAAATGATACTTCAGTCATCCAATCCGCTCTAAGATTTCTAAGGGAATTCAGTTCTAGTTAATTAGTGTTAATGAACTGCTATTCTTTTCCTGGTACTGTATTTAGTGAGTGTAAACACAGGAACGACCACGGTGCCTGCCCTGAAAAAGCTTATAGTTTAATCAGGGAGACAGACATATGAAGATACAAGTGAAATAGTGTTATTGAAATGTGGCTTCTATACACTATGCAGACAATGGGAAAAGATGAGGCACTGCAGAGAAAGAAAGAAATTCTATTGTGAATGAGAATGGGTAACAGGTGAAACTTCCAAGCCCACTAGACTGTGAACAGAAATGTGGTCACGTCAGCATATCAATCACCCTAACCTGCTCACCATGAAGTCTCCTCAGGTGTTGCTGAGAGTCCCCAGGTAGTGTCTTATAGCCTCCTATTTGTTTTTTTTTCCTTCTGCTCCTGCTTTGCTGTTAATGTTCACTATTTACAACTTGAGGAATCTCTTCCTCACCTACATGGTGAGAAGTGTCCTCCACAGGACATCTGCTTTCCTGCTCAGCATGAGAAATCCACATGCCACTGGGACACTAAACAGCAGTGGACTCTTCACACCCCACTTTGTGGGACACATACTGAGTTCTATGTCTCTTTCTAATCTCTGTATTACAGTTTCCCAGCTGTGGCTGAAGCACAACTGCTTGCATGATTTGCACAATGTCCTGCATGGATTTTCTTCTTTATATTTTACCTGTAGCCTCTCCCTCTAATGAATGCAGTCTTCAACACTGGTATGACACACACTCTAACTTGTAGACATCTGACCATCAACATTTTCTTTATTAAGCCTTCTCTGCAACTCTCCTATTCCTTGATTATGAATGATGGTAAGTGGATGTTACATGGGGAATACTAGCTTACCAGTTCATGAGACAGAGCCAGACCACGAACCCTACTTTGACTTAATTCCTGCTTTCACTTCTAGGAGAGATGAAGCCTCAATTTAAACTTAATAACTAGACAGGAAAGGACGAGGAGCCACACAGACGAAGGACAGAATGTGAGTCAGTCCGGAGTGCTTTAGGAACTGTGAGGAAGTGTCACATGGATGCAGGAGGAGCAGGACGAGATCGTAGCGTCTTGAGTTCTCTGCTTGGAAATCACGACTCACTTGGCTTAATATCAGGGAACCATGACTCCATTTTACCTGAAGGAAATAATATAGTGTTGACTCTACAACATGATGATCACTGTGATCTACAAAAATGTGGAGGCTTAAATGGAGACTGAAAATACTAGAGAGAATTAGCATTTGAGAGACAATTATGATAATTGATGAGTGAGTAATTACTGAAATGCAGCATTGGCTGTGAGATAAATATAAGAGACCTTACAGGGATATGGGCAATTAGGAGAGAATAACATCATCACCAATTTTCTAGGTTGCATAACTTAGAAAGTGTTAATACTATTAACCAAAACAGAAAAATAAGCTAGAGAAGCAGGTTTGCAGGTGAAGTTGGCTAGTAGGGAGCATAGTAAACATAGTTACAGATGTGTTGAGCTTAAAAACCCTGTGGTACATTGTGAACAGGGGACCTGTAAGAATTTGGCTATATCTTAAGCTGGAGCCCAGCAGGCCACTGAGTTGAAGACATAGGTTTGAGTCTTCAGCATGTACATGGTAGTTTAATCAGATTCGTGGGCCAGATTACAAACCTAGGCAAAGTCTGAATGAGAAAAAAGAACCAAAAACAGAACTCTTAGGAAAACGAAAAAAATTATAACACATATTTGCTGGACTAGGACATAATAAAAAATAATTTGTCTTATGTTCTCTGTTTTATTCACATGATTTCCTATAAGAATCCTTTTTCTATTTCATTTTTTATTATTTTGTCATTTTTTTTTTCATAAAGAGGTAAGTGTTGTGCTGTTACTTGTCCTGAAGATGAATCCTCTGTTCAGAAATGAGGCTGAAAACATTGTCAACAAGATTAGGTATCTGGAAAATAACACTAAATTTCATGAAGCTGTTCAAATAAAAGGCCCTAGAGTTTAACACATTTCCACTGCACACTAATTGCCATAACAACACATGTAGATGCATTTATTGAAATAAAGTTTCAAGGCAGAGGTGTCCAAACTTTCTCCTCATGGTACTCTAGTGCCTGGTGCTTTTTACAGTGTCTATGCTGTGGGGGTAAATTCCAGCACATCTGAAATTTGCCTAAATTGTTTTGTTGAGATAAGAGATGTGCCTTCAGGGTGCTGACTGACCCTTGGTCAAGGCATAACATCCATTGATTAATAGTGTTATTTTGTAACAATGGGTCCAAGGATGTTTATGTCAATTTGATGGCATAGTTTATTGATAAACAGTAAGATGATGGTTTGCCCCTAGTTTCAGTGAGAACGCCCTAGGGTGTCCTACCATGGGAGCCATTTATGTAACAACAAATATGCCTAGACAATAAGCAGGGTATAAGAAACCATAGCCAAGCCTCCGTTATGAACTCCCTGGTTCTGAGGTGCACATGCACACGAGATGGTCCTGATCCAAGAGAGGAAGTGTGTCCAGTATGGTCCCGAAGCAAGTGGACAATTTCACTGATGCCTGGTCTCTCCACACTCTTTGCTGTAGGGCAGCCTTTGACTGCAAATGCATATTCTTATTTTAATGCTGTTTTGAAATTATGTCATTTTCCTCCAATAAATCATAGATTTGTAAGTACTATCATTTTGGGTCCTATGAATCTTCTTTAAAAATTGAATCACATCTGGCTGCCACCATTAACACAGTGCCTCCAAACCAAATTAATTAATTAGCTAGGTCCAAATAATTTAACAAGTGTTTATCAACAACTTAGTCATCATCCGAAAGAAAACAATATGCACACATGGAAAGAACACATACAACTTTCATCTCATGTTTAAGTAACCACAATTAGTCACTAATGAGGTATTTGTACCTGAGGATGCTGTGCAAGTCAAACCTTGGAATCAGATTGGGCGCTGCCACCCTTGTGTCCTGTCCCATGATGGTTTTCGAATCATGTTTTCTTTGTATCACAGCAACCTCCCAAATCCCAGCTGGCATCACCTGGAGGAAAGTTGCTCAATCTAATACTGAAACTGGGAGCTGCCTTGAGAGGATTTTGTGGGATGTCTAACAAACATTGTTGCATTTCGCTGAAACATTTAAACGATCCCAAAATACCCATATGAATTTTCCGTGGCACCCAAGGGCACTTCAACAACTTTCGGGATCCACAGATATAAGAGAATGACAGGAACAAATCCCTTGTTCGCACAGTCTTCCCGTAAGAGTCAACAGTTAGGGCTTGGAGATGGTAAATTGATAAGGGTCAGTATAGAAAGACTATATATATATAGAGAGAGAGACGGAGTCTAGCTTTGTCGCCAGGCTGGAGTGCAGTGGTGTGATCTCGGCTCACTGCATCCTCCACCTCCTGGGTTAAAGCGATTCTCCTGGATTCTCCTGCTTCAGCCTCCCAAGTAGCTGGGATTACAGGCATGAGCCGCCATGCCCAGCTAATTTTGCATTTTTAGTAGAGATGGGATTTCATCATGTTAGCCAGTATGGTCTCGATCTCCTGACCTCATGAACCGCCCACCTCTGCCCACCAAAGTGCTGGGATTACAGGCGTGAACCACCACACCCGGCTGACAATACTTTTTTAAATCCCAGAATTCATTTTCTAGAAAAAGAGATGAAGTGTGGCTGAAATCAGAAACTTAAGACACACCTGAAAAATAGCTTATAAGCAGTCTTGTCACCTAAATGAAACAAGTGTTATTTCCTTGTACTTTTTTCTCTGGAAAGGCTGTGGGTCATCTCTTCACAGTGCCTCTGTAGGGTAAAGAAGCCAAATCTGTCAGGAACAGGTGTTTTCAGCAGGGGAGAGTCATATTCCAACCAACAGGGGTTTCCCTTTGTGAAAATTTACCATTGAAAGATGGAGAAGGTAATTTTAGGTCTACAGATTTCTAATCTTTGAAAAGTCAGTAGAGAAACTTTCTGAATGAGATTCTTTATTACACAGTGTCTGGCTGGTTCTTGTCCTCCACTGCTCCCCAAAGCAGCTATCAGCTTTTCCTATTCATTCATTCACTCATTCAGTCATTAAGCATTCATTGACTGTCAGCTTTAAGCCCGGTGTACTATTCTAGACATTGAGGAAAATTCAAGAATGGGATGCTGAGATGCGATACCTGACGAATTGAGAGAGTGAGCCACCAGTGAGCCACCTTCTACTTTTTAAAATACTGTGTTTAATTCTATAAGCCAGAAGGGACTTAAGAGTCGAGTTGCCCCCAAAAGGTGATAAAAACAAATTTTTGGTCAGTGCAAATGCTCTTTGTTCACTAAGGTGTTGATGGACATAAATCCTCTTGGTCTTGACTTCCAGGGCAGTGATTCTGTGGCATTAAAAATGAGTGCAGGCTGGGCACCATGACTCACACCTGTAATCCCAGCACTTTGGGAGGCTGAGGCAGGAGGACTGCTTGATCCCAGGAGTTCAAGACCATCCTGGGCAATACAGAGACATCTCATCTCTACAAATGGAAAAAAACAGAAGTGCAGTCATGTGTTCTAAGGGTGTCACTGAGGCACCAAAGTGGCACAGGAAGCCTTTCATCCCCACTTTATCTATGGCAGCATCATTTTAATCTGTTCTATCTATTGGACTTAAATAGGTTTTCAAACAAAAGAATTATCTTGATAAGAGGAAGAAAAGCTCCTCCGCCTCCCCGCCCAAAAAAACACCCTATTACTCTCTATTCTGCTAGCTTCCTTTCACCTGAGATAAAATAGTCTCCGGTAGGAAAGTTCCAAATAAATCACATGCCTCTGAGCTTTCACACTCTTGTTCACATTTGTTGGCTGTTAGGGTCATGTTATGCACCATCATGCATGTCTCAGTCAGAGTACTTTTTTTCTAGTTATGTGGAGACAATTGATACGAGTTTACTAACTAAAGCAAAGGAGCACAACATAGCAGGATCATTCTCATTTTATAGGAGGAGCATTCAGAAAAGTCCAACAAGAAGTTATAGGCAAAAAATCAAGGCTAATGAATCACACCCCCACCTCTCTATCTCAGTTTGATCATATTTAAAGAGAAATGACTCAGGAAGACAAAGATGAATAAATCACATCTATTGCTGTCAAAGACTGGGTGGGGGAATGTGGATTTAGGCCTGTTAACTAGTTAACATTTAATACTATGTCCTTGAATGTAAATTAGCCATTCCATTACAAGCATGGCGGGACATCATTGGCAACTCATCTGCAAGTCAGCACAACACATGGCCAAGGGTAGAGAGAAGCTTAAGCTCTTTGCAGGCAGGAATATCCATTCTGAGAGAAAAAGGAGAGTATATAAAGTTACTGCACCCAAACTATTAATCAGCATTCACTCCTATTCTTTTGGAAAGGAGTAATCGAGTGGCAGGGCACGAAGCTAGGAGTGTAAAGGGAACATCTTTCCAGGTGGAAACCAGAGGAGGGGGAACAGCTCCCCACACTGACATCACATAACACTGACATGAGTTGGGAATCAGTTTGAAAAGTCCCAGTGTGTAGAGGAGTGGAGGCTTGGAGGGAATACTTAGATCAACATCCAGATGATTAGAACTGTGACAGCATAACTGTAATACTGAGCTCTGCAGCTTGCACTCTCATAGCTACAAGCAACTAGATCAGCCCACCAAGTAACACCTTTAGAGATGTGATCATGAAGTCACAGGTGATAGAATTCTTGATAATGGAAAGGCAGAGAGAGGAGACAGGTTAATACTGGGATTAACACGTTCCAGTGCTACTCAGCAGTATCTCCAGAATGAATTTGTGTCTCAATACATTAAATTAGAAAGCACATTTCTATAATTAAAATAGAATAACTACACTTACAGTAAATGTGAAAGGTAACATTCAGGGAAGATGAGGAAGGGGATTCAAGCCAAGAATTGTAATGGGAAAGACCCACTTTACCTTCTTCTTTCCCCACATTCTTGATAAAACTCAGGAATTTTCCTCATTTCACATTTACAAGTCACTCTCTTTTGAGAAGAGAGGTTTTGAAAAATAAATCATCAATTTATTTTCATCACTACCCGTTCCTTAAGTATAATCATTCTGTTGATTTACATAAGTAACAGTCTATAAAGAAATCTGAGTCAAATTTACATTTTCTTTAACACTTGGTGGAATTTGTTTCCAGTCTATAGAATAGTGCACTCCAAATGCACGTGTAAGGCCTTCTAAAATCTCCAACTGCTGTCCAAAGGCTGATTCTGAAGGCAGGTCCAGAGGTAGAATTGCCTATCTCTGAAATGTCCTATGTGTTGAAGCATCGTGCTGGCCACTCGGGTTTATTACAGAAGGACTTCCTTATGACTTGGGACTTGGTCTATGGCCTTTTGTGATCAGGTGTATCTTAAGGAGAAATATGTACTTCTTGGTGCTCTTGATCTTGATCATCCAGGAGATGTTCAGGTTGAAGCATTAAACAAACAATTTCTGAGAAATATGAAATTGCCCAGCCAAAGGTCACAAAACAAAGAATCTATATGTCAGCTTACAGAAGTAGTTCAAGACTTTTAGAAATTTCATTAAATCCATCTTTTAGTTTGATCCACTTATATTGCCCGTTGGGAGTAATTTCCCCGACATCAGAGTAAATGCATAGGTTCTTTAAACTGTCAAACCCTCAACTTTTTTTTCTGCAGAAGGGATTCAGACTTCCCACATATTATAGTTGCTGTGGGTATCAATGTTATAATGAAATGTACATGAAAATGTTTTGCTAATGGGAAAAATTAAATGTGAAGAGGTGTATCATTTCCTCCACACCAATCACAACATGATGTAAGCAAAATACATAATGAATGTCTTTACTCCAAATAGACCAAAATTCAGAGATAAGGTGAACAAATAAAATGGTAAAGTTACATATTTATGATGTAGTTGAAATGGTTTATAAAGGCAAATTATATCTAATTCTATAAGTAAATGAATGGGAAGAATAGGTATTTAGACTAAGACTTTTGGGCAAAATAAATGAGATGATGCAATCTCAATAAAGACAGTTTTCCTGGTGAAAGGAACAGTTGGACAAGGTCTATTAATCCATTCCATTAATCCATTCCTCTATTCCTCAATGTTCTAGTAATATATTAATTAATCTATTCCTCTCTTAATCTTTTAATCTCTTCTTCTTCATCATGATTTTCAAAGCCTGCATGCTGTAGTCCATCATCTATGATTCCAGCCAATTTTCCAAAAACCCTTGTATGAACTCCCTCACACTTAGTTTTCTAAATAGTCTGGTACATGTGAACAATCTGAATGAATATTCAGCAATCAAGCGCTCAACATTAAAAAAAAAAAAATTGGCCATATGGTAGGTGTCTTAGAGTTTTAAGAGAGTATGTAGAAATGAAAAAGACACACAAGACTTCTGTTCTCACTAGAGTCCAGATAGTCTATCTTACACATACACTGAAAAACCTCATCAGGATTATACTCTATTTCAAATCCTTCAACAACTCTCCATGGCTTAAAGAACAAATGCCAATTTTCTTTCTATGACATTCCAACTCCTCCTTTTACATTTTCAGCTTCATCTCTCACCAGTCTTCTGTATGTGTCCCAAACTATGAGCCACATTCAATTACTCACTGTTCCCCATGCCCGTCATGTAATTTTATTGCTCTAGGTCTTTGCACAGGGTGCCCCTTCTGTCTGAAATGCCAGTCTCCAGTCACTTCATCTCTTTCTAACAAATGCTTAATCATTACTCAAAATTTCTGAATGAATAAAAAAGAAAGAGAAGTTGAAAAGGAGTAAAGGGAAATACATACATTCTCTTTCCAGTACATTATTTGTCAGAATTCTGGTTGTCATTTAGACAATAGGTTTTCCACTACTCACTCACTCATTCAGTCAATGAATATATATATTAAAAACTATGAATTCCCTCAAAGATGACCACCAACACTTCTTTCCATCCTAGAACTGGTTGGCCACTCCTTCCTTCCAGAGGTGAACTCTATTTCACTTCCACTCAAATCTAGGCTGGCTTTGACAAATGAAATGCAGCGAACATGACACCATGCCAGTTCTGGGCCCAACCTGTAAAAGGCTTGGCAGCTTGAGCTTCACTCTCTTGGAACCCAGCCTCCATACACTGGGGAAGCCTATCTAAGCTAATGGAAGAAGAGGTAGACCATGTGGAGAACGGATGTGCAGCCAACAGCCAACACTGTCAGACAGATATATGAAGAAGACCATCTTGGACTTCCCAGTCCTGGCTCAGCTCCCAGCTCAGTGCAGGACTGCTTACCAACTCACAGAATCATGAGAAACAAGAAAGTGTTGTTGTTTTAAGCTACTAAATTTGGGGGTATTTTGTTATGTAGCAAGAGATAATTGAAACATTATGCCAGTCACAAAAGATAAAAGTTAGAAGTATATATTCTAAAATAACTCACTAACTAGCAGAAGAGATGAATGTATAAATATTTAATGACATATTACAAACACAGGTATAAGTATGATGGAAACTGTCTTATTACTAACCTATTTTTTTGTGGAAAACATTAAGACATATCTTTCTTTACAGTGGTGAGAAAGTAAAAACAAACAAATAAATAAGTAGTGAGATGGCCCATAGACCAGTAGAGGTTCCTTGGAAGAATCCCGTAGGTTTTCAGATCCATCTTTCTTTCATTATTAAATGACCATGATAACATGTCTGAAAATTCCTTGTTTTCATTTGGCAATATGAGAAGGCACAAAGAATTGTGAGAGAATTTCTCATTTTTCTGTCTTGCAGTTTTTCCAGAGTCCTCCAAATTAGTTTTTTATTAAATGATTATTAATATTTCCAGTCAAGTCCTCTGGTGCCACATGGAAATTTTTCTTTTTATTCAGTACATATGTGAAAGTCTGGACTGTACAGAATAGGAAAAAAATCATTTCTTAGCTGACATTGTCATCCCCAGAGAAAGTGTAGTTCTCAAAGCTAGAGCATCATGTTAAGTACCATCTTTTTGCTCAGTACTGTGCTGCTCATGAAGACAGAAGTAGAGGTGAGTGAAATATTCTAGAAAAACACATATGTAAAACTCTCAGCAGATTTATCTGCCAGAAAGGGCTTTAACATGCACCTGTGAGGGTCCAAGAATGGTATGGAAAGGCACAGGATGGAATGAGAGAGGGATTCCAAAGTATATTAGGCATAGCCTTTACCCTCTATGACGTCACTCTCTAGTGGAGAAAACAGGACTTATATGCAGAATTATCCATGTGCAGCTGTTATTACTGTTACTACTAATAATAATTTCATAACAATAAGAGTAATTGCATAGAAATGTACTTTACATTTTAAAATAAAATAAAAATTAAATTCTTTTTTTTTTTTTTGGTCAGTTTTCAAATAGTTTATCTCCCCTTTTTAGACTATCAGTCTCTTAATTGCCTATTATATCGTGGTAAATAGTTGTTAGCTAGACAACAGCAAATGTGCACTTTCTTTTTATTTATTTATTTATTTATTTTTTATTATTATTATACTTTAAGTTCTAGGGTACATGTGCATAACGTGCAGGTTTGTTACATATGTATACTTGTGCCATGTTGCTGTGCTGCACCCATAAACTCGTCAGCACCCATCAACTCGTCATTTACATCAGGTATAACTCCCAATGCAACCCCTCCCCCCTCCCCCCCACCCCATGATAGGTCCCGGTGTGTGATGTTCCCCTTCCCGAGTCCAAGTGATCTCATTGTTCAGTTCCCACCTATGAGTGAGAACATGCGGTGTTTGGTTTTCTGTTCTTGTGATAGTTTGCTAAGAATGATGGTTTCCAGCTGCATCCATGTCCCTACAGAGGACACAAACTCATCCTTTTTTATGGCTGCATAGTATTCCATGGTGTATATGTGCCACATTTTCTTAATCCAGTCTGTCACTGATGGACATTTGGGTTGATTCCAAGTCTTTGCTATTGTGAATAGTGCCGCAATAAACATACATGTGCATGCGTCTTTATAGCAGCATGATTTATAATCCTTTGGGTATATCCCCAGTAATGGGATGGCTGGGTCATATGGTACATCTAGTTCTAGATCCTTGAGGAATCGCCATACTGTTTTCCATAATGGTTGAACTAGTTTACAATCCCACCAACAGTGTAAAAGTGTTCCTATTTCTCCACATCCTCTCCAGCACCTGTTGTTTCCTGACTTTTTAATGATCGCCATTCTAACTGGTGTGAGATGGTATCTCATTGTGGTTTTGATTTGCATTTCTCTGATGGCCAGTGATGATGAGCATTTTTTCATGTGTCTGTTGGCTGTATGAATGTCTTCTTTTGAGAAATGTCTGTTCATATCCTTTGCCCACTTTTTGATGGGGTTGTTTGTTTTTTTCTTGTAAATTTGTTTGAGTTCTTTGTAGGTTCTGGATATTAGCCCTTTGTCAGATGAGTAGATTGCAAAAATTTTCTCCCATTCTGTAGGTTGCCTGTTCACTCTGATTGCTGTTTCTTTTGCTGTGCAGAAGCTCTTTAGTTTAATTAGATCCCATTTGTCAATTTTTGCTTTTGCTGCCATTGCTTTTGTTGTTTTAGACATGACACTACAGGAAAAAAAATTTACACTAATGCAGACACTTTTGAAATTGACCTTCATTTCAGATAACATATTTCTGTATTAATAAAATGCTGTAAATGTTAGAATGCAGATTTTTAACCTGAATATTATGAAATATTTTTCAATAGCAAACACACAGCAAATCAGACATAGTATTGCTGTTATTGTTGTTCAGCATTGCGCATGTGAGGTCAGTGGGTTTTAATACTCTTTTAAAAAATATTTCTACTGGCCAGGCATGGTGGGTCACACCTCTAATCCCAGCACTTTGGGAGGCTGAGGCAGGTGGATCACGAGGTCAAGAGATTGAGACCATCCTGACCAACATGGTGAAACTCTGTCTCTACTAAAAATACAAAAAATTAGCCAGGCGTGGTGGCAGGCACCTGTAGTCCCAGCTACTCGGGAGGCTGAGTCACGACAATCACTTGAACCCAGGAGGTGGAGGTTGCAGTGAGCTGAGATCGCACCACTGTACTCCAGCCTGGTGACAGAGCGAGACTCCATCTCAAATATATATATATATGGCTACTAATGAGTGTAATCTGCAACCTCCCTAATGATGGCCTGTCTGAAAGGGGGCGTAGACTTCTATAGCTCTCCATGGACCTCAGGCACCTTCATAAAAAGACAGATTTGACTTCTCAAGGGTAATGAAGGATTCAGCTGTTTATGTTGCTGCCAGAAGGGCAGTGTCTTCTGAGCGCTCACTGTTGTCATTTTAAACACACTTCTTCGGGTGTCTGTGTTTAGAGCACGTTCACTTTGCTGCTCTTTTCACACCATCAGGGATTTTGCATTATCCTTGTATGTCAAGGTTCTTTTATGGATTTTTTTGTTGTTATTGTAGCCAGGATTGAATGACCTGTTATTACTATTAGAAAAATACAAACAAGCAGGCTGTCAAAGGCATATTTAAGTTGCAAGGTATCAACATGATGCTTCCCTACTTGTCTCATATTGCTTTTTTTTCTCTCTTTACTATTAAAAGCCTTCAAAATTTAAACTTACTACTTCTTAAGAAGGAATTAAAATCTGTTTTTGCCACACACACACAAAAGATTGAAAGGCTTTTAGATCTTGCGAGAATGTTTAATAGATTTAATTAAATTAGAATTTTACACGTTAACCCATAATTTTTAAAAAGACCAATAAAGACAAGACTATTTTTCATACTGGGAAAAAGAAATCGTCAAAAGCAGCACAGCTATAGGAGAATAGTGTGTCTCCATGGTATCAGTGGCTTTGCTGCATAACAGACTCTCCTAACATTTGAGAGCTTAAAGCAACAATTCTTTAGGCAGGGCATGGTGGCTCACACCTATAATCCCAGCACTTTGGGAGGCTGAGTCAGGGGGGCCCAGGAGTTCAAGTCCAGCCCAGGCAATATAGTAAAACCACATCTCTATTAAAAAATATGAAAATTAGCCAGGCATGGTGGTACATGCCTGTAGTTCCAGGTCCTAGGGAAGCCAAGGTAGGCTTAAGCCTGGGAGGTCAAGGCTACAGTGAGCTGTGATTGTGCCACTGCATACCAGCCTGTGTGACAGAAAGGGATCCTGTCTCAAAAGCAAAAAAAAAAACGAAAGCAGAAAACATTTCTTTAAGAGTTGACTTATGTGGATCAGCAACTTGAACTGGGCTCAGCTGGGCAGTCCTTCTTGCCTAGGCTTCTTTTATTTATACAGTTGCATTCAGATGATGGGTTCTTGGAGGGATAGTTGGTCTTGGATGGGCTCACACACATCTCTGGCATTCGGTAAGTTGTTGGTATGTAGTAGTGTTTCTCCCCTGTAACTGTGACTGATGGTTGGCTTTGTGTCAACTGGGGTAATACCTTTATATATCCTTCATTATCCAACAGTTATTTCATGATCAAAAACAACAAAACAAAACACCTTTTCTAACTTTTGCTTGTATCAGGTTTGCTAGTTTCCCACTGGCCAAATAAATTCGTAAGGCTAAACTAATAGTCATTATTCAATGGGCGGAGAAAGAAATAGTTTTTTTTTTTTTAATTTTTATTTAAAAAAAAAAAAACAAAAAAACAGAGTCTCTTACTCCTCACTCACTCTGTCACTCGGGCTGGAGTGCAGTGGCACAATCTCGACTCACTGCAACCCCTGCCTCCTGGGTTCAAGTAATTCTCCTGCTCCACCCTCCAAAGTAGCTGGGGATTACAGGTATGTGCCACCATGACTAGGTAATTTTTGTATTTTCAGTGGAGACGGGTTTCACCATGTTGGTCAGGCTGGTCTTAAACTCATAACCTCAAGCGATTTGCCCGCCTGGGCCTCCCAAAGTGTTGGGATTACAGGTGTGAGCCACCATCAGAGCTTCTTTGATGAGAGGAACATCAAAGAATTTGTGGTCGTTTTTTATATTTGAACAAAATACTTACTATTTCCTCTATATTTTCACATCTAATTATAAAACGTAAATACCTAGCATTTGTTTTACACCCAGCATGTTTCTTATTATGTGACAAACAATTCTCTGTGTGTTACCCTATGTCACTTTCACAGTGTCATTTGGTATTAAATGATGAAACTAAATGACAGAAAGTAAATTGTCTAATATCGGTGAAGTCAGTATCCTAAATGGTGAAGTCCAAATCTAAAGTTCATTTTCTTAATCAGGACTCTATACAGAGGTTGAATTATTTCTGTTTTCAGTAAAATACAAATTGAACACTACTAATATCACAAGAGTATTGGAGGTAACCATTTAGTTAATCCTAAGATGCATATTTTCACACTTTAATGTGTCAAAAATTAATCTTTTATATGCTGGCATGTCATCATGTAGTCAGTAGTGGTACTTTTTTATTTCTTAATGGTACATTAAATAATGATGCATCTTGCAATCTATACTATCTTACATTCAATAAACATGATAGCATTATTATATGCTACTTAGCTAATTTATAACATTGATATATTCAGCAACAAAGAGGCATTTAACAAAGAAAGCTCAGTATAAGGCCAGTGGCTTAGACACTGCTTAGTTTACACTAAATTATGAATAAAATTTATTATATGCCCAAGTATTGGCATTTCTTTGCATTTATAATAAATGACATCATTACTGAATGAAAATATTAGTTTTTGTAATCTGTTGTTATATGAAGCCAAGCAAGTTTCCAGAAAAGGCACTTTTACGAACATATCATAGGGTATCTGTCTATTTTATACACATCAGTGGTTTATCCACTAAACATTTTGTTCATTTAAAATATTTAATGAAAACTCAATATATAAAACTAGTGAACTAAAAACTGCACTATTTAGTCAGAGTTTGGAGATTATTTGAGAGGGTATGAACAACACACTACCTGCAATTCAAAGAGGAAAATGATTAGGATTGGGGTATCTGAAGTTCAATTTTCATTTGAAATCTTCTTAGCTTGAACAAATAACTTTACTGTTATGCTGTAATCTCTTCATATGTAATATCTGTGGCTAAAGGTATCTGACCATTAGTTTCAATGTCTGGTAAACAATCAGCAAGTATTAACCATTTTTATTATTATTGGCAACTACCTTCTTCTTTATGAGAGCTGCTAGGAGGAGTGTCTGAAGGTAAAGTTTATAAACTATGGAGTGATATCTTTTAAAGTTAAGATTTTTGAATCACAGTACAATAACCAAGCCAACAATATCAGTGAGATTAAGTGGAAGCTATATACTAAGCAGATAATGACTCTGTGCTATGTAGAGGAAAAATAAGTAAAACATAGACATTGCCTCAAGAGACTTATAGTAGCTTGAATTGTAGGCACAATGTCTTTGAAGTAATGATCTAAAGAAGTAATGACCTGAAGAAGTATGGTCTTTGAAGTATGGTTATACAGCCAGTGATGTGGTTTGGCTCTGTGTCCCCACCCAAATCTCATCTTGTAGTTCCCACAATTTCCGTGTGTGGTGGGAAGGACCCTGTGGGAGATGTTTGAATTATAAGGGCAGGTCTTTCTCGTACTTTTCTCATGGTAGTGAATAAGTCTTATGAGATATGATGATTTGACAAGGGGAAACCCATTTCACTTGGTGCCCATTCTCTCTTTGCTTGCTGCCATCCATGTAAGACGTGACCTGCTCTTCCTTGCCTTCCTCCATGATTGTGAGGCTTCCCCAGCCACGTGGAACTGTAAGTCCAATTAAACCTCTTTCTTTGGTAAACTGCCCAGTCTCAGGTGTGTTTTTATCAGCAGCATGAAAATGGACTAATACAGTAAACTGGTACCAGTAGAGTGGGGCATTGCTGAAAAGATACCAGAAAATGTGGAAGTGACTTTGGAACTGGGTAGAGGTTGGAACAGTTTAGAGGGCTCAAAAGAAGACAGGAAAATGTGGGAAAGTTTGGAACTTCCTAGAGACTTGTTGAATGGCTTCGACCAAAAACTTGATAGCAATACGGACAATAAGGTCCATGCTGAGGTGGTCTCAGATGGAGATGAGGAACTTGTTGGGAACTGGAGCAAAGGTGACTCTTGTTATGTTTCAGCAAAGAGACTGGTGGCATTTTGTCCCTGCCCTACAGATTTGTGGAACTTTGAACTTCAGAGAGATAATTTAGGGTATCTGGTGGAAGAAATTTCTAAGGACCAAAGCATTCAAGAGGTGACTTGGGTGCTATTAAAGGCATTCAGCTTTAAAAGGGAAGCAGAGCATGAAAGTTCAGAAAATTTGCGGCCTCACAATGTGAAAGGAAAAAAAAAAAAAAAAACCCAGGTTGGGCTCAGTGGCTCATGCCTGTAATACCAGCACTTTGGGAGGCTGAGGTGTGCAGATCATGAGGTCAGGAGATCGAGACCATCCTAGCTAACACTATGAAACCCCATCTCTACTAAAACTACAAAAAATTAGACGGGCATGGTGGTGGGTGCTTATATTCCCAGCTACTTGGTAGGCTGAAGCAGGAGAATCACTTGAACCTGGGAGCGGAGGTTGCAGCGAGCCAAGATCTCACCACTGAACTCCAGCCTGGGCGACAGAACAAGACTCTGTCTCAAAAACAAACAAGCAAACAAACATTTTCTAAGGAGAAGTTCTAACCAGCTGCAGATATTTGCATAAGCAACAAGGAGTCAAATATTAATCCCCAAGACAATGGGGAAAATGTCTCCAGGGCATGACAGAGGTATTCACAGCAGCCCCTCCCATCACAGACCCAGAAACCTAGGGAAAAATGGTTTTGTGAGCCAGGCCTAGTGTCCCTGTGCTGTATGCAGCATAGGGACTTGATGTCCTTCCTCCCAGTCACTGTAGCCATGGCTGAAAGGGGCCAATGTAAAGATTGGGCTGTGGCTTCAGAGGGTGCAAGCCTCAAGCCTTGGCAGTTCCTATGTGGTGTTGAGTGAGTTCACAGAAGTCAAGAACTGAGGTTTGGGAACCTCCACCTAGATTTCAAAAGATGTATGGAAATGCCTGGATGCTGTGGCAGAAGTTTGCTGCAAGGGTGGGGTGCTCATGGAGAACTTTTCCTAGGGCAGTGTGGAAGGGAAATGTGGGGTTGGAGTCCCCACATAGAGTCCCTACTGGGGCACTGTCTAGTGTAGTTGTGAGAAGAGGACTACCATCTTCTAGCCCAGAATGGTAGATCCACTGAGAGCTTGCACTGTGCACCTAGAAAAGCCGCAGACACTCGATACCAGCCCATGAAAGCAGCCAGAGGGGAGGTCGTACCCTGCAAAGTCACAGGGACAGAACTTCTCAAGACCATGGGAACTCACCTCTTGCATCAGTGTGACCTGGATACGAGACATAGAGTCAAAGGAGATCATTTTGGAGCTTTAATATTTGACTGCTCTGCTGGATTTCAGACTTGTGTGGGGCCTGTAGCCCCTTTGTTTTGGCCAATTTCTCCCATTTGGAATGGATGTATTTACCCAATGCCTGTACCCCCATTGTATCTAAGAAGTAACTAACTTGCTTTTGATTTTACAGGCTCATAGGCACAAGGGAATTGCCTTGTCTCAGATGAAACTTTGGAGTGTGGACTTTTGAGTTAATGCTGAAATGAGTTAAGACTTTGGGGGACTTTGGGGAAGGCATGATTGATTTTGAAATGTGAAGATAAGAGATTCAAGAGGGGCCAGGGGTGGAATGATGTGGTTTGGCTTTGTGTCTCCACCCAAATCTCACCTTGTAGCTCCCATAATTCCCACATGTTATGGGAGGGACCCAGTGGAGATGTTTGAGTTATGGAGGCAGGTCTTTCCTATACTGTTTTCATAGTAGTGAATAAGTCTCACAAGGTATGATGGTTTGATAAGGGGAAACCCATTTCTCTTGACGCCCATCCTGTCTTTGCTTGCTGCCATCCATGTAAGACGAGACTTGCTCTTCCTTGCCTTCCTCCATGATTGTGAGGCTTCCCCAGCCACGTAGAACTGTAAGTGCAATTAAATCTCTTTATTTTGTAAATTGCCCAGTCTCAGGTATGTCTTTATCAGCAGCGTGAAAACGGACTAATACAGCCAGACTCACAGATTCAGCATGATCACCTGGGGGCAAATTATAGTGGTAGTGGTAGTGGTAAGGGTAAAGGTGTAAGAGTCAGCCCACTTGATGTCATTTTCGCTTTACCTATACATTTTCCCCTTTGCTGCACAAAAGTGCAATTTTGACTTTTTCTACTTATGTTTCTTAGTAGAAAAATAAAAGATAACGTAATTGACTTCTTCCTGTTACAACTTTCCATCTGAAAGTCAAATTTTGTTTCAGAGAAAAATAATCCTCACCAGTTTTACACGATATATTCATCAGAAAGGTCCTGGCCAAGTCAATTAACAGCAGGGGATGAGATCAGGACTTCGGGGTTGATCCCGGAAAATGGTCCTTCACAAAATGTTACGTTGTTCTTAGTGACAATTAACTTAGCAGAGCACTTTAATGAAAGTGCAAACAAGGTCAATCTGCAGTTGGTTCTTTCTCCTCCGTTAAATGACACATGGTACCTATATTTTAAAATTATGCATAGGAAGGAGCAGGCTCTTTAATGCATTCCAAAATGTATCACAGACCAGGTGTTAAAGCACATTGCTATTAAGCTCAAACCATGAGCTAAAATCACAGCACATAAAAGTCAGAGACTTTCCTATAGATATGTAATACATGGCATAATCCTTTTTTCTTGTATTATACAGATAAAAGCAACCATCATTCCAAGACAATCTGTTAGTGAAAGATGATGAAAATAGCAAATAAAAGAAGAAAACTTCTGTAAGTGTAGAGGGTATGAAACCTACAAACCCATAGTGAAAAACACTGGAAGGAGTGACCTTTGAGGAACCAGGAAGCTGAGAAAGCCCCTTTCTTGGTTTAATTACTATATACCATACAGGCGTCTATTAGAGCAGTACTTCCCAAAAAAGATGTGTGGTCCAGGTCATCAGCATCCCTGGAAAAGAATGTTTTTGTTCGCGGTGGCAGGCGCCTGTAATCCCAGCTACTTGTAAGACTGAGGCAGGAGAATCACTTGAACCCAGGAGGCGGAGGTTGCAGACAACCAAGATCATGCCACTGAACTCCAGCCTGGGCGACAAAGCGAGACTCCATCTCAAAAAAAAAAAAAAAAAGAATGTTTTTATTTTTAAGGCAGAATTCCAAGTCCCACTCTAGAAGATTCTCTTTCAATATATCTGGGGGAGGCCAAGAGATCTGGATTTATATCAAATATCTTGCATAAACCTAATTCAGAGACAAGTTTAGAAACCAACATCATCATATTTCATTATAGTTGGACCATATATTTTATATACTTCCCTAGACTGAGTCTTGAAGTTCAAAACCTAAGATTTTCTACTCTTGGGACCGTCAAAGTACCTAACACAGAATAGATACTTGGTGGGTATCTGCTGAGTGAAGGAAGCTATACACAAAGTGAGTCATGTCTTTTCCCTTATGCTCTCTAAAGGCTTATTTTCTCCATTCCTGATTTAATGTCCTCCTAAGTTTTTGGGTCAGGGATTAAACATCAGGGGCAAGCCTGAGAGGAGTGTAGGGTAGAGAGGACAAAGTACAGTAAGGAGGCAATAACTAGCAGCTAGAAGAACACAGGAAGGACCTTGGCCGAGGGTCTGCAGATTTGGTCTACTTGGAGGACATACACTTGGAGGACCCTTAAGACAGACCCTGAGGATGCAGAGAAAGGTGATGGGCAATGTAACTGAAGAATCCACTCCCCTTTCTTTGCTTGGCTAGAGCTCTGCATGACGTGGCCTCATTTGGATAGCACCTGATTGTCAGCCCCGTGTATTCCTCCCCTCAGATGTTTAAAAAGCCTCCACAATGGAACATTATCCAAGTTCAAGTGTATTCAATCTGATTCTTATATTCTTCATTCATATTTATAGCCTCCAGCTTTAAGATTCCATTTTAAGACAGAATCCTGTGTCTTACTCAAGTCATCGACTTCAGAATTTCTTTTGCACTTTTCCCACCTCCAAAGGGGTTAAAGTCTCTTTGGAAAATAGTTCTTAGAAAAAACGATCAGGCTCAATTTCCTGTTTTATCCATGGCTACATGCTGGATTTACATAACTGAAAACATCAATAAACTGTCAATTATGGTAAATGAATATTAGCTTTTCACTACACAATAATCCAAGACCTGTAAGTTTAAGAGTATTAGGAAATCAGAAAGTTTAAGAGTATTAGGAAATCAGAGCTTGAGTTTTAGATCTTCCCCATGAGCTCATCTTCAGTTCAGGTTATATGCCCAGGGATTAGGGGTAGCCTGGACAAATGGGCACACTGGTATTGCAGTAAATCTCTCATCTGCAAACCAGGTATTGAGCTGGGTAGAAATGTCTTTACATAGCCAGCCTTGTGCTTACTTTATTGTACCCTCATCTCTAGGAAAATAAGGACTTCAATAAAATAAGTACGTTTTACTCATTACTTTATGCTACTGCCCTATTTCTCAATTACAGAGATAGTTGTTTTACAAATATGGCCCTTTTCCATTGCAACCCTTCTAAGTGAACTTCTTTCAAGTTTACCATATCCCCCTACTACAATATCAGCCAGTCCTTAATCATTATTAGCTGAATAAGCAAATGAAGAAGGCAAATGTTACAGTGTGAGCAATGAATCACTCAGTTCCCAAATACTTATTAAATACCTATTAATTAAAAAACCATCTCTACCCTCATGGGACCTGGAGTCTTAGAAAGAGGCAGGTAGGCACAGTGGTGGGAAGAGACAGAAGGCAAGAAGAGATAAGTAAACAATGTAAGTTTATCATGTGATAAATGATACAAGAAAATGAATTATGATGCTGTTACAGAGTGTGATAAGGGAGATGGGGTGCTTCTTTACATAGGGCGATCAAAGAAGTCCTCTTTTAACCCTAAGATGATCTGAGAAACAATATTCCAACCAAAGGGTCAGGACTTAAGAGACCTCAAAGAATGAGTGAGCTTAACAGTGTGTATTAATGGAAGACAGTCTTTACCCTCCCAGAGCTTATAAGTTCTCCTCATTCCCACTAACTAGATTCCCTTTTCTACATGGCTGCAGCAATTAGATCTTGCCTTGCTGCTTGGCTTCCTTGATTTCTGATTCGTTCTTACTAATCATTTAGAAAAACTGCATCAGATGAACAACAGTGTGATGTTCTCTGTCCCCGGAAGTGGGGAGAGGGCATAACAAATGGCATTTCTAATGGCAGTTCAGGGTAGAAAGCCATTGTGAAAGGCATTTCAGTTATTTCAATGGAACTACTTCTATCTATCCTCCTAAGACAGGTCTGAAAATCAAAATCATGCTGGGCTTGCTATTATCTAAAGTTGAATTTAACTAATGGGATGTTTTTCATTTATTCATTGATTCACATGTGTTTTCGTCAGGCATTTATTTAGTATACCAAACATAATTCTGGAAAGTTGGAATACGGAGATAAGTGGAATATTGCTCTTTCCTTGCAGAGGTGCACAGACAAGTCTAGGGATAGACAGGTAAGCACAAATCACAGCAATGTTATCTGTGCTCTGAGAGGTTTGCAGCAGTTGAAGAGATTTCTACAGAAGCATAAGTTCTTTATTCAGCCTGGGGAGGTTAAGACAGTTTCATGAAGGAGGTGGTGCTTGACTTGAGACTTGAAAGTTGAAGAGAATTTTGTTAGGTGGGTAAAGATGTAGGAAGGGATAGGGATACTATAGAAAAATAATGTCATTAGGAATGCTGGTGTGAACATGTATAATGTGTTCAGGGAGCTGAAAGCCTATCTACAAGAAACAAGAAAACTTAGTGAAATAGGAGGAGGCCATTGCCTTAAAGGCCAGTTTCCTATAGCCACCCTTTTTTTTCACTAATTTGCACTAACAGTTTGACGTATTCAAGACAGTCATTTCATTAATGTTCTAGTCTTGCCTGGGTTTGGCAGAGTCTCTTTATCGTTGAGTCTAACAGTTCCTGGTCCTCTGTGCTGTCCCAAAAGATAGAACGTGCCTCCAGTTGGCAGGGAACATAGAAAGTGCTCACCAGCCATTATCTCATATTCTGACTGTGCAAAGTGGTTGCCATTCTGAGAATGGAGGTGAGGAAACTGAGGCTCAAGGGTGAAACTGCCTTGCCTAAGGTCACACACCTAGGAACTGACATGGTTACGATTCAATTTCAAACCTGGTGCTCATCCTATAACACTGGGACGGAGCTGGTTATAAATCAGGCTGGCAGTCTATTGAGCCTGTGGTTTTGGCTAGTGTGAAGATGTTGAAGGAAGGTTTGTATTAAGATACTCTGTGATTTTGGCACAAGAGTTGTGGAAGCATATGGGCCCCTGGAGAGGTTAGCAATATGAGCAAGAAATAACAGGATGAGATTCAACTGGAAAAATGCTAACGAATACATCTGGAGACAAACAAGCAGAAGCACACATGGTTAACGGGAAGCAGAGCAGCAGGGACCATGAGGGTTTGGAGAAAGTGGACATTTTATCATAAAGACATTGCCAAGAGGAGATGGGAGCAGGCGAGAAGAAATCACTTGGGTTGTGGACAAAAAGGCCTCATCGAACCAAGGAGAGAAAGAAAAGGCCTTTGGCATGCTCCATGTTTTGGATCTGCAGTGCCATTTTCACTTCAGGTCCTCGTATTTTAAACATAAGCCAACCAATGCTGGGGAATTCAGAAAAGAGAATCACACACATAATTTAATACCAGAGGGGATGAACTCAAGAGGAACAAACAAACAAGCAAATAAGATCATGTTACATCTCTACAATTCTGAAAAAGGCAACAGCAAAAAAGGGCTGAAATGAAAATGCTCGAAAATGGAGGAGTGGGCAGGTAACATGGCTCATAGCAGTGTAACTTATGGCACTAGCTACCCACAGTTACTTGATCTTCTGCCAAAGTCCTCTCTTTGGGAACACTGTCTCCTAGAATGTGGAAGCTCCAAGACTGAAGTCCAGAACTAACACTGTAAAGACTGATTTCATGCTGCCAGAGGACAGGGGCTCTGGACCTCAGAGGGCAGCCTGTTGCATTGCTGATTGGCTCTCAGTCTTATTTGATAATCACTCATGAATGATACCTATGGATACCTTGTGGTGTTTATTCTAGATATAATACACAGACTTAAATTCCTGAGTTAAATTCATGGGGCAGGAGAATGACATCATTTCTCAGTTTTCATGCCATTTTTTCCTCCTTTTTGTCATCGGACACTGGATGGATTATAAATGACCTGAGTGTGCTGTCTTAGTAATTCCTCAACCAAATGTTGTTTTCCAATAACCATCTATCTTCGAAAGTGTCTCTCCCATTATCTTTTTCCTAACTGTTCGAAACAGATGGCACTTTATACTTTAAATTCATGTCCAAGTCATTTCAACTAACACTGCCCTGTGATTTGGGACTCTACCTGAGAGGAAAAAGCACATTCAAACTGTGATGTGTGCAAAAATGTATTTGATTTTGTAGAAGAACAGAAGGTTCTAGAAATTTTTGTGAGTTGTGGCATGTGCCTGTGAGTAAACGAGGGTAATGTTTTTGGTGGAAATTCCCTGAGCGAACCCTACCAGTACTATGTTAAAATTTGAGATTCCCAAATGGAATGTTGGCATAGACTGATGTATCCTGTAACTGACATGAAATGAATTGAATCACCACCTGCTATAAGCATTCAGCATCTTTTCATTCATTTAAGGCTCTCAAAGGCAAGTGTCTCCCATTGAACATAAGAAGTACTTAATAAACATTTGCTGACTGAATAGATGAGTAACCTCAATGGAAAAGCAGAGTTATTACTTTGTTAGTTTGGTGCAATGAAAAGACCCAAGTCTGGACTTCAAGTCAGACAGACTACATTAAAATCTCCCCTTGTAATCTAACAATTGTGTGATTTCAGAATAGTAACTTCCATTTTATGTCCTTGATTTTTCTCATTTTTTTAAAAAAGGAATGATTTTAGTTAACTCCAGGGGCTCTTGTAAAGATTAAATGCAAAATAGCGCATTAGATGACAACTCTAATTCCTGAGGTATAGGAAAGAGGTACCAAAAGTTATTTTGTTCCTGCTTTGGGACCACACCAGTGACATTTTTCTGGCCAACATCTCATTCCCTTAATTCTTATCCATAGCCCAGAGACCCAGAGCAACTTTCTTGAGAAAGTTTTTCTATGTGGCTTTCCAAGAGCTTTCTCCAAGCTCTTTTGGCACTTCCTATCTGTACAACTCAGTCGGACACTATGTGTGTCTAACTTGTCATACCATAGTATTTATTGAATTGTTATTTCACAGATGGTGTGGATCAGTCATGTGTCCCAGGGTGAGAATTTGAGAACAGGATTTGCAATAGGCTCATTCTATCACAATGCCAACTCCATGGGAGGTGCATGTAGATAAGCCCCACTGAACACAATATGTCACTGCTAATCCTTTTGAGTTGGAGAATCTTCATTTTAAAATAAGGATCTCATATGCAATCTATCTACTTTTTAGTTTGGTTATAAGAATCAAATGAGATAACACATATGGAAAAATTTTGTAATTCTTAAAACTTTTATGGATGAATATAATTCTTCTCTTGTGGTTATTTAATCTTATTTGTTATTTAACTACCATCTTAGGAGGCAAAAAGAAAAGATGCTTTCATACTTAATTTTGAAGAACTAAGCTTAGTTAGGCAGGCATCAGATCAGGAAAGCATAATTACATAGGCAGTATCAAATTCCCTATATCCAGACATCTAGCTTCCTTATACCCAAACATCTTTGTGCTGTCCATGCTTCTAGTGACCATGTTATTGGAACAATACATCAGGGTATGGGGTATTTTCTTAAAGACTGTGTCAGCACAAAAAAGAGATATATATTGCATGCTCCTTCCTTCTCTTCAGCACCCAGTGCACATCTCTATTAATGGACTTGTTATATTTTATTGAAAAGATCTGTGAAGATCTCTCAGCTGTGGCCCTGATATAATATTTATGAAAACGTACACAAACAAATGTTACCAAGTTAAAAAAAAAAAGAAAGTGGAAACTTGAGATTTCTCAATGCTCTGCCAAAACCCCAGAGGAATTTTTACTAACCAAAGCTCAGATAAAGTTTTGAGGGAATAAAAATGACCAGATGAAAGGATCCAATGTGAAGATCTAGGAAAATAATCAACTTTCTGAGTTGTAGTTTTGATTTCTGCTTTATGGCAAGAGAATAACTACAGAATGCACCTAATTTTTCAGAAAGAAATATCCCTCTGTACCATCAGTTGATCAAACAGCAGAAGCAAGATTTAATTCTAAATAGAGTTCATGCATAGAAGTAAAATAGACCTAGATTTGCATGCCAACACCACTACTTAGCAATAGTGGGCTTTGACAAATTTACTTCGTATTTCTAAAATTCAGATTTTTAACTTGTAAAATGAGAATGATACTAGTGGCTCTTTTATGTAGCACCTATGAGAATACATGTGAAGTCCCTAGCATAGTGAATAGAACAAGGGGAGGTGGAATACATCTAGTCATTACTATTTATATTATTATTACTATTATTATTAAATGCTGGAGATTGTTGGCACTCAGCATCCCCAAACCCTAAGCCCACAAAACATACTCTCATGTGCACGTGACCACATGCACAAACACACACACACACACACACACACACACACACACACTTTTGAACTTCACAACATCTGGAAGCCTAGAAAGTAATTTACTCAGATTTCCTTTAGTTCTGACTTAGATCCTATCAATAAAAGCTGCCTACATACAGTTAAGAAGACAAGAAAGAAGCCATTATTTTCTTCCTCCAGTGGTCTGTGAATGAGAGGGTAGCAGGCAAAAGTGGGGTTTAGAGAATTTTCTAGCCCTGCTACTGTGAGTCACTCACTCTGGTGCTGTGGGTCTTTGAGATTATGTGTAGAAGTTCCTATAATTCCTGCATTTCCTGATTCCCACAAAGCCAGCTACTGACCTTGACTCTTGGCTTTCCCAGCTGTTGCAATGGTTTCATAAGCAGCTAACTTCCTATATTAAATTCTTCCCACTTTAAATATCCAGAGTGGCTTCTGTCCTCTAGACCACATCTTGTCTACTATGCATTACACCCTATATAAGCAGAATTGCTGTTTGATACAGCAGAGTCTACTAGGTAATTGATGGGCAGGTATGGACAATTTGCTTATGGGCTGTGCACTTGAGCCAGCCCTCCCTCTTAGTCACTGAATGAGAAGGCATCACTGGAAATGGAGGTTCATTTCTCCCTAGACAGAGAACAGCAAAATTATAAAGATCCTTCCTTATTAATGGAGGAGTAGAAGCAAAACAAACACCACCACCACAATATCAACAACTTTGGCTTATAGAAGGTATACCAACTTGCAACCAAGAGGCAGAGGAAAAGAATAGTTGTTCCGATTTTCACAAAATCTTTTTCCAGTAAGCTCTATTACCTATGCAAATAAAAGATAACATATTTCAAAATTAAATAATACCTCAGAAAACATAAAAGTGAAGAAAATTTAGCTAACAAGTTTTTTCCCCTTCTTCAATGCTCTGAGCAACGTAAGAAGGAAAAATCATGTTTAATTTTTACTTGTATCCCAAGCACCTAGCATGGATTCTGGTGCACACACATTTTTCAAACTGAAGGGAAGTGGAAAATCAGGATTAGCCTGTAGCTTCAGGAGACAGAGAGGCCAGGGTGAGTCTGTTAATTCCAGACAGGTTCCAGAGCTAGGTTTCCTCTTGCCCCACACTGCTTGCTTCTCCAGCCTGCATTCCCCAAAGTTCACCTTTTAAAGTGCCTTTTAGTTTGTCCAGTCGCAACAGCCCTAGGCTTACTCATAAGACCAAGCCCAGTGGAACTGTCTTTCCCACACCACATCTGAGTGAGCCAGTTTTAATAAACAACTATTCCAGATTGGCACTCATAGTTCCAATTTAGTACTTTTGATGTTCTTGGTTACCTAAAATAGAAAATAACAATTTTAAAAAGTTCCAAAAAGCTTAATTATTTAAAAGATATGCTTCAATTTAACTAGAATGTTACAATAAACATTTCCTTCCTATTATAACTGACAAACAACTAAAAGTTGTGAAAAGTGCTATCGTGTTTTTGATGAGATAAATCTTTATTCTCAGACATAATTAACTTCTTTAAGTAGATGCACTAAGACTAAATTCAAGGACATTTATTTTAAAACTTCTGAAGGTCTGAGATTCTACATTGTTATATTCAGGTGATGAATTTTACCTCTTTAAAATATTTTAATCCTTATCCCACTCTTATCTGTGCATTTCTGGTTTAAATGGCTTTTGGATCTCTTTTTAACAAACTAGAGTCTTTGAAGCTGACCTTCCTCTGGCTAGGAGAACCCAGAGGACCAAACCCCTATGGATTCTCTAGTTTTGTATCTCCAGGAGATGAATGAGGTAATCAGGTTATCACCAAGGTTCTGTCTGTCAAGGTGACTCATGAATGCCCCTGGTCCATGGTTAATTACTACGCTTCCGGTGTCTCTGCCTTCATCTGCTTTTCTGAATATTTTTTGTGGCACAGAAGCTCAGACCCCACTCTTTGGCCCTCACTTTTGAAGTGTGGCTCATGTGGAATGTCCATTCTCCACGGAGGGTGACAAGGCAGCTATAGCCACAAGCCCCGTTTCTACAATCTAAGAAAAACATATCTTGCAGCTAAGTGATTACCTAAAAGGGGAATTGTGAGGCTAAGGATTTTGAGATGACAGATTATTCAATGATTGTGGCAGCCAGAGCTACTAATAACCCCCACCACCACCAAAAATAAAAAAAAAAAAAAAAAAAAGCTTGTGGATAGAGTACTGGTTTTATATAGTTGCATTGAATTCTGAATGAAACATAGTTATCATAGTGAAACAGAAGGTTAGCTTGGAAGTCTTCTGTCTCAGTGACAAAGGGATTGAAGGCATCAGTCAAGAGAGGAATGCAGGATAGATAATAGATGCAGCCCAACTGCAGCTGTAGACGTCAGGATTACTGAAACAAGGCCATTCTTCATGCAGATGCAAGCACACTGTAAACATAAGCATTAATACTTTTTGGATTCAGGGGAGAGCTGGAATTTCACATTTCCAATGTTGCCATAATTCATCACTGCCTGCTGCATGATCCTCTAGCACTTTTGTGTATGAAGTATAACAATTAGAACTTAGGAGTTTGGTGTTCACAGCTTCAGATTGCTTCACAATTTCTTGAGGTGAGAAGTAGCCCACTCTCAACAAGTAGAGTATAAATTAAACTTTACATCTTATTTAGGAAAGGATTCCCACATTTTCTTTTTCTAAAAATATACTATAGATTATTTAAGTCAGGAATCAAGGGTACGATGCTGTCCTTGGTGCAAGAAGTTAAGAACCCATGCATCACCTCAGACCTCTCCACTGAATTTAGAGTTCTCTACAAGAAATTTGGGAAATATCCTATTATTTTTCCAGTTTGGTCTGATTTCCTCATAGAAATCATGGCTAAAATCTCCTTATGTTTTATACCCACTGAACTCCAAGGAGGCTACAAGGATAGCCTAGAATCTGAAAGGTAGCCTTTGCATTTTGACACCCCAAAGATTTGTCCATGAGCTGGGGCCATATGGGGATTCTGCAAGGCTCGAATTCTTGTCCCATCACCAAGACTAGTCCTGCAATTCCTGATGCCCATGTGGGAACTGATCCTATTTTCCTGTGGATTTTAGTGAAGGAGAGATGATCAAAGAAACCTGGCAATTGCTAGGACAGATTGAAACAGCTTTGAGCACACCAGAGTGTGTTGCCACTGCTTCTATATTATAATAAAAATGACAATATGTCCTACATTCTACATTGTAATATACACTCTACAGAGGGTATCTGCTGTTGGTGAAAGCTGCATAGATCATTCAACTTCAAACTGTTTATATTACTTCAAACTGACAACTTCATTTTCTGTAGGCATCAAAAAGAAAAAAAAAAAAAACCCTTCAACCTCCTGATAAAAATGCAATTTTTACTTATAGGATCATTCATACCACCTCTGAAAAGATAGTCAAATGTGATATTAGTCACAAGACATATCTTTTCCTATATTTCAAGTTATTGTTTCTGAATTCTGTGGCTCCATCTCTCCTTATTACAGGTGGAAGTCATAAACTGAAATGTGTTGTGCGTTCTGGTGGTGGTCACCAGATTGGCAGTGGTAGTCATTAAGAAGTCAAAAATCATCATGTAATATTCAAAGAAGCAACAATTTGATCATTGGCAAGTGGAAGTAAACTGTACAGTAAAGGGAGAAATAAGTGAGGATCTCAAATGTGTAAAGTCACATTTAATGTTAAGGGCATATGTGAATCCTGGTAGAGAGTGCCTGGACATGCAAGGGGAGGGATCATAGCTTGATGGCCACAAGATGTTTCCTGGAACCACTGCTTCTGTCTTGGGTTTTATTAGGACACTCTGGTACATTATTCATGCAACAGGGAGGCCCTGTGATTTGAGTGCTCACTGTGGGTAGGGCAAGAGGTTGGAGGAGGAGGGTTACAATATGAATATTTTATTGCATTTAAATTATACCTCAAAGGTTATTTTTTAAGAAAAAAATAAATACTGCCAGGTAATAGAGTTTATATCTCACTGCAAACAGGAAGAGTAAATCCGGGGGGTTTGGTTCAAGATAGTGGGCTAGAAGTAGCCAATGTGCTCTGCTCTCATGTGGATGAATGGAGCTGGAGGCCATTTTCCTAAACGAACTAATGCAGGAACAGAAAACCAAATACTGTATATTCTCACTTATAAGCGGGAGCTAAACATTAAGTGCATATGCACACAAAGAAGGTAACAACAGACACCAGGATCTACTTGAGGGTAGAGAGGGGAAGAGGGTGAAGATAAAAAAAAAAAAAACTACCTATTGGATACCACAGATATTACCTGGGTGACAAAATAATTTGTACACCAAACTTCCATAACATGCAATTTATCTATATAACAAACCTGCACATGTACCCCTGAAACTAAAACAAAAATTAAATAATAAATAAAAATAAAGAGTAAAGACTTAAAGTCAAAGATGGAGAAGGGACAGTAGAGTAGAACAAAGGAAGAGTGAAATCCCAAGGTGAGGGTTGATGTGGACAGTTCACTTTTCTGTGTTCTCTGTACCCTGGGTGAGCAGCCCAGCCATGTATAAAGGGACAGGTCCACATAGTCCAGCAGCACCATGAAGTGTACAAACAGTATCATCGAAGAATTTTTCAAACTAAATCAGGTTCACATCCCAGCTATGATGCTTCTTGGTTTTGTAATCATAGACAATTTTATTGTAAGCCTATTGAACCTCAATTTTCTCAATAGTGAAACTGATGCAGGGCAGGCAAGCCCCAAAATTAGGGCTTAGCCCAGGAGGGTTCTTGGCTTCACCTGGGAAAGAATTTAAATGTGAGCCGATGGTATTAGCAACTGTTATTGAAGGGGCAGTGTACAGCAGCAGCAGCAGAACCCACAGGCAGTGTGCCCAGAGTAGCAGCTCAAGGGCAGTACTGTCATATTTATACCCTTTTAATTTCATACAAATTTAGGAAGGAGTTATTCATAAGTTTCTAGGAAAGGACTGGTAGCTTCTTGGTGTTGCCAAGGAAAGGGGCAGTAACTTCCAGATGTTGCCATGGCAATGCTAAATGGTCATGGTGCTGGTGGGCCTATCTTATGAATGCTGCTTTCCCTGCCTCTCCCCTGTTTCACCCAGTCTTCAGTCTGGTCTGCAGTTGAGTCTCACCTACATCAAAATGAGAATTATAACAGTCTAAGTTTGTTGTGAAGCTTATTCTAAGAAACACATGTAAATTACTTATGTACTCAGTATCTGTAAGTACTAATTTTATCCTTATACTCAACTTATAGATGGCAGATAGAAGAGCAGACTCAGAGGGTCAGAAACCCTGTGGCCAGGGTGAACATACATAAGAAGCACAGAATAAGTAACTGCAAGGAGTCTCCGACCCCTGACCACCTTCTTGTTTCCTCAGATCTGCCCTATGATTGTAAGGCAATCAGAAACAAAGACATGATGATATTGGAAAACAGTGGGGTGGGTGTGGGGGAGAAACATATCTTCTGTTACCAGTGCCTTAAAGCAGAAAAATGCCAACACATCATAGGACAATTAACGTTAAACTGAACTCAGATGTAAACACAATCAGACAAGGCATTCTGAAAATAACCATGTCTGTTGGGTGCCCAAACCAGGTGGATTCTTAGAACATACTGAGCAATATTTTGGATGTCTTGCTTGCTCTCTTGGGCTCTGCTCCCAGTGTGCTGTATGTGGCATAAGTTACAAGGCCCAAGGCAGTAGTCTCCATGTTAACCCCTCTTGGGATGCTCTTAGAGTTACAACAAAAGTTCTGTCTTCCTTCCTCTATGTTTTCAGCATTAGTTATAGCTGTTTACCTGATATCAGTTTAGTCTTCCTGAAGTAAACAGGAAGTCATTTTTTCTCCAATATATTCAACCATGATCAAAAAACAAGTCAAACTTGTAGCTTCAGGTTCAACTAATGTCTTTTTTTTTTTTTTCCAGAACATGGCTGCAAAGAAAAAAAGGATATAATAAACTATAACTAATTTGAAACGTTTATAAATGTTGCTGAGGTTCCAAGTACTTAGATTGTGTATCCTCAATTATCAGCAAACCATGGTGACTGTGGCAGACTAAAACAAACCAAAGGGAGAATTTTGTTTTTTGTTTTTAAAACTCAGAGACCCTACTTCTGAGTTTTTCCTGTGGTCCCAGGTACTCAGGATGCTGAGTTTCTTCTTGGATTCTGAAGAAACTTTGTAAATAAGGACACATTTATAAAGGTCCTTAGGAATGAAGCCCCTGAGTGTGATTCAGGAAGAAGCACAGACCAGCCCTGCTGTGAACATTGTCTTGTGGGAGGTTCTGAGCACTCTGTCCTCAGGAATGGTCAAATGCCTCTGCTGGGAGATACGAGGATAGAGTCTGAGACAGAAGAGCTGAAAACACAGGGCATTAAATAGCGTTTACAGGTTTATAATCTCATTATAAATGTAATAGGAGAGGATTATAGGAAATTTTACTATAGAAAAATATAACAAAGAAAATAAAAGCCAGGAGTCAACATGGCACCCAACATTAAATATTAATATTCTCATCTGCTTTTTCTAAAAATACATATACATGCTTACATATGTACAGTAGTTTTTAAATTACGATTATAATGTAAATATTTTGTACACTGTTGTTTCTCACTTCCATATACAATAGAAACTCTTCCAGTCTAGAGCATTCAAAGTCAGTAACCGGCCAATTAATTTTAAAAGACTGTAAAGCAGAGTTATTTAAATAAACACTTACTGCTTAAACATTGTGTTTTAAGATACATAAATGTGCATTCATTAACTATGCTTATGATGCAAGGCCAATGCCTTTTTTATAATTTCTTTCGGTCTTTTGTTTTTGTTTTTGTTTCGAGGCAGGGTCTCACTGTGTCACCCAGGCTGGAGTACAGTGGCGCAGTCATAGCTCACTGCAACATCAAGCTCCTGGACTCAAGCGGTCCTCCCACCTCAGCATCCTGAGTACCTGGGACCACAGGTGCATACCACCGTGCTGGCTATTTTTAAAACTTTTTTTTCTGTAGAGACAGGATCTCTCTCTGTTTCCCATGCTGGTCTCAAGCTCCTGGACTCAAGGGATCCTCCTGCCCTGGCCTCCCAAACTGTTGGGATTACAGGCATAAGCCACCAAGCCCAGGCAGGCCTTTTTGTTGTGCTCAGGTTCTCTGATGAGAGTTCCACAAAGTTTTCTTCCGAAAGCCACATTTATGATACATGGTCTACAATTTCATTTTTTGATGTCTTTAAATGAAAGGGAGATTGCAAAGACTATGAAGAGGTCATCACAGCTCAGAGTCCTAGAATTTTACAATCTTTTTCCTTACCTTTTTTGGTTATCTTACCAGAGTTTGACAGCAATTATTTAGCACCTCAGCTTCCCAGAAAATCTGAACTTTTTTGCAATTAATGACTTATTGATTTCACTGATATTTATCCAATATCAGTTCACTGAGCCATGCAATTACAGTGGCAAGGGCAACCAGCCTCAACATATTTATTGAGTCATAGTAAGGACATTACAAAAAGTGGGAGCAGTATGCACCAGAACAGGGGAGAGGAGCCTGCAGTCCATGAGACAAGAGCCCCGTGGACACTGCTCAGTAGGTTTACAGATAGAGCGTTCAACTTTTATTCTGGTGAGTTGGTTACATGAGGGCTGGTTTAGGCATAGTCTGCAATTTTCAGCTTCATCATGTTTCAGCATTGAAATTGATGCCAGACACTTAAACTAAATGTAAATGTTAAAGAGGTATTGGAAGAGACAAACCATTCCACACTTATATTAAAATTATCTCTGAGTGGTACAATTTGGTTTTAAAGATACTGAAACTTAGTAGTATTCAGGTAGGAGACAGGACTTGACTCCAAAGGTGGGGCTTGGACACTGGACCAGATTGAGGACTAGCTAAACAGGGATGAGGGAGGAGGCAGTTTTCTAATCAGACACAACCATCAGTGTGCCATGTCAATTTATCATTGCCATGGCAACACCCGGGAGTTACCACCCCTTTCCATGGCAATGGCCCGATGACCCAAAGGTTACTCACTACCCCTTCCCTAAAAATTTCTGTATAAACTACCCCTTAATCTGCATGTTATTAACAGTGGGTATAAATGTGACTGCTACTTTCTGCTTACGGGGTAGCCCTGCTCTGCCAGAGCAGTCACAAAACTGTAGTAACACTGCCTCTTCAATAAAGCTGTTTTCTTCCATCTCCAGCTCTCCCTTGAATTCTTTCCCGTAAAGTTGGGCTTAGCAGCGATGTTTAACTCACATGCAGGAATGTGTCTTTGTGGCAACAGAAGACTTTGTTTTCCCTTAAATGAAGCCATTTATTAACTCAAACCAAAATGCCCATCCTTCAGCTTCTACCACGTTTTTGTATTAATAATCAATTTATATGGATGGAATTTGTTTAAAAATTCAGCAAGAAATTGATGTCATCTTGGATAAAGTTGAGCTTAAGAGTTTGTTGTTTCTGTAAATGTTCCCTAATATTTCCATTTTTTACTGCCAACATATCTTCTCACAAGAGTCAGCAGTGTTCTAAGTAATTTGCCTGGCCAACGTGCTAACAAGTAATTAACAATGCATTCATTAGTAAGGCAGTTAATGCATCTAATGATCCTTAATCACAAAATGGAATGTTTGCTATGAATGTTTTATTCCACACCCTTTTCCACACATTATTTACTGTCAATTAGTTACTGTGGAGCAGTGATCATTATCTGAGGATAAAAAGGAATTGTACCAAAAAACTAAAAAACTACATTATTGATAATCCTGCAATTCAATACATATATTTTTAAATTCTGTGTCTGGAACCTTATTCATATGATTCCTTTTCTCACAGTGCATGCTATTTCACCTAGGATATAAATGCCATGTGTTTTAATATGGACAAGCCCAGTTCTTGCATTCATCTATTTAAAACAGAACAGCTCTAGGGCACCTTAGCCTTAGGCTATGCTTCTGCTAACCATTAAAGAAGTCAAACTCTGTGATTGGGCTTCTTTGAAAGACTGCAGAACCTCTGCTTAGCTGGCACAGTTTAAAAATGTGTATATGGTTATAAACATATATATATACACACACACACATAATATATATACATATAAAGTGCATAGTTATGCATATATGTACATATATGCTTTTAGATAACTTTTAAAATAAACTCCCTTCTTTGCTAGTCATCTTTGTAAATGACTCTACCATCTATAGAAGAACTCACGGAGGTATTCTAAATGCTTTGCTCTTTTATATGCCATATTTAAGAAGTCATCATATTAGAATTTTACCTTAGACATGTCTCTGGCATCTCTATCCTGGGCTCCAACCCCAGTACTTTTGCTCTGGAACCACCATTTCTCATGAAGATGTGTTAACATATTCAAGTTCCCTTAAGAAAACATTTCATTGCAGCCTCTCCTCTCTCTTAACAATCTATATTTTTATCATCCCTATTTGATATTCTTTTCTGACTAACATAGGAATTAGAACAGTTGTGATTGGGGATGATGGTGAGAGTAGGGAAACAGCTCCTGAAACAGGAAGTCATGTCTCAAGCCCAGTTCTTCGAGGAAAGCTGATGTGATACAGCCAATGTAGTGCAAAAAGACAGATGGGAAACCAGGTCTATACATGTTCGTCTGTTTTTTAAGGAACTATAAATGAAGCAAGTTCTAGCTTCAGAAGATCCTATCTGGAGAGACCTAAAAGAGACCTCACCTGTCATTCAGTCTAACCATGAAGGCAATTGTACTTTTTTAGGGCTGAGTTGTTTTCCTCATCCTCAAATTTATCTGCTGAAATCTTAACCCCTAGCACTTCAGAATGTGACTATATTTGGAGATAGGTAGTGGCTTTAAAGAGAAGATCGGGTTAAAATGAAGCTATTGTGGTAGGCCCTAATCCAATCTGACTGACATCCTTATAAGAAGAGGAAATTAGGACATACAAAGAGCACACCAAGGAGGCACACTCACAGAAGAGAGACCATGTGAGGATACAGCAAGAAGGCAACCATCTGCAAGCCAAGGAGAGAGGCCAAAGAGGGCATCAAATCTGCCGACCCCTAGATCTCAAACTCCCAGCCTCCAGAACTGTAAGAAAATAAATTTCTGTTGTTTAAGCCTCCCAGTCTACAGTACTTTGTGATGACAGCCCTAGCAAACTAACACATATTTTCCCTTGCTCCTGGGAAGGAATGCTATTCTTTTGTATATTTCAGCACACCCGACGTTTTCAGGCAAAACAATACGGGAAAGAATAATTTTCAAACTGGAAAGCATTTAGGACTGTGTAAATCTCACAGGAAACCATGATAACAAGAGACTTGCAGCAATTAAACTTTAAAAAGCCTCACAAGATCTCCCAAATTGAATGTGCACATTTCAACGAAGCCAGATACTAACAAACATATCCCCTGAAGCAACACCACTAGAACAACACCTTCTCTCCTCCCTTATGATTCTAATTGTTTATTTGATAACCTCTTATCCCAACCATTCCCAATGTGGAATCTGATAGTGGTTGGGTTGAAACTCTAATGTACCATATTGAAGATGTGAATCTAAATGTAAAAAATAAATCCAATAGTTCAAAATGACTTATATCACTGACAAGTTTAACACAAAATTTAGTAAGACAGTATTCAGACAGAAAACATGTTTTTCCCCAAGCCATTTGTTCAAGATACGGAGCTCAACTCTGAATGCTATTTTCCTAAATACTTGACTAACGAATTGATTGTCCTCTGACCTTGTGTCATCGCCCTCATTGTCTTCTCATTCCTGCAACAACAGGTTCAGAGACAGAAATATGTCTTCCTGTGATGCCTATTCTGATCCCTGGCTCTGCATAGTATATAATTCAAGGTTCCCACCAGGCCTTAGTGGGCTGATAAGCCTTCAACAGAATGCACTGCACATCAATCTATAAGATTCATTGCTGACTAAAGCATCAAAGTTGGGCTACTCCTCTGTGGGCCTTTCTGATTTTTCCTTTTCAACTTTGAAATTAATTTTCAATTCCAGATAATATTTGAAGGCATTTAAACTAAAGGATTTTTGACTCCTTATGGCTATAGGTTTGCTTTATTTGAATGGTACTACAGTATATTATTTTTTAAATACATATTTATACCCATAAGTTTAAATGTTTATATGTGGATTAGGTGTCATCTCATTTGCCACCTTTTTCATGGTCCTCACTGCCCTCTGTCCTCTTCAGAAGGTATTTTCGAAATGACTCTCAAGGCATTTGAGTTTATGTGGCCCCTGAGAGAGATTTTGAGATCCTATATCCCCAATTCAATTGGAGGACCCAAAGATAAAAGTATTGTCTGTAAATACACAAATTCCAGTAAGCAAAGGAACTCCAAAATGATAATAAAACCTCAAGGGGCCTAGGGCAAGCGTCTTAGGTTTGCTCTACCACCTGGTCACCAAAAGCTGGGTGGTCTGCTAAACTTTGATTTATATTCTCTCAGTAGCAAACTGACTCCAGTGAGATTTCCACAAAGCCTCTTTCTAAAATGCAAATATGTACTCCATGAAGAGTCATAAATTAATTTATGAGATTGGGGATCTATACCATTTCCCAGGAGGAGGAATCTACATATCACCTTTTTCTAATACAGGTCAGAGAAATGCTGATTGAGAATCAAAGAGACCAGGAATAAAAATTTCATGGGAGGGATGACAGTGAACAAGAAGGTAGGAGTTAGAGTTCTTGACTGCACAGGCAGGGAACCAGAGATAAATGATCTAATTCTATACTACACTGGCAGTTAAACCGTGTGTGTGGCAGATAAACCAAGCCTATAATCTAAACTTTCCTGTTCTATCTTAGGTTGAGGCACTTATGTCCTTTTAATATATATGTGTGTGTGTGTGTGTGAGTATATATATGTGTGTATATATGTACATATATTTTGCTGATTGAACGAATATATACATAAATCAATTTAATTTTTATGTCTGGGATTTTCCATATAAATGGATTAATATACCAGAAAATAACACTTAGTAAAATCAGATGCTTTTATTCAGAAAATATGCTCAACATGTTCTCAGCTAGAAAATAGGCAAAAACATTCTGACCTGCTTAGTATAATTGAGAGAATATAAGGGAGCTACTTTGCATTTTACAGACTTAGAGGATTTACAATTTTATTTTTGCCATCTTGGTTTGTGAAAAGCCAACTGAATAACATGCTAGAGACTGATTAATAAGAGAACATGGGACTAATCTCAAGGAGGCATTGGGTGAGATTATAGCACTTAAGCTACTGTATAACTGCAGAGTAACATTTTTAATAATCCTGAACAATATCTGTCTGTGACACCTTAAGATGAGCAAAATCAGCCTCTTTGTAGATCTCATTAAATAGGGAAATGGTGCTGCACATGCCCCAAACTACCAGTGACTAAATATTCAAAGAAGGGATGGAAGGCTATCTCTTCTGGAAGCTTCTGTGCTCCAACCTCATGTGGCAAGCAGATGTGCTGGCCCTGGCTACATGGCCACTGTTTGCTCTTTACTCCCTGAGATGGCACCTGTCCCCTGCCCCTGTGAACTGGGAAGCAGAACTCCAACCTTCTCACTTCCTGAGATGGCATCTATCCCCTGCCCCTGTGAACCAGGAAGTAGAACTCCAACCTTCAACAGTCCTCTCAGGGAATCCAGTCACACCAGTCATATTCTGAGTTCTGTATCAAAGATCCATGAAGTCCTGGGCAGGGCTCTGCTACATGATCTGTACTCTTGCCTCAGTATCAAACACCCCTTCCAGGCTGTACATGTGCTGAGGGAAGTTTCTCTTTCCATTTCTCACACATTCTTGTTTCTAGCATCTAAATTGCTATCTGGTTCTTCTCTTCTCCAGTCTGAAATTTCCCTGAATTACTAGTTTTCCCCTTTGCTGTATGTGGAGCAGTTCATCTCTGTAAATTTTGACCAGCCCTCACAGGACTGAGTTAAAGTAACACCCTCCAAGTAGCCATCACCACTCTTCTTAGAAGCCTGTTTCATGACTGTAGTTCACTACTTGTGCCCCTCTTATTGGATATCACTGCCATTTCAAAATATTTATCAAAATGTGTTTGCAGATTCTCACAATGCTCTTCCTAAGAGGAACCAAGGTGAATAAACCAAAATATTTTAAAGTATAGGCATCCTACACAATGAGAGTAGATACAGCAACTGAGAGCAAGAAGCAGAGATGACCCCATAATTGAGTGAGATGCTCACATCAACATGCCTTATAGTCCCTGCAGAATTATGCATTTGGTTAAAAAATAGTGCAAGCTCAGGAACCATGGTCCTGGTTGGAATTGGAATACAGCAAACATGCCTATGGACTGGGATAAGAAGTAGAGCTAATATACATATATAAAAGTGAAAAAGAGGCAGGACCCATCCTGAGAACCACCAGCCCAGGACAATCAAAGAATTAAAGAGCCAGCTCTGCTCTAACACCCAGCGCTCCATAGAATGAAGGGGTCTCCATGCATCAAGATTTCCTACGATGTTTACTGTCAAAGCCCAGCTTCACTCTTCACTGCCATGAATGCCAGTCCTCAGCAGCAGAGAACTTCTGTTTGGCTCTTCTAGTTTTCAACTCTTCATAACCAAGCATTAACCACAGTCTCTGAACCATACTAACCAATGTCTTCAAAAGGGTAATTTCATATTCTCCCCACTTACTGATGAGAGCAGAGGAAATGCTACTCAGGGGAAGGAGGGAGATCCTTTAGCATCAGGACTGACTCTCAAAGGCTGCCACACATTTATTCCTGCAACCCCCTCACACAGTCACAGAGCCCTATAGCAATGGTGTTGCCATGGCAACCAAGAGGCAGCCAAGAGGAGAATGGATCTTATCACCCCATAAGTGGTGCTTCAAGTCTTCCATCTCATCACTCTTTCCATATGACAAACTGCATCATTAAGAGACCCCAGATAGTCATTAATTACTAAGTGTGTCTCCTTTACTCTAAGTTTGGTCATACGAGTATCATCTAGAGGACACAGGAAAAGCAAGTTCCAGATGCATGGTGGAAAAATAAAAATGAGATTAGGATGCTGGGGAGGATTCCAGGTAGAGAAGACCAAGGAGGGAGAATCCTGGAGGTCATCTTACTCAGTGACCTTATCACAACCCTCTGTGTGAGCATGGAGATGAAAAATCATGCAGTGTAACTTCTGATTGCCCTTTTCAAATTCCCAGAACAAGCACTATGAATCAGCAATGTCCCTTGGAGTGTGGGAGAAAGACTCCCAAGACTGCAGCTTAAGACTGGCCAAGGTCTCAGGAAATCTATTTATGCCCTGGGTCAGCGAAGGCAGGGTTGGAATGAGAAAACTGGGATAGCTAAGTCCTTTGGGGGCAAGTTATTTTAATAAGGAACCCATTTTGTAGAATTTAATAAATTCTAGGTTTTATCACATGCTTTTTTTCCTTTCTATTTTTTCCCTTACTGTTTTCATTTAAAAAAAAAAAAAAAAAAAAAAAAAGCTTTTTTTATTTAGAGGACAAATGGAAAAGTCTCTCTTTCCATGACTCAGCCAGAAAAGTTTGAAGGATTATGGTGTTTTACAAGGCCAGATGTGATGCATCAGGGATAGAAAGCTTGGTGAGGTGGGAGCTTGGGGACAGATGCCTACTGCCTCACTTCCTTTCAGGTTAAGGAAAGAACATATTTGGCATCCTAAGTGCATGACAAATTTGTATAACTTCACATACATGTAAGTGGTAGGGACAAGAGAAGATGTATAATAGTGAGACATAAAGTCAGCAAGGTAGGCAAAACCTGGTCATAAGCATTTTTATCTAGTTAAATAAAGGATTTAGATTCTGTTTTATAAGTTGTGCATAGACACTGATCAGATCTAGGTTTGGCTAGATTATCCAGCAAGGCTAGGAAGGCAATTGCAGCTGGGAGTGGTATTCATGAGGTCCTTAAGGGAGAGAAAAAGACATGATGTTCTAGAAAAGAGTTTGCACAAATATGTTGTTGAGAACAGGATGGAATTTTCCCCTTGTAGGTGACAACAGAGCCATTTCTTCACTGTGAAAGATCAAGTTTCAAGTGCACCACAGGGAGAAGGGTGAATGAGACCCATTGGTGGTAGAGTCACAAGAATGAGCTGGTAGGGGCAGAAGAACCACAAATGAGGGAGAAATCTGCTCATTTCCTTCTTTCTTGCCCCAAAGCAAAGCAACAGAATCTGGTCCAAAGGGCTGGTACAGATGGTGGAATAGCACAGCATATGCTCTGCAAGTACTTCCAAGAACCACCTATATCTTGGCACTTAAATACTTCATAACAGAGAAAATGTGCTGATAATTTATATATTCAATATGTGTTCATGTGTGTACATGCCCAACATTCACACACACAGAGCCAATGCTCAGCAAACTCTGCATCACTAAAACTTAGCTTATGGGTCCTGCTTCCATTTCTTATGCTTTTCCTATTCCTAGTATCATCATACTCTCTTCTTTCGTCAGTCTTTAGCCCTGTTCTTGGGATTGTGTTCTTATATCAGTTTCTTACCCCTTCAGTAAACTCCAGGGTTCTTAGGGAGCCCAATTGCTAATCCCCATTATGTATAATAAAAAGCCCTTTCCTCTTAGAATAATTTCATGCATAACTAAGTGTGGGAGGGAGACTCTTTTACTGACCTTGACCTCGTAGTATATAGTACGCTACTTAGTAATTTTAATACTTAGTTTCTGTATACCTAAAGCCAGGCATGGTCATGTGGAGGTACACTGGCATGTACACACTCCACCGATACCAAGATCTGTGAGTTAAAATAGACCGACAGAAATGCCTCCTTGTATTCTTGCTCTGCTTCCGTCTTTAGTGCCCAGTGGCTATGGTAAGTAGGACAGTGGCCGTCATTTCACCACAGCAAAGCAAACAAAGGAAGTGACACTAAGGATACCCTAGATGGGGATTGCCTGTCTTCAAGTTTTAGACTTCTGATTTGGATTACTCTCAGAGCCAGTGTTACTCAATGGACTTGAAAACAAACTCATTCTGTAGTTATTTTCAGGAGGAATCTGTATCCTATCTCCAATATCCATGTGACTCTAAGCAGGTCACCTCTTCTCCCTATAACCTTTTCTACAAAACATCCCCAACATCATTGTCTGCTACAAATTTACACTTATTGTAATAAAGTAGACTAGGCAGTGAGTTCATAAACCTCTGAGTGTCTCCATCCTTTGTCAGCAAATTCTTGCCAGCACAACTGTATGCATGACAACTCCCAACTCCTCCTCACACACTGATGTATAACACAATACACAGATACCCAGACCTACACATTCCCATTGTCCCCAAGACATCCAGAGCTGTGCCCAGTCCCACACGGATGCATCTGTACACAAAAATGCACACCCTGGGTGCAAACATAGTCTCCACATATATTTATGCAAATGTTTTATAAACAGCAAAACCTTGCTAATTCACAAGCCTCTTTGGCTGGCGGATTACTGGAGTGTGCAGATTAGAATTAAAACAAATGATTACAAAGTCAAGGATAGCCCATTGCCAAACACATTCTGTTCTTTTGCTTAGTGTTGTAGTTTTGCCTTAATTTATGGTAATCCTACCCACGCTGCAAGCTAATGTATGGCTGGTTCATAAATGGAGTGCAATCTACTACTCCATTTTGGCTGGGAAGGAAGAGAAGACCGCCAGGTTTTTAAACAAGTCTTTAAAAAAACAAGAATTACAGTTCTGCCACATATTAATGTGAGAATAGATGAGATTCCTCACTGTTCATATATATGGTGTATGTGGACAAATATATACACTCATAATGAAGTCCCAGTTCTGTGAAAACTCTTAGAACAGATGTTGAGTTTAATTTCTGTCATAATATGTGATAGTTTGGTTTAATAAAAAGGAATTTACAGGCTTCAGTAGCTTCATGTGCAAGGGCTATATCTTTGTGCCAACTGTCATTTATTCCATCATGTCTCTCCCCTTCGTTTCACGTTGGATTTCAGACCCATACTGAGTCCTTGACCCTTCTACTCTGTCTTGTGGTTTCTTCTTCCATGACTGGAACTGATGAAACTCTTTAATTGTGTCTATCTGACTATATATTACACACAGAATTCAATACAAACTCAAAGTAGATTTTCACCAGAACCTCACGCCAACCACTCTTTCCTTCAATTTCTAGCCAGCCTTGCTTATACTTCAATCTAGGAACATACCATAAATTTTCTACTTTCTTCAATTTCCTGATTCATCTCCATTGAATTCAAACATACATGAATTTTTCTTAGCCTGAGTTTTTTCCTTGACTAGAAACAGGTCATAATTTATCTTTCCCAGGCATAGAATTTCTGATAAGTAATATGTATTTCTTCCCACTGGAAAAAAATCCCTGTTATACCTGAATCCCACCCATCTTATGGAATAGCATTGTTTAAAAACTTTCGATTGAGATATAATGTATCTACAGCATGGTACACAGATCATAAGTGTTCAGCTATTTGAATTTTCGGGATTGGAATACACTCATCTAAGTAACCCCCTAGCTCAGAAGAAAGAATATTACTAGAACCATTGAAATCCCCCTGCTGGCCTCGCGGTCACTATCTTCTATTCCAGGAGTTGGTAAAAAACTAACCTGTTGTCTATTACCACCAATTCATTTTGTCTTTTTGGGAACTTTATATAAGTGAAATAATGTGATATTTATTTTTTCATGTCTTGTGTCTTTCAGTCAATACTGTATTTGAAAGTCAGCCATATTATTGTATGCAGTTGTAGTTCATTCATTCCCATTGCTGTGTAGCATTCCATTGTATAAATAAACCACATTTTTGCTCCCTGTTGGTGGATAGTAGGGTAATTATTTTTCACAGTATTACTAATAGTTCTGCTATGTACATTGTTATGCAGGTTTTTTTGGTGAATATATATAAATTTTATAGGAAAACATAAGAAATGGAATTGCTAAGTCATAGGATGTACAGTGTATGTATGTTCAACTGGAGTACATACACCCAACAGTATTTTAAAGTCAATGACTCTAAGAATGTAAGCCCTCATCATCACTGTCTGAGTGCCCCAAAGTCCTACATATACACCAACACACAGTGTTTAGGATCATTTTTTTAAAAAAGCAATGTTGATGATAGTGTAGTGGTATAAACACATTATTACATTTTGATTAATTCACATGTCCCTGACTGAGCACAATTTTATACATTTTTTCATCATTTGATGGCCTCTATTGTGAAGTGCCTAAGGATTTAAAATTAAGCACGTTTTCATTTGTTTATTGGCTATTTGGAGATCCTCTTTCAAGGAGTTACTGTTCAAGTTTTTGCATATTTTCCTACAGAATCATCTGCTTTTGTATGTGTGTGATTGGTAGGAGTTCTTTATATTTTCTGAATAGGAGCCCTTGTTGGATAGGCGTACGTGAATAACTTCTCCCAATTGAGGGTTGCCTTTTTTCTCTGTTAGTGGCTTCTTTTGATGATATGAAATGACATGTCAATCATAATACAATTCATTTATCATTTTAACTTTTATGATTAGTGCTTTTTCTGTCCTATTTAAGAAACTGCTATGGCCTCACTCTAAGGCAGGACATTTTTAAGTTCTTTTATATCCTGTATTTAATTTGATCCTCAGGACATACTTGTGAAGTAGGCAGAAGAGGTATCATTTTGTCCATGTTACAGAAGAAGAACATAGACTCAGGGAGAAGAATGAATAAGACAGTTATCAAAGCAAGTCTCTGACTCCACCTTCTGAATATCCTGGAAACCAAAGTATACTCCAATCTCTTATGATTCCTAAACTAGGGTCACTATTCATGCCAAAAATAAACCTCTCCATGGCATGGCCTGAAAGGATGCTGCTTGGGAAATGTAAAGCCAAGAAGAAGGTCATGGTTATGGGAATTTATAGCAAGTAATTCACATTAAAATATGATGGTATTCCCATCACCTAAACCCGAGGCCTCTTCTCTACAAGAGTAGATGTATACGTTTTTAAGAAAAAGCCAAAGTCCACTTCTCTTTTAACCATTGAATGAGGCAGAGAGGAGTGAGATCCCCCCTGTTCTCATTACAGCTATTTATTTAATTTTTTTAAATAAGGAGATGAGGTGGTAAAGAGAGAGGGAAATGAGTGAGAGGTACAGAGAGGAGAACGAAATAAGGAAGAGTAGTACAGAAGGAGGGAAAGAGGAGGAAGAGATTAAGAAATGTGAGAGACAGTGAGTCAGAGAGAGACAAAGATGAGTAAAAATGGAGACAGCAGAGATGAAATAAGAAAGATTGAGAGAGGAAGGGAAAAGGAAAAGAGAAAAATAATTCTTAAAGAAAACTAAAGAGCAAGAGGCTTGTCATGTATTAGCACTGCGATCTTGACCATACTGTTTTATCTCTTTAGTTTTCACCTCTTTAAAATGGAGATAATAACACATACGCACTGGGGCTGCTGTTGGAATGAAAAAGAGATAATGCAGGTAAATGTATTAGCTCAATCACCCCTCTGTGATGGTGGCTTAAATAAAAAATTTGCTAGACAGAACTACTTTAAAAAGCTTCAAGACTGGCCAAATCATGAAGTCAATGATGGATGGTATGTTTACATCTACAGCCTACCAAATAGAATTCTTCGTTTTGCCATCAACAAAAATTGATTTGATGACTCCTTGTAGATAGAAATCCATGACTACATCTGGAGGTATCTGGACTCACTCCATGCTTAGCTTTAGGGATGATGAACAACTTTAAATTAAGTGCCAAAGCTCAATAAGCCACTGAGTTTCATTAACATTCTTATTAATGATGAGGTTACATGCTAAGCAGAGAGATAATTACTTTCTTGATGACAAATAGGAAGATGTCATAATCACCAGGTATAAAAAATAATATCCCCAGAAAAAAAGATATAAAAAGGGACCAAAGTGTAGCAATTTTCCTTCATCAGACTCTTAGAAAAATTTTCAACTAAGTAAGTTTTGGCACGTGCACACACAAACACAAACAAAACATCTTATTATTCTAGGAGAAATGCCTTCTCTTACAAGGTGTTTGAAATAATTCTGGAATTTTGGAAACTTCTTAGAAACGAATAGAGTGGACCCTCTATGGCTTGATCACAATTTCTGTTTCCATAAGACTAACACCTTCTCTCTAGCCCTATTTGATTTTTTCACTTTCCTGGGCTCCCTATGTATTTGTCTTTTCTATAGCTGCTATCTTTCTCCAGAATTGTTTCATTCATTTAATCACTGAAAAATTATGTATTATTTAATAAATAATTCTGAGCACCCTGTTAGGATTAGAAATATAAAGTTGGAGGAGGGATGGAAAGCTATGGCAGATGTCTTTCTTGGTGCTCAGAGCCTAGCTCAGTTGTCCATTCCTGAAACTGATAAAGAGGTAGAAAAGCTTATTCAAAGAGAAAGCAAGGCCCCTTGTTGATATTTTGCAGCTCTACTCCTAATGGGGAATAGGAGGTGTTTTTTAAAAGCAATTTCAGAAGCCTGAGAAACCATATCTTGACCTCCATAAGCATTGTTGCCTGGGGCAACAAAAGTTCTCAGACTCAGTTCTCCTCTATGCTCAGGGAAATAATAATGCCCTATTATTCTGACGTACAGAACAACAAAGAAATGTCTTTGCATTTACTGTTTCTGATGCTTACAAAATCTTCCCTCTCTCCCTGCTAGTTCTATTTTCAGATGATAGAAAGAGGGATTAAAAAAAAAATAACATATCTTTAAAAGGTCAAGGGACAACCTGAAAAACTGGAAGTCACTTGGAGACATCTAAAGTCTGCTTCTATACATGAAAGTGCATTTAAAAGAGTTTATAAAAGAAATTTTAAAAAATTAGTATATGCAGCTATTAGGAAAACATTCCATACCTTAATATTGATGTAACACTTGAAAAGGGAGACTTTTAGATGTGCTCAGGGAGTACACTAGGGAAAGATGAAGAGCTGCATACACTGATCTCTAAAGCCAAACTTAGAGGAGTCATTGGGGTCCTAACCTCAATAATCCAGGCCAGAAAATGTCAGACGGGGTCATCCCAGGAAAAAGTTGTGTTCCATTTGGTGTCTAGGGAGATGCTCTCTGAGGGTGCCTAGGGAGTAGTGTAACTTTAAAGGGGACCCACAGACCTATGGGGAATCCTATAAAGGTGAGAAAGGGATGGAGGGCTATGGTGGGTAGCCTTCCCCATCCAAGTTCCCAGAAGGTCCTCTGCCCAGAGAGAAGCCAGATGGAGGGTCTGACTTCACGGCCAGGCTGTCCTTAATCTTGACCATAGCCCTAACCCACACAGTGCTACCTACAGTCCTCTCTCCCAATGCAGTCCTGGCTCCCTGCTCACCTCTGTGCAGGCAGCACCAGAACATAGTACTGGCTCCATTCTATTCTCCCCAGAAATTCCCCAAATTGACTCTGATTTGCAAAGGTCTGTGAGATTGAGATTGAAGTTACCCTAGAAACATCTCGAAGGTGAGAGAAAAGGAATGAAAAGAACGTGAGTGGAAATTTGGGGAACTTAAGCATAGCATTTGTGTAGGTATTGCTTGTCTATTTGCCTTGTGGTGTTTTGAAAGCACAGTACTCTCATTCTCAAAGCTATCAGGGGCCCATACACACAGCTGCACTCTCTTCTTGTGTATAAACACACAACACACTATTTTTCACATCAGACAAAAGCATCACATTATAAAACTTTTTAACATTGCTTGTGGTAAGTGAGTTTTCTATAACTTAACTCCTTTTTGTATACCTACTGATAATTTATTTTGATGTACCACTGCTTTTTCCTTTTTTAAGCAAAGATTATGCCTCTCGATATGGAATTGTTATCTCTTCTTCTAGTTCCACAATGAAGGACACACCATATTGTCTTAAAGGGGAACTAACATCACTTTATCTAACAAATGAAAATAAAGATCAAGTTCACAATAGAGATTAAAGGACTCAGGAAGTTCTTGAAGGGAAGTTCTTCAATGGTTTGCAAAGCCAAGCTTGGAGGCACAGAGGGTGTATTTGTGGCACTCTAAAGCTGCATTCCACTGACCACTACCTTCCAACCCTGGAGTGTGTAATTACTTCCAACTACATCCCTGAAGTAATTACACAGTACCGCAACTTTCTTTCTGAGATGTTGACAGTCAAAACAACCTCCCTTTTCTCCACTATAGAGCTTCCACTTTCCAAAGAAAATTTTCTCTGATAATTAATTCTCATTTCTCCTCTATACCAAAACAGAAACACTACCATCTTGTTTATTAACTTTTCACCAGGAAGAAAGGATGTGAGAATCTTCCTGGAAACATAGGCTGGGGGGTGTCAACAGGTGCAATCTAGAAAGTAAACATAGGTTAATGAAGCACAAATAGTGTTTGCAGCTAAGAATATCCTTGGGACATTTTAAACCATATCTAAGGATTATGCTTACTGGAAGCTCTACTGGTCTCCTATCCACACAGCTAATATCACATAGGTCATACTGCAGAGTTAATTTCACTTCTGCCAATTAAAGATCCCCAGCCCCAAACTCTAGAACCTCAGCATCATTACATCACACTTGTTTCTTCTCTGGCCCCTAATGTTAGGCCCCATGCTAGCGACCTCTCTGCTTTGATCCATTTTGAGTCCCAGTTGTATAAGTAGATACTTGCCTGGTGACTTTTATCAGAGTCTCTGTGTATAATTCTGAAAGAGGTAGGAGCTCCCTTACCTGGGCCCACTTGCCATGCTAGCCTTTCTTTATCATAGAGTATGATGTATCTTAGTGTGATTTGTCCTTTTATTTGTCCTTCTCTAGTAAAAGTCTGTTTGGGAGTTCCCCAGGTAAGAAATGGTATTTACTCATTTCTATCCTTGGGCCCCAGATTGTTTCTCGTATGGATGTAATAGTCTATTATGAATCATTTTATATATTAACTTTTAATTTATTTGACCCTACATAGCCATCAGCTTTTGAACTAATTGACAGAAGAAGTTAGATCTCACTCACTTCAACAGTAATCTTCAACTTTGTGCTCAAAATTAAGCACACTCCTATCTTATTTAGCAAAACAAAATGATAAAAGTACATACTTTAACCCACTTAGAAAATATATATGGCCAGAAATATTTGTGAAAGTTAGAAACTCGTGTGCTACTTTATTCATAACTTTATTTCGTACATATTGAGCCCCTGCTATGTGCCAGACATTGTGCATGTTATTATTTTATTTAATGTACTCACTCCTGAACCTTTCAATAATACAGTGCACTTTTTGAATACAAAATAAAGTTTTATAAGGGAAGAAAACTCCTGGACATTTTAAATACCTGGTTATCAATGGCAAATATATCAATTTAATATCAAAATTGAGGTAGGAAAAACAAACACCATTATGGAATCTCATTTTTCATTCCTTTTCCCACCAATTCCCTTGTGGCCTACTCAGGTATTCCTGACATGAATGGTGTTGGAGTGGTCACAGCTCGTAAGTGAAGCCTCTCCTATCCAGATTTCACTGTCGTTAGAATTTACTCTATTGCCAACAAAGAAATACTGCTGATGGTTGGAGAAAAACAATTGCCATGGTATCCAAGTGTGGGAGAAAGCTTTGTTTGAGCTGGACTCACTTTTCAGAAGAAAGGATAAAAGGCTGCAGAGTTCAAGTGCGCAGGACGTGCCTCGATTCCTGCAAGGTAGGGTGCAGAACTCATGCACCTAGCCTGTTAAGAAGGCTCTCCTAGAACAGCCTCCCAGGAGAGTAGGCCTTTAGTGAAAAAAGACAGCATAATATCTCTGAGTGGCCATCCCATGACATGCCAGGCTCAGAGAAACAGTTTCACAGGTTGCTAGTACAGTCAGGCACCGCCTGTAAACATTGTGGTCAATGACGGGCTACATATACGATGGTAGTACCATAAGATTATAATGGAACTGAAAAATTCTTATCACTTGGTGATGTAGGAGCCATCATGAAGTCATAATACAATGCATTGCTCACATGTTTGTGGTTTTCTGGTGTAAACAAACCTACTGTACTGCTAGTCATATAGAAGCATAGTGTATAGAATTATGTACAGTACATAATACTTGATAATGTTAAGAAATGACCATGTATTTACTCTACTATACTTTTTATGTTATTTTATAGTGTACTGAGTCTATTTTTTTTTTTTAAATAGCTGTAAAACAGCCTCAGGCAAGTCCTTCGGGAGGTACTCCAGAAGAAGGCGTAATTACCTGAGGAGATGACAGCTCCATGTGTGTATGGCCCCTGAAAACATTTCAGTGGACAAGATACGGAGGTGGAAGACAGTGATATTGATAATCCTGACCCTGTGTAGGCCTAGGCTAATGTGTGTTGTTTGTGTTTGAGTTTTTAACAAAAAAGTTTAAAAAGTTTAAAAAAATAAACATTTTAAAAATAGAAAAATATCTTACAGAATAAGGACACAAAAATATTTTTGTACAGCTGCACAATGTGTTTGTTTTAAGCTAAATGTTATTACAAAAGAGTCAAATTTTTTAAAAAAATTAAAATATTTTAAAGTTACAGCAAGCTAAAGTTAATTCATTATTGAAAAAAGAAAATAGTTTTTAATAAATGTAATGTGCCTTATGTCTATAATGTTTATAAAGTCTGTGATAGTGTGTAGTGTACAGTAATGTCCTAGGCCTTCATATTCACTCACCACTCACTAATTCTCCCAGAGCAACTTCCACCCTATACAGGCATACCACTTTTTTTTAATCTTTTATACCATATTTATATTGCACCATTTCTATGTTTAGATACACAAATACTTATCATCGTATTATAATTGCCTGTAGTATTTAGTACAGTAACATGCTGTACAGGTTTTTAGCCTAGGAGCAATCGACTGTCCCCTGCATCCTAGGTATGCAGTAGGCTACGGCATCTAAGGCTGTGTAAGTACACTCTACCATGTTCACACAACAATGTAATCGCCTGATGATGCATTTCTCAGAACATATCCCCGTCGTTAAGCAACACATGACTGTATCTCATTGATTGTGTCAAATTAAAGCCGGCTAACCAGAACTGACAGTGATTCATTCAAAATAAAGTGTCAGGAGAAATCAAAGCTTGGGCTTCTTTTTCCTGCCTCTAAGCAATACAGACTTGCCTATCATTTTTAATATATGAGAAATGGATGGAAAAGTAACCTTATCAATAACCAGTGAAAGGATGAAAGATGCCTCTCCTTAAAGTTTAGAAGTCTTCAATACTTCCCCACCCCCACCATCTAAATGGTACAGTTTTAAAACCTGCACCTTTTCTTAGTATAAGGCCCGCCACAGTCCCCACCATCTTCCCCAAATTCAATATAAACCAAACAAGTCATCTCCCTGGAATGTATCTCCTCTCCATTCTTTATAATTGTCTCTGTTCCACTTAACTTGCAAAGCTGATCTCAACACATACCTTCCTATTGTCACTATGCTGACCACAGTATTCACTGATAACTCACTTTTCTAAATTGTCTAAGCCACTCTTAAACTACCAGGGCAGCCACTGCCCAACACTAGGTTCTGTAGATATGCTATCCTCTCTAAGAAGATACAAGTCTTTCAAAAGTAGAACCTTCTATTTATTCCCTACGGTTGGCATAACAAAATTCTGAAACCCAGACATCTTAAAACAACATCAATTCATTCCCTCTTCTTCCTGGAAGTTAGAAGACTAAGATCAAGATATCTACAGAGCCAGGCTCTATCTGGAGGGTCTACGGAAGGATCTGTTCCATGCCTTTCTCTTTGGTTTCTGGTATTGCTGGCAATCCTTGGCATTACTTCCTTACAACTGCATAACTCCAATTTCTACCTCCATCTTCACATGGCCAACTTCCCTCTGTGTCTATATCTTTCTAAGCCCTCTCTTTTTTCTTATAAGAACACCAGTCATATTGGATTTAGGGCCCATCCTATCCAGTCTGTCCTCATCTTACCTTAAACAATTACATCTGCAAAGACCCTGTTTCCAAATAGGGTCACTTTCTGAGGTTCTAAATACACAAACATTGGGTGAGGGGTGAACACTATTCAACGCAGCACAGAGCTATACCTCATCCTGCTTTAATGCTGAGTGTCTTCCTTCCACTAGAAGAATTCAAGGACTCAGCTGCAACGATTACACTATTTGCGGAGCACGCGTTGTATGAGATGATGTGCTGGACTCTGCAGTCGACCCTTTATGTACCAACTCTGACACAGAAGGGCAATGAAAGTACCCTTCCAGAAGCCTTGATTGTGCTAAGAAAAAGCCAATGACTTTGTTATGGTAATTGCTTTTGACCTGCTCTTCTGGGAGGCCTCTGGTAAGGTACAATGGAGTTCACTTAAGCAAAACTTCAGTGGAAGAGATCAGGAATAATTAAGGCAGGGAGGGTGGGGAGAGGAAGCAATCATGGAGAAGTCTCATCTTCAAGCATGGGAAATGTCAAGCTGGATTCACTCTGTGTAAAGGTCAGCCCTAACATGCCAACCTTTTAAATTTTTATTTGAAGGACTGTGTTTAAAATACCATGCTACAAATTTGCTAAAAAAAAAAAAAAAAAAAAAAAAAACAACATTCACTCTGAGAGAACCATGTATATAGCCACAGAAGACAGAGACACTACATTAGGGCACAAAACTAAATAAGAACAATGGAAATTCCCTGAATTTTTAGGGAAGCAAATAAAAGAGCAGAGGAACTTTTTTAAACATCTAGGAGAAAATTTTGGTGAAGGAAAGCAAGCAAACGACAAACGAAACTTCACTTCTCTTGGAGCCAAGAAACTTGTTTTCCTGTTTTAGTTTGCTATTTGCTGGCTTTGTGACATTCAGCAGATAAAGACATTTCACTTTTCTCTACTATGGAGTAACACTTGGCTTACACACTGTAAATGATTGCTTTGTGCAACAAAATGAGTCAAATGTTTTCAGGAATTCATTAGTCATTCCACAAATACCTGTGATTGTTTTGATACTTTCAGATAAGTAGTTATGTATTATCTTAATGATTACCAACATTGCAACCAAATGTTGTCTGCCATTTTGAAATAATACAAATCTGTTCTTGAGAAAGGTCCTAAGGGATCAGCCCAAACTGGTTGCCTAGGAGAGGCATTTTACAAAAGGTTATGCAAAATTGAAAACCACCATCAGACATTTAAAAATAAGGTTTTAAAAGGTGACCTAGTCAGTGAACAAACAGACATGCTTATTTAATACCTACTATGTGTAGGTGTTGCCTAGGATTGAAGGAGAAGCAGAGCTGAAAAAAATCAGTATCCCTGAGCCTAAAGAGATCAGAATACAGCCATACACTATTACAAAATGTCAAGGTAATATATAAAGAAAACAGAGGTAAGGAAAAATAAGAACTGGTTTATTTTAGAGTCAAAAGAGATCCCTATGAATATAATACTTTGTTAAGGAAACATTGTAGAGGAAAAAGTGGTAAGCTAGATAGTAAAAGATATCTTGGTGATAATTTTGATTCCATATAATAGAAAAAATACTTAAACACTTAGGTGGAGTAGAGGTTGGAAAGTATGAGGATGAGGAAGGAGGGAAACAGAGAAAAAAGGTTTAGTTTTAATCCTAAAGGCATTACCAGTTTAAGCACTTCTCTGTGACTGAGGTTATTATCCACAATATCAGGATGGACCCTCATGTCAGACTGAAGCCAATGGGATTTTAGCAAATTACCCAGACCTAGAAGAAAACTTAATGAGAGATGTTAATATCTTTGTGGTCTGTTCATTCTAAACAGGAAAGAAGATAGGAGGTGAAGACTGAACCCACTTGCCTTTGAGGGAGCAGGACACTTGGAGAGCATTCTCACTCTTTGTGGCCAAATGAATTAATCCATCTATTTCTTATCATCTTCTTAATGGTAAAATATCTGCATGTGTAAAAAATTATTGTTTTATATATTTACACACACACATACACTCAAATGAATGTATATAGATATATGACTACACTAGTATCTGTGGGAAAAAGAGAAAAAAATCCTTTATGAGAGATGAAGTATAAAAAATCAGAATGGAATTCAGAGTTGCAAAGTGAATGCTTTTTTAGAAGATTGAACAGAAGAAAATGATCAGACTGAAATTAGCTGAATTGGAACAATGCTTTCTAAAAAGTGACCTGTTCTGAGATGGGAAGATCATACCCCTTCAAGAAGAGGCAATCAGCTTTTGTGTGTTATGTCATTGTAAAAGCCACTTCCAGCAGAGAGAAACGCAGCCCAGCACTTGCTTTTGAGAGGAGATGGTAAGACGACAAAACTATGAACTTTAATGGACTATCAGATATTTTTAAATAGCATTTTTCATTTTAAATGTGGATCCAAAACCAATGCTTATAGAATGAGGGCTGAAAGCTTTAGTTCAAACCAGCAAAGCCTTCTCCAGTATCTGCACCGAAAGCTCTCTGACAAGAATACACTTGATTTTCAACCAGTAAGAGACTAGTTATTCCATTTAGGGAAATAACATCCTGATGACCTAAAATTACCCTTGCAGTTTCTGCAGACTGTAGCTTCAGTAATGTGTCTATTCCAGGTGGCACAAAAACAGAGTTTCGCTATGGCTTTTGGAGAACCCTTCCTGGGGGGTATCAGGCTTTTCCCAGCTTCTTTGCTAAAGGTGACACGAATGTCTATCAACATGGCACTTACCAGCCACCAGGGTTGGTAATTCATTTATTCAGGAACAGTTTGTGAATGTTTACCATGTGCCAGACTCTGTGTTAGATACTGGTTATACAGATTAAAAATATAGTGTCTGCCCTCAACAGCTTACCACCTTTTGGGGAGGAGAGTCAAGTGAACAAACAATTAGAATACAGCAGAGCGACGGCCAGCTAACTGGATTCCTGAAAATGTGTTTGACTTCATCCTACCCTCTCTTTCTTATTCATTTCCTAGCACTGCAGCCTGGCCCAGGCTCCTGCCTGATACTGATCTTCCAGGACTACACAACCTTCCAATCCAAAGGTCAGTTTAACCTGCACCACACCCATTTTCCAACAGTATTTGTCACTTGGCGTCACCCACTAATTTTCTCAATTATCTCTTTTCTTGGTCCGCAGGACTATGCAATACCTTGAATTTTGTCCTTATAATTTTGAAAAAAAGTTCCTTCTAAATTTCCTCTTGTAGAGTCATTTCCATTATTTGGTCCCTAAATGTTAAGACTACATAGAATTTTATTCAGTTCTTTCTATGTATACTTTCTTTATATAATTTCATCTCTTAGCGTCCCAAACAAAACAGAACCTCCAAATCACAACCATATATATTCCATTGTCAGTTTTGTCCATGAGATTTTGGAAATGCCTCCAAGCTTCCATTCAAGATGGTAAACAGAGCTTATATATTTAACTACACCATAGTAAATTTCCACTTATATTCACAGTGTTATGTAAAAACATATACATTTTAGAAAACTGCATCAGTGTTACCAAACAGGGAAGGATGCCATTCACATATTCAATATTGCGAGGGTGTTTTTCCAAGATTTATTATAGGTCTTGGATTACTAGGTTGAAAAATTACTAGCCTATGATTCAATGCCTGGGTAGGCAATCCCCCAGATCTCCAAATCACTCGTGGTAACATTGGAGAAATGGGGAAGACCTAGGCAAACAAGAGAGCTCAAATCTCACAATTTGAATGACTTCAGCATGGACATCAGCAAAATTCTTGAGAGTCCCAGGCTTGGACTCCTACTCTGGGGCTCTTTGACAACAGACAGTCTCACGAGGAATGCCAAGTAAAATGGGGACATTTTCCCAACAAGCCACTGACACTGGCCTGGCTACTCTGTTCTATTTCCTGTACTTTTATGTTGCCAGAGAAGGGCACCAGTCCTTGTAAGTGAAGAGCAGGAAGGGAGCTAAAGTTACAGGCATTCATACATTGGGAAGGTTTGATTCTTCTGACATGGGTTTATTTCTCTGTTTGCGGATGTTTGTCACTTGCATTTGTTGTAGCAGCCAAAATTTACCAGGGCCTCAGTTATTGTTTACTGGACAATGCAAATGCTCATGTTGTGAGACTCTTACAGGAAGGCTTCCTCCAAACCAGGCACACCAACAGGGCAGGCTCTGTGTGCCTCTGTCCACTGTCTGCTCCAATTATATTTCTAAAAGATCAAGCTTGACCCCAGTGCCCCACCCCTTCTCCTCCAGCTCCTGCTGCCTGCACTGATGGACCTTACTGCCTGGTTGGCATATCACTTAGTTTACAGCAACTGGAAAGAGGAATATAATGTAACAAACCTTGCTGCTATTTACAAAATAGTTGTTTCTTTGTTTTTACTCCCTGGAGTAGGTTGTAACACTGAAGTTAGCTGGGCTACTGCCTCTTCTCCCCAATTGAAATGACTTTGCCCATGGCTGTGGTTTGAATGTGTGTGCCATGGTTTGAATGTGTGTGCCATCACCCCCAAATTAACATGCTGAAGCCCAGTCAGCAATGCGAGGCTATTAGAAGGTAGGGCCTTTGGGAGGTGATTAGATCATGAGGGTAGAACCTACATAAGTGGGATTATGTCCTTATAAAATAGGCCCAGAGGGTTGCCTTTTCTATGTTATCATATGGGGACACAGTGAGAGGATGCCATCTATAAATCAGAAAGCAGAGTCTCACCAGACCCTGAATTTGCCAATGCCCTGATCATGGACCCTCCAGCCTTCAGAACTGTGAGAAATTTCTGTTGTTTGTAAGATACATAGTCTATGGTACGTTGTGGTAGCAGCCCAAATGGACTAAGACACTCATCGACAAACCCTCTTCGGTAAAGTCCTACTTTAAATAGTGTGCACCCTATGCCATGGTGTATCAGTCAATTATTACCATAATCATTTTGTATGACAAACAATCTCAAGATCTTAATGGATTACAACAGCAACTACTTGTTTTCCTTGCTTCTGTGAATCAGGTATGGCTTTGCTAGGAAAGGATGGGCTTGGCTGCAGGTCAGATTTGCATTGTTGCAATCATTTTTTCTTTTGCAGGTAACAGACACCTGAGCCATGTACTCCTCTTGATGGATCACAGGAGCACAAGATGGTAAGGCGAAACACAGAATACATCGCAAAGCCCATCCTTGAAACTGGGACACTGTCCATCAGCTACAACCCTGTGATTAAGTCCATCAAAGGTGAAGTAGATGGAACTCCATATAGACGAAAATAAAGAAGACAGGAAATGGTTGAAGTGGCTGGGATAAAATTCTAACCTTATGAATAATTTCAGGAATATAACAAGTGTCTTTCCAAGTTACGGTTAGCCACGTATGATAGATTTATTTATTTATCCTAATTTTTCCCTCCCTCCAAGCTATGGGATTGTACATTTACCCCCTTTGTAGCATGGCTTCTTAGTTACTGGATCTTGAATTAGTCTAGCCTGCAATTTGATACTGTAAACAGGACATTTTATACTGATTCTTTTCTTATCTATGCTGATGCAAATTTCTCCTAATATATATCTTGGTGTGATACACACACACACATTATTTGACGCCCATATGTCTATGTATATATGTATATGTCTGCATATATATTTGTGCAAACATAAATTTGTAAGGGAGGGGAATTAAATGCGTAAGCCTCAAATTGCCATGTTGAACTAGAAGACCTTTGGGTGTAATTTTTCCATGTTGTTTAAGTGTGTTTCTCCCAAAGAGACTGTATATCATCCTGGTATCCTAAGCACATAATATTGTTCCTGGACTAGTCATATATATATACACACACACACACACACACACACATATGTATATACATATATATGTATATAGGTATATACATATATATACATATATATACCTATATATATGTATATAGGTATATACATATGTGTGTGTGTGTGTGTCATATATATGTGTGTATATACATATATACTCAACACATGTTCAAATTAAATTATTAATCAAATTAATGATTTGGCTACTCTTTCCAAACATTTTATGATGATAAAAACTTAAATCCTGTACTAAAATCTTGCATCTTTTCATCCTATTCATTCTGTGACCCAGTAGCTTAATCCAGCCTTGCTCACCTTGTATATTCTCTAGTTTCATGATGCCTCCTTTGAGGTGGGGTGAAATATGTAGCAAATAACTCAGGGGTAAAGGCACAATTGTCTGTTAACAGAATTTAAGAGATGTGAGTTTTTATCAGAGATGGTACATAACAAAAGTTAGTATCAGTAAACTGTAGTTCTGTCTTTTCTGCTACCATTGGACTTTTTAAACCCCTTCACCTCTCTAACCTCAGATTTCCCAAAACAAAATGAAAACACATTTTTAGAAGCTGCCTTTCCTCCCCACCTTACCTGGCTATATCAAATGAAATGTTTGAGAATGTGCTATGAATAAAAAGTGTTACAAAAATATGATATACAAGTATTAAAAGAGAAATTTAATAAATCCAGAGACTATTGTTTAGAAAGTAATTATGACTTGTGTCTTTCAGGGCAAAGAGAAGAGAACAGAAAGATATGGAGAAGCTATTTATAGTTCACCCCTGCCTAGACGAAATGACTTTAAACACAGTATATGAAACTCCTCAAGATATAAAATGCTCCCCATATTACCTCCCCCACCACCCACGTCCAAGAATCCAGGATGGGGGCAGGTAAAGGGGAAAGAAGATCAGCAGCTTCGGAAGGGGGTCTCTATGGGAGGGCATTTTCAGAGTCTGTCAGCCTCACTCAACCTTCGGGGTTCCGGCTAATGCATTTTGACAGGGAAGAGAGTTGATTCTGAATAAATGAATCCTTTTATGTAGAGAACGTCTGGGGAGCAGTGCAGAGTGAGAAAAACCAACACCCATGACCTCCTCTTGTGGAATTCTGGGCTGATGCTCCATCTGACTCCAGGTAATCGTGGGGCATTTCTTTCAATGCCATCCATATTCCTGGACTGGAAAAAAAAAAGTTTCAAAGACTAAACCCCATGCCGAGGAGCTGATTTCTTATAACAATAGTTAACGATGAGTGTTCTTGAAACCCCTTTTTAATCAAAGGACAGGGATTGTCAGTGCAGATATCACTGTATTAAGGCCAAACTGAAAGCCTGGTCAGAGTTTCTATACTGTAGATAAAACCACTAATAAAGGCAGCTCTAAGATATTTCTGTGAAAGATTCAGAAAGAACACTAATTAACCCAGACAGGGAATCTTCCAAAGATGTATTCCTTCTGCTGAAGAATATCCTGTATTGGCATTTTTGTGAATCATTCTTGACATTTTGCCAGTTCTGCTGTCAGCTTTCAAGGGATACAGAAATAGTGAGTAGATTTTTAAAAGCAAAAATCTATAAAACAAAGTCTGATTACAACACTACTGGCTGGCTTAAAAACAAAACACAGAGATGATCATTAAAAAACAAAACTTCTAGCAAAGTCTCCTGTGGTAAAATAGCTTCATCTGGTTGGTCTGAGACCATGTCTGAAAGAGCCAACTTAGATTGAATTATAGTATTCTCTGGATTACAAGTGTAAAAGTGTTTTGGGTTATTGTTTAGTGAACATGTCTGGGTGAGCAGACAGTCATACATATGTACATATATTCATTCAGTGAATATTTATTAAACACCTATTATGTGCCAGACACTGCTCATAAACTCTTACAAGAGCTACTGTTACTACTTTTTATAAAATACTAGTAATTGTTCTAAAAAGAATAATTGCTAAATGTTTATTTTATGCTTCAAGTAACTGAACATTGTTAGACATAAGTAGTATGTACAAGCTCATTATTAAAAAACTAAAATAGAATATCGACTATTAAAGTGGAAGTAAAGTATCTATTCATCAGACCCTGACTTCCATAGCCCCAATAACCACTTTCTGTATAAATATTATTCATGGAGCATGATTTCAAGAGTATTACTCTCAAACATTCTTGCCACCCAGAATTTGCTAATGACATTCAAAAGTGATGTAACACAAGTCACATTTCACACTTGTACTCTTTCTCTTTATTTGCATAGTACATATACTACTCTAGAAAACAGTATTTTTAGCTCCCTCACTTTAGCCCCTAAAATGACTGAGAATAAGAGAAGATCAAAGTCCCTTCCCCTCCCCTCCCCTCCTTCCCTTCCCTTTCCTTTCTTCCTGCCGCTCTCCCTCCATCTTTCTTTCTCATTCTTTCCTTTTTTACTTCTTTCCTTCTTTCTTGTTATTGTTTTTAAATTACATGCATAGGCCAATGTAACACAGACACAAGTTTGCGGGTTGTCAGGAAAATAAGAAAGAGGATATTTTGACTAACAACTCCCGATTGAACCAGAATAGAGGACACAGTGCATTTCTTTGTAACTTGGAAAGTTGGGTTATGGAGAAGCTACTGTGTAAAATACGCATCGAAAATTTTGGCATTAAAGAAGACTCTTGCTCAGCCAATGACATGTGGACTGCCTGGATATCCTCAAATTCTGATTCCACATTTGTTTTTATAAAAGTAAACAAATGAACAAACAACCACCCCATATTCACCTGCTACATGCCACAAAACACGGGCCTGAGAGAATTTATGAGCAAAGGCAGGATTTTTACTTTAAATATGTTTGTATAGCATTTGGAATCCTCAGAGAATGGGGCCTGAGTAAACAAAACACTACTACTAATAATATTTCACAAAGCTCGGTGAGAGCGTGGCTGTGGACCCTGGCCCTTCCCTGGGCATACCTGCCTCTTATCAAACTAGTATCACAGTCTGATGGGGTGTCCCTCTCTTGCGCTTTCCATTCAATAACCCCTGCAAGTGCAGAAGAGAATGGGGATTTTAGGGAAGGGTCAGGATTCTCTGCCCATCTCCATTGCTCCAGCACTCAGCCCTGCGGTCACCTCCTGCAACTAGCATTGTGCAGACCATTGTGGAAGAAAAATGGTCCCTGGGCAGAGTCTGTCAGTAGGAGTTTGGGCCGAGGAAGAGAGACAGTTCTTGTCCAGCATCGTATTTCGTTCTCTACCTTCGTAATAGCCAGAGAATACTGGAAATGACTGGCTGAGTAAATTGCTTTTGGAACAAATGTGCTCCCTCCCACTGGTCTCCTCCTTCTCTTTTTTTGGTTTCTGGCTCTCTCCCCTGCCTCCTCATCTCCTCCTATCCCTCTGTAAGCAGGAAAATCTCTCCTGTCTTTCAGATGAGACAAAGCTACTGTCAAAGCTCAGGAAAACATATGCATGTACATGTGTAATATGTAATGTTTTCCTAACAATTCAGGATGTCGCCTTCAGCTTTCTTGGTCATGAAGTAGGTGTGGTCTAGGTCAGAAAAGCCATCCATCTTCACATTCATGCAGCCACGCCAGCAGGTAAGGGCCACTTGCAAACATCACTGACCCCATAACACGGTCTGTCTCTTGAGAATTATCCACAAGCATTAGCCTGAAGCCCCTTGGCTGGTAAAAAACGATCCTAAGCAGAGGAGATAGTTCAGATTCCTGACTTGGTGCATTCCACAGAATGAAGTCATTAATGTTGCTGCCACTTCCAGCTTCCCTCTCACTCCAGCCTAGGTTCTCCTCCCTGAAACTTGCTCTGGATTCCTTTGAACAACTTTGTTATCAGCTGCACAGATCCTGTAACCCAACCTTCAGGGAGTGTGTCTGTCTCCAGTAGTGGTTAAAATTACACAAAGACACACCTTTATCAGGAGTTACTGCTGTGAACTTCCCTTATACTAGGGAAATAATACAACTTATAAAGCAGGTGTCTGCCAAATTAATGAGCACAGTCTGCACTGCTTTCTGACACCAACAACAAATTCTCCAGCTCTCTAGACATCAACTAGATATCCTACAATTCAATTCTGTTCTGACAACTATCTACCTAGAGTTAGCATCAGAGCCCGTGAGTTAAGGGCTCAGTCCCACAAGACTGTGCCCACTTTAGACACCAGTCCCAAGTCCCAGGCTGTCACCTGAACTTCTGACTGACTGGATATAAATTCGAGGGTTTCCATTATCCCCTTTAAGTTTTGCTAATTTTCTAGGACAGTTCATGGAACTCTGGAAAATATTTTATTGTTATTGTAAAGGATACATCTTAGGAATAGCCAAATAAAAGAGATACACAATGCAATGTATTGGGGGAGAGCATGTGCAGTACTCCCATGATCACTCTGGGCATGCCACACTCCCAGTACCTCAATGTTTCAGCAACTCAGAAGCTCTCCAAACCCCACTGTTTAGGGTTTTTATGCAGGTCTCATTGGATAGGCATAATTGATTAAATTATTGATCATTGGTGATTGGCCTCAACCTTTAGACTCTCTCCCCTCCCTGGGGGTCACTACTTGAGGCTGAAAATTCCAGCTTCTAGTCATGCCTTGATCTTCTTGGTGAGCAGTGCCATTCTGAAGCTGTCTGGGGCCCCAAGACACCAGTCACATTGTTAGCATACAAAAGACAGTCCTGGAGATTCCAAGGACTTTAGGAACTGTGTGCCAGGAATCAGGGACAAAGACCCTCATATATTTCTTATTATGCCATGGGAAAAAATATAGTTTACAAAGCGGGGTGTCTGCTAAATTAATCTTAATTAATGAACACAGAGATCTACGATTAGAGGTGTTGCCATGTGTGTCCCCACACTCTCCACCCACATGCACTAATGTCCCTTAGCAAACAGCCTCCTGCGTTAGTTTGCCAAGGGTAATAGCCAAATACTGCATGTTCTCACTTATAAATGGGAGCTAAATGATAAGAACTTATGAACACCAAGAAGGAAATAACAGACACTGGAGTCTGCTTGAAGGGGGAGGGTGGGAGGAGGGAGAGGAGCAGAAAAGGTTAACTATTGGGTACTGGGCTTAATACCCGGGTGATGAAATAATATGTACAACAAACTCCCATGACACATGTTTGCCTATGTAACAAACCTCCACATGTACTCCTAAACTTAAAAAAACATTAAAAAAATAATCTGCACGAATGCAGCCAGGCCTGGCCTTGTCTGGATCTAGGAAAGATTAACTGAGAGGCTGACACCTCTAACGGTCTGAAAAGAAACACTGACCATCTTTTGCTCTGAGGGCTGCTACCTGTGAAGTATCTACGTAAAAAGACAACCTTACGTAGTAAAACCTCCTCTTTTCTCCCTTCGATAACCTGATTTGTCATCATAACCCATTCTGGGCCATTCTCTGAAACCTTATTTTTTCTGTAACCTGAAGACGGTATATAAGCTTCTGTACCCTGTGGGGGGATGGGGTTGGGTCTTCATTCTGAAGGCTCCTGTATATACACATTAAATAAATTCATATGTCTTTTCTCCAAAAAACAATCAAACAAAAGCCTCACCGGTGAGTTAACTCCATACTCCAGGACCTACCTCATCTGAGACCCAGTCTTCAGGGACCTCTCTCCAGCCCTGTCATCTGATATTGTTGAAATAGATTAAACTTGACTTTCTGAGCTCCTCTTTTGGCTCCTATAGCCTGCAGCTCTGCTTGTATGTGCCTATGTGATTTCTCACTCCAGTCAGATTACAAAGTAACTGAGTCACAGATCTTGTGCAAAAATTTTCTGCTGCCATCTCAGCATCTACTTCAGTGTCTTCCCAAGCATCAGTAAATGTTTGCTAATTAATTAATAAAATAGAGCTATAAAATCACTATTACTGGGAATAATATTACTGACAAAAATAATATTTAAGTAACATTTATATCTTGCCAGGAACTTTACTAGACATACATTTAATAATTAATTTAATTTACATAAACCAGCTGCAAAAGAGAGTTAACATATTCTCTACACAGGAAAAAACCAAAGTTTAGAGAAAAATGCTAAAGAAACTGACTCGCGGTCATGTATAGAAGAGGAAAAAAAAAATAGATTCCTGCCTCATAATCCCCAGAATGTTGAGCCAAAGTGGAATTTTGAAGGTATCATTAATAAGATTTTTCAATGTTCAGTAGGGAAGATTGATTTTCTCTAACAAAATGGAACTCTCTCTTCACAAACTCATACAGAAAGTTCTCTTTATAAGTGATCAGGATTTGCAATGTGCTTATCCAGGTGCTCCTAGATTTTTAGTAAAAGTCATCTGCATATCACAGAATAACTGAGCAAGGAGGACTATAAAAAATAATCCAGTTCCAAAAATTGTTTACTTTCAGCCTCTAGCTGATATCTTTAAGCTTCTGTAGGCAGAAAATACTTCAGAGTGTGAGTGCATGAACATACAAATGGTCTCTGACTTTATTTTTCAACTTATTTTTGACTTTATGATGGTACAAAAGTGATACATATTCAATAGAAACCATACTTTGAATTTTGAATTTTGATCCTTTCCAGGGATGCTAGGCTATGATGGGGTGCTATTCTCCCTCTCTCTCTTTTGCTGTCTCCATGCTGGACACTGGCAGCGAGTCACAGCTCCCAGTCGATCACACGTTCATGAGGGTAAACAACTGATACAGCCATTCTGTTTTTCATTTTTAGTCCAGTATTCAATAAGATACATGAGATATTCAGCACTTTGTTATAAAACAGGCTTTGTGTTAGATGATTTTGCCCAACTATCGGCCAATGTATTGTTCTGAGCATATTTAAGCTAGGCTGGGCTGAGCTATGATGTTTAGTAGGTTATCTGTATTCAATACATTTTTGACTTAAGATATTTTCACCTTACAATAGGTTTATTGAAATGTAACCCCATCATAAGTCAAGGAGCATCTATTCTTCAAATAGTCCTGGGCAAGAAAGAATTGAACTTTGCTCTACGCCCCCACTATATTCATGCTTGCCAGTATCTTGGCTGTGTCTACTAATTCTCACTCGTAGGCTTTACTTTAGGGTGGTAGTTTTCAAGATGACCCTTTTTGGGGTATTAGTGTCTTCCAATGTTGTACAGATTATGTCTAGTCTTGCCTGTTGACCACAGTCTAGCAACTAGTATCATAACCTAACATACCTCTAGCTTCCAATTTGGCTAGGTTATATATGTCTCAGAATCTTGGAAAGATGTATAATTTGTTTATTTATTTCATAAGAAGTGGGGATTAAATTGGATCTTTAATCCACAAGTCATATATTCTTTCTTCAGTGCCATGGAATACAGTCAGTCTCTTTGTCAGTGGAGAAGATGCTCGTCAATACAAAGCATTGGTGAAAGGTGGAGGTACAGATGTATGAGACGAAGGAATAGTAGCTAATGAATTATTTTATGTTATCAGTTAGCATTTAATAGTCATAATTCACTTAACGAGAATAAACTAAATCCTATACATTTGATATTGGTTTATACCTGGATTTAATTATTCATAGAACCTATAAAAATTGTGACTCCATAATTATGGGGATCTTGACCTGAATAAAAGAGGAGCAAGGACATACACACAAACTGCTAAGGTAGAAGAAAATTGAAGAGATTGGCTGGGTTATAATTATTATCACAAGAACAAAAACAAAGACACAAGAAAATTAACAAAACATAAAAACAAATTCAGAAAACCTTTGGTCTGAGGGCCTCTTATATTAAATCAGCTCAAACTTCCACCACAACCAAGATATAAAGGTGGATGCACTACACTATCTGTATCTTTTGGTACCTGTTGTTTGTTCCTCTGCAAGACTCTTTTAATATTCATATAAAATGGTGGGTGACCAGAGAGCGCAAGGTCACTTCTCCTAAAGATCAGAGGCACACAATGTCCTCAACCTTCTAGCATAAACATGCACCTACTTATCTCCCCCAACTCCAACCACAATTCCACCTGCTTGCCCAAGGTATCAATCATTTAACCAAGTTCAACTGTCTTTAGGTAACAGGTTACAATCTTGTGAAGATGTCAGATTGGGATTATGTGTTTCATAAATGTTTGGTTGAGTTGACCTATAAAATGAATGCTATTTTCTTTGGAGAAAGATTTAATACAATTTTCCTTAATGAATTTAAAACCATTGATGCCTTTTATTTCTTGTTATATCTATTTTTGCTCCTTATATTTGTCTAGAAATTTATTTCCTACATATATGTTCTGAATGTGTTAGCATTTCATTACTTTAACCTGTGTTTATCTGTAGTTATGGCCCATTTTTTATGCCTAATATTGTTTATTTAGGGTTTTCTCTCTAGTTCATAATGAAAATTGAATTGTCTATTTTGTCTTCTCAATGAACACATTTAACCTTTTTTTGTTATTCTCTCCATTATATTTTTGTTTTATTCTTCACTAATTTACTACTACTATTTTTTTTTTTTTTGAGACGGAGACTACTACTATTTTTTAAAATTATCTCCTTCTTAAGTTTGTGCTCACTTTATGTGGTAGGCAGATTTTGAAAATTGGCTTCCAAGGTTCTGTTTCCTAATCCCCAGAACTTATGAATATGATAAGATAGCTCTCCTGTGATTATGTTACACTATATGGCATAGTTGAATATAAGATAGGGAGATGATCTGAATAAGTGTAATGTAATCCTGTCAACCCCTTTAAAACCAGAGTTTTCTGCAGGTGGTAGTGGAACAAATAGAGATTGGAAGCATGAGGGAAATTTGGTTTACAATTGTTTAGATTGAAAATGTGGCTAATTGTGTTTATGCGGCTGCGTTATGAGTTCTGGTCATTAGTGTGAGTGACAGTACTGTAACGAACTTCTCATTTCCATGTATTCTTATTGGTAAGAAAGAGTAATAGTTAAGTAACACTAGAAAACATATATCAAGAATGGCAGAGGTTTCCTACCACTTATAAGCCATTTTTTTTCTAGACTACTGTAGAAGGAAGATATAAACTCTTTTTTATATAAACCACTGTATTTTAGGGTCTCTTAATCACAGTACTTTGGCCTGTACCCTAATCATTACAACATAGTTAGAAATTGCCCACTTAATCTTCTGCATTTTAACTCTCTCAATTTTTCTGCTTTCTCTCTCTAATTTTCTGTTTTCTCACCTTCCTGTGCAGCATTCCATTGTCATTTTGTATTGTCAGATCTATCATCCAGTTGGTTAATTCCCTCTTCAGCTACATCTCATTGAATGTTTAATCTGTCTATTGAATTAATCATTTCAATCACTGTGTCTTGCCATTGTAACTAGTTCTTTTGCAAATATATCCCCGTTGATTTTAATAGTATCTGTCATTATACTTTAATAGTCTCCTTTATTTATTTAAAAATATAAAATATACTGATCATCTCTGATCTCATAACTAATCTCTGTAATTTGTTATTTCTGTCATCTCTTGCTCACGACAGATGGCTAATTTTATGTTTTGTTTAATAACTTTGTATTGTGAATACATGTTTTTTGGTGCTCTATCTGTGAGTATTTGTTGACATGAGATCTATGTTTAAAATATGTTATTCCAGAGAGGGTAATCATTTGCCTTTGACTAATGCCTGAAGTACTAGCAATTTAGAACCAGTTTAAATTATATTTTTGGTGGGAAGGGGGTTGAGAAGCATAGAAAGTATGAATTATAAGTCTTAGGACTTGAGAGAAGTCTTGTGAGTTGGACTTCTCGTTAGATTTTTTTTTTACAATAATTATTATTTAGACACAGTGCCAACAGGGGTAACAGTTCACACATTTCCCACTGTAGGGTGCATTTATACTTTCTTTAAGTCTTCTGAGAAAGTTGGCTCTCAATCCACCTAGATCCATGTAATTGCTCCAACATTCCATGTGTTAGGTCATCATTAATAAATAAAATTTCCCCAAGCAATATCAATTCTTGCTTTCTCCTGATTTGGGTTTTCTTATATTTCATAAGCTCTAAAACACTTTTTTAACTTCTCTTTTAGCTCAACAATGCATTAAGAAATATACATTCAGGTGTGACTTACTAGAAGAGTGTAAAAGTCTTTCTTTTTGTTCTACAACTATTAACTTTCTTTTCTTTCTTTCTTTCTTTTTTTTTTTTTTTTTTGAGACTGAGTCTCGCTCTGTTACCCAGGCGGGAGTGCAGTGGCACAATCTCGGCTTACTGCAGCCTCCACCTCCTGGGTTCAAGTGATTCTCCTGCCTCAGCCTCCCGAGTAGCTGGGATTACAGGAGCACGCCATCACACCTAAGTAATTTTTGTATTTTTAGTAGAGACGGGGTTTCACCACGTTAGCCAGGCTGGTCTTGAACTCCTGACCTAGTGATCTGCCCAACTCAGCCTCCCAAAGTGCTGGGATTACAGGCGTGAGCCGCCATGCCCGGCCTACAACTATTAACTTTCATACTTTCAGATAAGCTTTAATTTTCTTCAGAGCATACATAGTTGTGTTAAATTGTCTTCTCTTTCTTAAAAATTATTTTCTATCTCTCCTCTTTAGAATGCAACTTCCTGAGACAAGAGGCATGGTAGTCACATTTACTGTTGTATCTCAAGTGCCTATGGCAATGCCGGGCACATAGAAAATGCTCAATAAAAATTCCCTAAATAAATACATTACAAGATATATATACACACACATACATGTATGTATTATATACATGTGCTATAGCAATACATACACGTGTATATGTATAATACCTATACAATTTGCATTTGAACACTTTTTTGTTTATTAAACTGCTGTTCTAACTGGTCATAGAATGCTTCAATTTTATTGTGTGATAAGTAAAATATTAAGGTTAAATATGCACCATAAAAAATTAAGAAACATTGCATTGACTGGTGAAAAGGTAAATGGTAATCCTTTGGACAAAATTGGTTATTAACATGACAGAAACATCAGATAAATACCTACTTTTGCAATACTGAGTTATTGTAATATACATATATAGTCACTAAATGTTAACTGTAATTTCATGTTGTCATTCCAGTTTGCATCCTTAATGCATCATTTCTCTAGTGGGTTTGAAAGGTGCTGTATTAGAGACTGTCATTTGCAAGTTTGAGGCACCTGAAGTTACTGTAGAATGACTGACATGAGCACTGAGCAGACCCTCATAGCCTCTGCCAGCAAGTCTTTACCCTGAGTCAAGGGAGCAGATTAGATAATTGATTGGTTGAGCAAGAATTAATGTATATGTACTTGATGGATGCAAAAACATGTGTTCAAGAATGCAAATTTGAGGATAAACCTTGTTTGCTACAAGAAAAACACTGAGATTGGGGTTTGGAGACTTGAGTTTTAGTACCTATAACTAGGTTTTTTACTTAACACTTCTGGACCTCAGTCAATTTACCTGTAAAATAAATGACTGTTGTAAATTTCCCTTCCAATTCTACAATTCTATTATCAAATATTTCTCACATATATAGGCCTCTCTGAAAATTAAACAAAAATTTTACAATAAATTATTCCTCTTCTGAGAAATTCAGTATAAATTGGGCTTTTGCTGGACTTTTCAACGTCTGAATTATAAGTACTACATGATGCCTGTCTCCAAGTGTTTCCCTAACGTAGTTGATAGTATAACCAAAACTAGAGCTCTACATAGAAAAAGCAAAACTTTATTCTATCACCTGGAGGGAAGAAAAGCTAGGGAGCCCTCTAGGGCACTTAGGGTTATAGCACTGTCTCTAATCCAGCCTGAGGTTCCTGGACTATGAATGATGCTTCCTAGTTGGAGATCAGCACTACTCACCTTCTGCTTTCTAAATCTCTTTGTCTGTTGTGTTTTCACTATCGCTTACCTCTCTGGTTTGATTCTATTCCTTCTCCTCTTTCTTCCTCTTGCCAATTATGTCCACCTACTGAATGATAGAGAATGACAGCACTACCTTCTTAACATACGACAATCATAGCCCTTCAAACAGTGTAGCAATACATCAGCTCTGACCTGTTTGCTTCTCACAAGCAGAGTACAAATAACTAATATCAGAAAAGAGAGAGCATCAATACTGATAACCATAAACACTGAAGAAGATAGTAAGAAATACTATGAACAACCCTATGCCCACACATTTTATTATTAGCTTAAATGAAATAGACTAATTATTTGAAAGACATCAGCTGCCAAAACTCACACAGGCTCTGTCCCCTTAACAATACGGGAAGAGGCAAACACTATATTATCGGCCTCTGTGCACTAGCTGATGGCAACAAGAGTTTGAAGTAGTACAAGTAGTACAATGCCAAGAAACCTAGGGGCACTCTCTTCACAGCTTTTCACTTGTCGTCTATCATGTTGTCTCATGCTGCTTTCACACCTAGAAATTGAGATTCTCTGTGACTACAGCTTTGCAAACATCGGCATTATTTAGCCAATACTTGATCTTCTTCTCATGATCTTTGTCTCATGGACTGTGCTATCTGTACTCTTACCTGTTGATGAAGGCCATGTCATAAGTAGATTGATTGGCCAAGCCCAAAACGCCATTGGTAGTAGCCTCATTCATTAAATAATAAATACTACAATCTCACCACCAAACTCACTAAGCAATGTGTTTCTTGGATTCCTCTTTGGATATCATAATGTCCAACCAGATCAATTTTTGTCTACCTCCTTGTCCTCCTTTCTGAGTTTCCTTTCTATTGGCCCATCATGACAATTTCTAGGTATTGCCTGTATAATGGCATAATGTCTCATATTTTAATCTACAGGCAGAGTAAGAAGCAAAAAGCAGTTTAATGCCTCAGCCATTGGAGGTATGTCATAGGGGTCAAGAAGGGGGCAACACTGGAATCACACCTGGCTTAGATACCTGGTGCTGCCTTATACCCTCTATGTAAACTTAAGCCATCACTCATTCTCTTTGTTTGGTCAAGGCTAACCTGAGGATACAAATATCAAATTCATATGGATTCTGTAAAAAAATTATATATATATGTGTGTGTGTGTGTGTGTGTGTGTGTATGGAACATATCACAGAAACTGCCTAAATGCTCAACAAATAGAAATTAAAATAAAGCCTGACCTAACATTTGCTTCACAAATAACTACATCATCTGTCCACTAGAAGCATTGTATTTGAATTAATTCTGTTCCTCCCAATATCTTTTTCCTCCTCTCTTCTATATATAGAACTTAAAAGACTCTCAGGAACCATGTGTTGCCCTTTTGTTAAGGAAGGGGTCACAGCTTGTTCAATGTCCCATTTTGTGTTGAGGGCAATTATAATTAGAGCCCTGGCCTATACCCCAGGCTAAAGCATCTGGGAGGCTGGTGAGGATGGAGTAGTGCCACTGAGAGCTGGAGCCCTCTTTTCCGTGTACATTAGAAAGCAGGAGTAGATCCCCGCATTCCTGTTCTTTGGTGGCCCTGATGTAAGAGAAAAGTAGGAGGTAGCAGAGAACCAGAGAGGCAAGCACCTTGGTTACGTAATATACACCAAATACAGTTCTAACATTTATGAGCCAATTATATGTTTCTCAAACAGCCTGTGAAGCTTCTCAAAAATATTTTTATCAACATAATCAGGTACTGCAAGAAAAACAGGTAAGCTAGAACCACCACACCTCTGCCTGTAAAATGCTGAAAATTCTAGGGTTTAGTTCAAGGCTAACCTTAGCTAGGAAGCTATTTTGAATTTTAATATGAAATAATGCAAAGAGAAAGGAAGAGGACTTTGGTTAAACAGTTACAATTAATAGGGTGGTGAAGTCTACGGAGAGCTGGCAGGGTGCAAGTGGCTTCCATGGCTAGACATGGACAAATTGCCGAAGGTGGAATGAGTATTCTGTGGCAAACTGCCCTGGGAACCCTAGCCTCTTTGTCTCTATCTGTGTCTGGGATCCATGCTGAGATAATCTTAATTAGAGCTAAAGTACAAAACTGCTTCCTTGATAGATTTCCTCCATGGTCCTCTTCAGAGTAGTTGGAACCAGATATTGTTTTAGGAGGATTGAGGTCATCATTACCATCATCTTGACCAAATGTGTACCCTGACTTTAATGCAGAGAACCACCTAATATCTTCCTCACAGACTAACACGGGGGGAAGTCACATATTGGAATCTGTTAGTTTCCATATGCAGGCTGAATACTATCTTAGGCCTGAGAACCAATTTTGTCTTGTTGAGAGAACTAATGAGTTTCCTCTCTAGAAGATGGGCAGTCTAGCACCAAGTCAGCCTGGGAGTAGTTTTGGCTCTAGCTTGAAACCCAGTCCCAGGAGAGAACTTTTTACTTTTTACTATTCCTTATGGGCCAAGGTCTCCTCATCTCTTTCAGTTCCACTTTCAGTAATATGGGTCCATCTGTCCCAGTTCTTCTCTACCCTGAAATTTCCCACCCCTACCATTCTAACTATAGAAACTGCCTTAGCTCTTACCAGTCCTTCTGGGCAATGGTTCCTGAATGCTGCCCTTAATCTTCTATTCATATGCCACAACTTTCCATGTTCTTCCTGCCTGGACTCTCCACCTAACCTTAGATCCCACTCCCATGACACAGTGCGTCATCTACTTGGCTAGCCGCCACCTCCAGCAGGCTGCCTAGCCTGCAGCCTGCAGCCTACCACCTGTCTGGACTGCTGTCTCCAGCTCTCAGCCACCCTCCTTTCACCTTTCACTTATTTTCCCCCTTCTTGTCACTTTCTTTCTTTGTCCTTCTCCTGATCTCTCTTTCCCCTGTCCGAAGCTCCCTATGTCCTATTTGTCTATGGCTCACAAGTCTGTGCAGTCCAATTGGACTCTTCAAGGCAAATAATTCCTCCCTCCACAAAAGTCGAATTATAGATCTTGCTGGGTTATAGTAATAGCAGCAGGGCTAAGTAGGAAGGAGCAATTAGGTACACAAATGAACTAAACTCAGCTCGGCCGGGCGCGGTGGCTCAAGCCTGTAATCCCAGCACTTTGGGAGGCCGAGGCGGGTGGATCACAAGGTCAGGAGATCGAGACCATCCTGGCGAACACGGTGAAACCCCGTCTCTACTAAAAATACAAAAACCTAGCCGGGCGCGGTAGCGGGCGCCTGTAGTCCCAGCTACTCGGGAGGCTGAGGCGGGAGAATGGCGTGAACCCGGGGGGCGGAGCTTGCAGTGAGCCGAGATCGCGCCACTGCACTCCAGCCTGGGAGACACAGTGAGACTCCGTCTCAAAAAAAAAAAAAACAAAAAAAAAAAAACAAAAAAAACTCAGCTCTTAGACTGAGTCTTAGTATTTCATTGGATAATGTGGCAATGAAGAAATTAGTTACAATGAAAGGCAAATTATACCAAAAGACATTAAAGGTGAAAAATTTAAAAACAAAAAAAGGTCCATGTTTCTAGCTTCCAACTCCTCTGCTCATTTCATTTCTTATATACAGTATGCTCTGAACCCATTTATTTTGCAGAATGATTACAAAGCTTCCTACAGCACCATTGTCCACCTCAGCCCTATCTGTGGCACTACACAGAGAGGACTTCCTCACAACAAGAAAATAACACCTTTTACTCTGCAACATACATTTCCCTCCCTTTCATTCAGTATTTGGGATCTACATACTGAGTTCAGGCCCACATACTACATTTTCCTCTTTTTTTTTTTTTCTTAAATGCTCAGCTCATCTCACAAGTAAAAAAAGAATTTTCACTTCTGCCTCCCACATCATAATACAGCACAAAAAGTACTCCCATCCTCCATCTGACGTCTATCTTCTTCAAGAATCTGCACCCATCTACTCCATAGAGAGACATAAAAATTTGACTTAGGAATGAGTCATGAATTGTTCCTTAAAGGTTAGATCGAAGGAACTTGTAAAGCCCAGGCTATGAGAGCATGTGTACAGTGTGTGTGTAAGGCAACAAGTGAATGGTTCAGATGCAAAAGTCTAGGAATGGGACCTGGACCCCTCGTTGCCGTTACTTCTGCCTACAGATGAGCATGAGTGACAATCTATAGGGTGTTGTTCTGTATACAACCATATAATTATGTAAGTTTGAGAGAAGGTGGCATGAGATAAACAAAAGTGACAAATGTTAAAGACATTAAAGTCATCTCTTAACCTTATAGTTATTATCAACCACTTACCCTTCCTATTACCCCTTTGAGCACTAGATGCTTAAATATAACCCATGGATTGAAATGTTCATGAACCCACTATTAGAATAGACCATAGGGTCCTTTGTATTTCTACCATTTCTTGTACAAATTTATATCCCCTCTGTAACATAACCATCGGCTTATGTTTTAGTGTTTCTTATTAGGTTGTGAATAATTTGAGGGTAGGGCATATGTCTCGATTACCTATGCAAAACAGATAGCTAGAACAGTGCCTGATACCAGATAGATGCTCAATAAGCAATCATTGAATGACTGAATGGAAGGATGAAAAATGTGGCATTCATTGAACTCATTCTTCATGAATGGAAGATTACATTTGGTCCAGAATGTTTTATTGATCCTGGAAGTTCTCTGTTTTGCAAGGAAAGTGTCAGCAGCAAAGGAAACCATAATTACTGAGGTTGCTAAAAACCTTGGTTCTCCCAAAGAATGCTTTATCTACCACCATTACATTTTCCTGGTAGGTGAGCAAGTTTAAGAGGTTTCCTGGTTCGAATAGGAAAATGGACTTCAAAACCGAAAGGAAGATAGCTCCAGTAATTGCTTTGTCATCCCTGCTGGTTGGTGACTTTGAATGATATAACATTTTAATTTCTTGAACACCTACTCCCTTTAGACACTTGCTAAGCACTTTATATATAAGAACCAATTAAATTTTCTCCTAAGCTCTGCAAAATAAATATAATTATGCCTGTTTTATAAGATGATGAAATTGAGGTACAGAGAGATTTGAATAAGTTGCTCACAATCACACAGCTAGTAAATGATGGACTCAGATTTTTTATTTCATTTTGTTAGAGACAAGTTCTCACTCTGTTATCCAGGCTGGAGTAAAGTGGTGTGACTGTGGTTCAGTATAGCCTCAAGCTCGTGAACTCAAGCGATCCTTCTGCCTCAGGCTTCTGAGTGTATGGGACTACAGTCGTCCACCACCACACCAGGATCGTTGTTTTCTATTTTTTGTAGAGATGGGGGTCTCGCTAAGTTTCCCAGGCAGGTCTCGAACTCCTAAACTCAAGTGATGCCCCCATGTCCTCCCAAAGTCCTAGGGTTACAGATGTGAGCCACTGCACCAGGCCTCAGAATTTGTTTTTTTTTTTTTAATGGCTCACATTTACCAACCTCTTCTCTCAGGGATTAGACAAAAAGTTTTGAATGACTTTCAGTGTAAACAGATGGCCTGCTAATGATCTATGATCTTATTTTAAATGGAAAATATTTTCTTTTGACCTAAAGAATTAAATGCAAAGTATTTGCTGTGATAAAAGTCTTGGAATCCACAATACAAATATTTGTACCTACCAGTCATGACTGAGCATGGGATGACCAATGGGTTACAATCAGAGTTGGGAAGGTGGGTCGTTATGATGTCATCTGGCATGTGATAATATAAATCAGGCCTGCATTCTCATGATTTGGGGATAGCCTGATAGAAATGACAACCATGATGTTAATACTAACATATGTATTACATGGTTTGTTTGTTCTTTCACTTAATATTTTCAGAGCACCTACCTATTACAGGCACTGTGTAAGTTGCTAAGGATACAGACATTAACGTTTTATTCATTCAACCTCCTCAGTATTTCTTTAATCATTTCTTTGCATCCTACACCCACTGTTTCTAACATGGCCTGGGTCCTTAGTTATTCTTTCCCAGATAAAATTCTCCTGAATCGCCTCTCAACCTCCTCACTGGTCTCTCAACCTCCAGTCTGTGTCCTTTCCAATTTAATTTCTGACTAATGTCAAGAGTTATTGGAGGCTACTCACTGCTCTTTGGGTAATATTCTTAACTCATAACATGACACACAGGTTTCTCTTAAGGGCACCCATATCTCCAAGACCCTCCTGAGCACCTACCTATTACAGGCACTTTGTTAGCTAGTTTGGTTGACTCCCTCTGCTCATATACCCATTCCTCTCTGATACTATGTGAAGCTGGATTTAAACTGTTAGTTAATTGTCAGTTTCCTAACTACCCTATGAACTTTTCAAGAAAAGGGATTTGAATACATACACTTTGTCTCCATAGCACTTCTTACAAAACTGGGACAACTCCCTGTTTATCCAACATCTGCTGGCTAAATAAAGACATGATCTTCACCTTTCGGGATTGTTAATTTAAAATGGTTCCATAAGAGCAATGCAGAGACAGAGATATTTGGCAGCACTGCAGTTGATGATTGTATGACTTTTCACAAGGTATTTTGGATGAGTGATCATTTTAATGATCTTGTTTCAAATGGCCACACTCTACATTCATCAGGACATTCTAGCCTTTTGCACCAAGACTTAGATGTACAAACATGCAGAATTCAAAGCAATTAACCCCTACCCTCATTCTTTAGTCTGTTCTCTTTCCTGCCTTTGTGGCTGTCCCTTACCCCTCCCTTCTTTCTCTTTGTCATCCTTTTTTCTTGTCCTGGATAGGATTACTTGACTATTTGATTATTATGATAGAGTTTTCCAAAGATTCACCATCAGAATGATTTAACTGACATTTAAACATATTATTAAGGAAGTAGGATGTCGCTTGAAGGTCATAGTTTGGATTCAAAGTTTAAAGGTTTTAATACTGTTTAGTAAAGGTATCATAAATGCCATCTCTCCAGAACTAGTATTCCCATAGTCAATGACAATTAGATTTATTCAGGACTTAGATTTATTTAGCTTTGCCATGTAATATTTGTCAAAAAAGATTGCAGTTTCCAGGAAGTTCTTGTTTTGCACACTTGCTTCTTTGGCTAACCTTGGCAGACACCAAGGCCTGTGAGGATAGTCTGTGTGAGGTGCTGCACATCCTCATGCTCCTTCTCAGATAAAGTGGAGGCACACACCAGACCATAGCTTCCCATTTTCTCAGAGGCAAACATCTACATCACAGCTGTGATCTGGGGTTTAAAGTGGGAGAAGTTTGGTGGGGCAAAGTTGATTTATTAGTCTAAACCCAACTAAATATCAGACTAAACTCTATCCATGGAAGGGCCATTTGAATGAATTATCAATCATAAACGGGGTCATGAACTAAAACTTCTCACTAAATTAGGTTTGCTGTATACACAACATATTCCAAAGGCTACTGTCTGTATTATGTCCAACAGGTATCGAGGTATGGATGCTTAAATCAGCTGCAGGAAGCAAGAAAGAAGAAAAAAGGAGAGAGAAAAATTTAAAAAATCAACCTTGGTCCTTCCACCAAGACCCATTAATTTCCATATCATCATCTGCATGAGAGGGAAGATTCCTACATGACCAGGTTACTACAAGGATGTGAATTTTGAATATTAAAATATTATATACAGTTGGAAATAACTGAAATCTATGAGTGCTTTTACAATCCATCATATTTACAAAAATAAATCCATCAAGACATCCAATAAATTAGTCTTGATGAGATTTGTAATGAGGCATTAAAGATAAGCTAAATAAACTGTTAGAAACTTAGAAAAATATATTGTAGCATAACATATCTAATCTTAGCTCATATTTTATGCAAATAATTAGACAATAAATATTTAAAATAAACAATAAATTTAAATCTTAAAAAGAAACTAGACAAAGCAAATTTAATATTTTTGATTACCTAGCAGAGTTCAAAGCCATTTTACTCTGAGTAGAAATTACAATAGTTGGAAAGAAAATACTTTTTTTTCCTTGTTACTCAAATCTATTGATTCTGTTTTAATCACGAGTGAAAATTAAAGATTTTAGTATAAATGAAGTCATATTTAGCTTTTTAAAATTCCAGGGCAGTGTGGAGTTTAATATACTCTCTGGTTTCTACAGAAAACTGTTCATTACAGGAGCTAATAGAACAAAAAATAATTATTCCTATTGTTTCACTTGTGCACCCATAGATATCATTTCACATAACAGTCAGAACTGTTGATAAGATTCCTAAATGGATCACGCAGGATCACTTGTGAGCAAATATTCTCATCTCTTCACAAAGGTCAAAGATATTTTCTTTTTGTAACTGGATGGACTTGCATAAGGTAATGAGCTTCATCCAGTGATAGAAAATGGTTGCAATTACAACTTGTGTTAGGGCAGTGTCTGCCCCAAATGTCATGAGTCTATATTGGACACACTGACACTAGATGAGTAAGACTACTCTGAGATGGAATGAGAGCACTCTATATGTTGCTGGAAGAGAACAAAGAGACAGCACAGGGAGTATCACCACAATCCCTCTCCCAGCAAGTCACTACTTTCAGGAAAGTCTCTGTTACTGATGCCTTACCTTCCAAACCCCACTGTATACATGGAAATCCCTTTCCTTTGCCCACACAAAAGGTGACATTAGCTTCGTACTATGTCTCTAGCACAAAGACAATCCAACCAATGACAACAATGACCTAAAATCTTGCTACAACACAGCCCCTGTTCTCTACAGATAAAACTTGGAGTGTGAGAACTTTAAAACATGTGTGTCCTGTGTGTGTGTTTGAGAATGGCTCAAGCATCTCCTTTCTGTGCATGCCTTCCTGACCCCATGGGCACCTTCAAACCTCCATCATTCACATTCAAACCCACTGAAAACTTCTAAAGGTTTAGAAGTTATTTTCAGCACCCTGAGGTACAAACCTCTCCAATCAACAAATCTGGACTTACATCTGAGGATAGCAGACATCCTCAGGAGATTTTACAATGTTTTGCTCCCAACTGAGCTGAAGATATAAGAATATAAGAATCTTTTTCAATTTCTTCTCTCTGTGCTTGTATGTATTTTCAATGCAACTTCTTCACTTCCATTGCAGATTATAATGAAAGACAAAATATGTGCTGCAGTTGGGTGAAGAAATTGAAGGAGAGAAACACAGGTGAATCTAGAAATTTGAGAAGACATCTAAATAGAATACTAATTTTTGCAGGCCTAGTGTTTCTGCTAAATCAGACAAGGTAACATATGCATATGGAAAAGGAAAATGATCTTAAGAACATGAATGGTCTTGTCCTTGGACTAGACATTCAGAGAGGGGCCCTGTGCCAGAGATCGCCAAGCCCACCCCCAAGTCTAGTGATTTGCTAGAAGGATTTGTGGGATTCAACCATCATTATACTCACAGCTAAGATGTGTTACAGTGAAAGGATACTGTATTAGTCCATTTTCATGCTGTTGATAAAGACATACCCAAGAGTGGGCAATTTACAAAAGAAAGAAGTTTATTGGACTTAATGGTTCCATGTGGCTGGAGAAGCCTCACAATCATGGTGGCAGGTGAAAGGCAAAGAGGAGCAAGTCATGTCTTACATGGATGGCAGCAGACAACGAAAAAGCTTGTGCAGGGAAACTCCCATTTTTAATACCATCAGATCTCATGAGACTCATTTACTATCACTTATCACAAGAACAGCACAGGAAAGACCCGCTCCCATAATTCAATCATCTCCCACCAGGTTCCTCCCATGACACTGGGGAATTGTAGAAGTTACAATTCAAGATGAGATTTGGGTGGGGACACAGCCAAACTATATCAGATATGAAGCAAGCACAGCAATGGGAAAAGACACTTGTGCTAAAAGCACTAGCTTCAGTCTATGCCAGTGGAAGTCACACAGGACTTAATTCACCAGCAATGAGCTGTGGCAATACAAAAGAAGTGTTGTCCATCAGGGAAGTACATTAGAGACTCAGTGTCCAAGCTTTATATTGCAGGATGTTCACATAGACACCTTCTGCATAGCACATTTAAAAATGCCAGGTGCACAGAAACAAAGCAGGTATACAGCATGAATAAATTGTTTACACCATTTCTGCACAGTAAGCCACTCTGACCATTCAGGAAATGTTTAATATCAGTGTGAGCAACTCTTTACCAGTCAAGTTCCCAGACACCAGTCAGTCAAAGATGGACCTTGTAAGAAGGCCTTTCTAAGGAGAGGCAGGCTCAGGCCAGCTGCATTCACTCTTTTCTGCTCAGCCCCCTAGCTCCCAAGCTGCTTTTTTCCCATACTTTGTGCAGAGCTTTAAGGAGACCTCATCTCTACATAGTTTACTATTCACATTTCAAAAATATTCACATTTACTATTCAGATATATTCACATTTGGAAAATACATTTCCCATTCTTTATTTAATTGCTTTAAGGAAAGAAGGATTAGGGAATCATGAAAGAGTTGGTGCTTATAACAGAAGTTTCTCTTAAGATAATTTTGGCACTTCTGAGATTTCAGGTATAATTTGAAAGCTTTTGAGACTTTTTGTTTTAACTATGAGAAAATTTACTAAAACTCTCAGTTCAACCTAGAATTCCAGGGGGCCTCAAGGAGTTTTGACAATTTGGACTCAGCTTTCCAGACTTCCTGTTTTATATGGTTTGAGTTCTTCCCATGATAACCTATGGCAGAGCACAGAATACTCCATGTAGCCTTGACTGGGCACCCTTATTTTTTCCATCCACATTTTGGGCTCCGGGAGTCAGAAGACAATGCAGTCAGGGACAAGGCTCTAGCGTCGTCAGCACAATTTCCAGTTTCTTCTCCCAAAGAGGAATTAAACAATTTTGGCCATATTCCTCCCTTCTCACCTGGCATGTATCTGTCTAAACGCCATTTTCTCTTTTTCTAAACTAACAGATTATGGTTAAATACCTTTTTGAGAACTGGTCCCTGATACCTGACTGCAATTTTCCTACTTCCTCTGAATGTCCTGCCTCTTTTCTCCGTGCCTCAAGTAGGATATATAAGACAAGTCACTTCACAGGATCACCATTTTGATATATGCATTCAATTCCTACATAAATGTGAAATTCTGCACAACAGAGCCTCTTCAGATATGCAACAATATGCCCTCTGAGAAAACTACATTATACCTATCACTTAAGTAAGAGAAAGATAGAAACAAAATCAAAATAGGCTTGAGCAGGCAGGCATCAGGAAAGGGTGGGCGGAAACTACACTCTTGTCCACAAATTAGAGCTTGGAGTTGGGAAATAGAGGAATGATGTACAGATTAACATAGCAAGAGATGTCTTTTCTGGGGGAAGCTGGAAATCCGACTTTGTAAGCAAAAATTGACATCAATACTAACAAAATTATTTAAGGAGTCAAGACAGGAAAAATTATGTTTCATTATTTCTCACCTGATCTATGAAATAGTCTTGTTTCATGTCAAAGAAAAAATAGAAAAATATTCATTTCCAAATAAGTTTGATAAATATTGCATAATACATTCCATTCTTACAGACGAGATATCTGTAAGAATGGAATGTAGTATGCAACATTGTAAGGAATCATCATTTTAAAAGCGTCCAGAAGACCTGTAGTAAAGGTCAAATTTATTTCATTAGAAATGCACCATCTTACTTTTTAAAAAAACTTCTTTACTTTGTTTTTTATTAACAGAGATTTAGGTTCTATGGAACATAGCTTGGGAAACAGTGTTATCCATGCATTCTTAAAATCAGTGTTTTATTATCCTTGGTCTCTATGAAACGTCAATCTATCAGCTGATTTCTGCCCATACAGTTTCATGAGTCTTGCCTCAGACTCATAGTTATTGCCTAATAAGTAGTTGTTTTGTGAGTTAAATAGTGACCTAATATCATCAGTGGAGTTGCATAAAAAAATCAGGCTGTATACTTGGACAATCTGAGTATAAAATGGGAAAAATCCAACCCCAAGAAAGAAAAAAAAATAGATTTATTTCATAATAAAGTCTATTCGAGGGCTAGAAAGCCTTATATTGTCAAAACCACTGACATGTGATTAAGTGAGAGAATATTAAGTCTACTTTCTCAGATGCTGCTGGGTCCCAGGTTTTAAAACCAGTCTGACCCAGGATCCTTTCCCCAGCTTTGCGATTCATTTGCTGTGAAACCAAGTGTAAGTTACTTGATTTTACTATCTTTGGTTTTCTGATCTATAAATGAGGGTAGCAGTGCACACCCATCACAGGCATGGGGAGGAAATTAACATAAGTGACTTCAGCCTCTTTGCAAATATGAAATCCTGGTGATCTGTGCTAAAAAGACTAACTCTGTCTTCATGCTCCATTTCCCTTTCTCACTCCCTCAGGGAGACTTATGCTTCTCTCAGGGCACTGGAAAAAAAAAAAAATCATCACACAGAAAGGTCAGTGTGTGTGGCCAACCAAATGTGATATCCAGCTAGAACTCCAGCTTATGCTGAGTGTTAAGTAGAAACAAGGTCTCTCAGATGGCTGTTCCCTTGTCTGATCTCTCAAACGGCTATTCACTTTTCTACAGATTCCAACTAGGTTTCAAAGTTTGTCTGTAGTGGTGATCATTTCTGTCATCACAGCACCTTTGTGACATGAGTAGAACCAGCATTAGATTGGAACAGGTTATTTGTTTTTCAAATAATAAAAAGTGAAACCAAAGGAATTGAAGGAATTGATCAGTAACACAGAGTACAGTACTAACCTTAGACTTGGCTTCTGAAAAAGAGACACTATGTAATGCACCTCACCCTAAGTTGTCTTACAGTGGCCTCATTCAGGATCGGGGCTTAACCATTAGCACACATGGGTGAGGGGAAGAGAAATCATTGTTGCTTAAGCATCCAAAAATATACTCAATTCTCCATTCTTCATGGCCATGTGGAAGAAAAGTAGGTCCCAAAACCCTAAGCTGTCAAACTCAGAACTAAATGGAAGTCTTTTGAAAGCTTTAGTAGAATCACAGAATCTCATATTTGAAAAGGATCTCAGAATTTATCTATGCAGCTTTCAGGCCAGTGCATTCTGTATGGTACCTTGTTGCTTGCTCAGTCTTTGTTCCTGCTCTGTCAACATTTTCTCCATCTCTCTATCAACCACCAGAGTTGTCTCAAAGCTCTGCATGTCTAACCCTCTCTGTAGGCAGGGTTGTTTATAAAAGTATGAGTTATATCACTCAGGATAATGAACCCCAGTTCCATCCATGTTGCTGTGAAGGACATTATTTCATTATTTTTTATGGCTTCATAGTATTCCATGGTGAATATAAATGTCACATTTTCTTTATCCAATTAATTGTTGATGGACACTTAGGCTGAGTCTATGACTTTGCTCTTATAAATAGTGCTGTGATAAACATATAAGGACAGGTGTCTTTTTGATGAAAATTTTAATTTTCCTTTGGGTGGGTAGCCAATAGTAGGACTGCTGGGTCAAATGATTTATCTATTTTCAATTCTTTAAGAAATGGGTACACATGGACATGAAGATGGAAGTAATAAACACTGAGGACTCTAAAAGGAGGGAGAGAGGGCAGGGTGTGAGGGTGGAAAAACTACCTATGAGGTACCATATTCACTGTTTGGGAGGTAGGTTCATGAGAAGCCCAAACCTCACCATTCTGCAATACACCCATGAAACAGACCAAAAAAAGCCTAGAATAATTTTTTTTAAGTATGAGTTTTATTTTTCTGTCTCTGTATTCTCAGGAACTAGTCAAAATCTGTTCCAGAAGATGTGTCAACAAATAATTTGACGGTATCTCTTTTCTCCCAAACTAAAGCAATTAAATAGCCTTTTATTCTTTTTCCTACTTTCACCTAATGGTTTCCCTTAGTACAGCTTTTTTTTTAATCCACAAAGCAAACAAAATGATTTTATAAAGTGCAAAGCAGAATATGTTGAAATCTGTATATTTCTTAGAATATACTAATATAAAATTTAAGCTCGTTACCGTTATCTACAAGTGACATACTTTCCACCTGATATTACGTTTTTTGCTTGGAGTCCTCCCACCTTCCCCCATCACTTGTGATTTTCAAATCAGGGAGGTTGCCTTTTTGCAGATAAAACACACTACCCTTAAGCCAACCAATGGGCCTTACATTTATGGTTCCTTCTGCCTGAAATTCTCTTTCCCTGCATTATGACATAGCTGGATCCTTTCACCATTCAGATCTTTGGTTTAACCCATTTATGCCTAGTGTTCCGCCATTGGAACACTAAGCTTGTGGAAGTTATTTATATCCTACTGCTCAAAGTCATTGCCAAAATCTGATTTTTCACACACAAAAAATTACAACCTCTGGCATAAACGCGTTAATGTTAATTTCCCTAGAGGGGTCTCCCCTGACTACTGTAGCTTACGTGACTGTCCACAAATGCCTCATCACACTCTGTTATCTTAGCTTGATTTATTTCAGTGAAGTAAACTTATTTTTGCAATAGTTTACTTGTTTATTGTACATTTCTCACAATCAGAGAAAAACCTGGTAAGAACAGGATCTTGCCTGCCCATTCACCAACCTCTCAATCCAGACCTTAAAAACAACTCTCAGCGTATAGTGAGTAGATGCTCATTTACTCTCTTCTGAAAGAATGACTAAAGGAATGAATAATTCATTCAATGCTCAAATCCCTCTCAAACATACTTATTGATAGCTTAACCAAGGACTATCCTATTTTTCCATAAGTAGAAGCATGATAAAGAACTCAGTAGTTTTCCATTTTTTTAACAACCTTTGATACTACACAAGTTTTCCCTCATTTAGTGTATGTTTTCTTTCCAATGTGTTCTTCGTATTGATGAACATCCCCACCCTTTGTAAAGACACAAAGCAAGTCAACTCCCTTTTTCACATCATGGTTCTTTGATTATTGCCTTTTGAATCCCTTGTACAGGATCTTTTATGCAGGCTAAGAATACAAGGCCAATCCTCCATTTTATATTTTGTACTTTTAAATTTCCCTAACTTTTTCCTTATGAGTATAATCATATATGTAATATATATAGACATGTCTCATACATTTTTATCACATCTATAATTTTACTAGTACACAGTGGATAATACGTGTGTGTACATTTGCGTGTGTGTGCATGTGTATATTTGATGTCACCTGTGTTAGTCTGTTGTCACACTGCTGACAAAGTCATACCTGAGACTGGGTGATTTATAAAGAAAAAGAGGTTTAATGGACTTACAGTTTCACATGGCTGGGGAGACCTCCCAATCATGGCAGAAAGTGAAAGGCACATCTTACATGGCAGCAGGCAGGAGAACTTGCACAGGGGAACTCCCCTTTATAAAACCATCAGACCTCTTGAGACTTATTCACTATCACGAGAATAGCACATGAAGACCTGCTCCCATGATTCAATTACCTCCCACTGGGTCTCTCCCATAACACATGGGAATTACTGGAGCCACAGTTCAAGATGAGAGTTGGGTGAGGACACAGCCATATCATCACCTAATATCACATAAACTTTTATGGCAGATACATCATACCGATAACTTACACTGTTTACAAACCAAAAACAAAACCAAACAAATCCCCAAACTATTTTTATGGAACTACAGCAAGTCATGTGTGGTGACCAGGCTCCAATGCAGGCCCAAGGATCCCTTCTGGCTTCAAGCCATCCTGTAGCTTCCTACTATATTGCATGATGATTGGGTTGGTCTATGTGACATAGAACACAACACAGGTGAAAGTTTATCACTTCTGAGGCTAGGTTATAAGTGACATCTGGTATGCTTCCTCTTGGCTTCCTTACTTTGGAAGAAGTCAGCTGCTATGTCATGAGGACATATCATGTTAATGGAAAAGCCCAAACGGTGAGAAACTAAGCCTCTCATCACCAAGAGCCATGTGAATGAGTCATCTGAGCAACAAAATCTTTAGCCCCCGTTAAGCGTTGAATATAACCTTAGAAAGCAGAACTACCAAACTAAACATCTACTGAATCTGTACTCTCAGAAACTGTGTAGAAATATAAATCTTCATATTTTAAGCTGCCAGTTTTAGACTAATTTGTTATACAGTGATGGATAACTAATAAATCATGCCTCCCCCATCTGATATTCATATAGATTTTTCAGATCTAAATTTTTATTTTCATATATTCTTACTAATATCACGTCATTACCTTTGGTTCTTTTCATTCCACTTAGGATTTTTAAAATAAATAATTAAATAATGAACAGATGATGATTTACACAATATCATCCAACAATTTGGAAAGTCTGTTAGCTTTCAAGTTAGTACTGCCACTCAAATTACTGATAAAAATGCTAAAATGGAAAAAGTATTCAACAGCATCCTGCTGGCCTTTAGCAGTCTCTCCAGTTCATAATTTTCTAAGCTATTTTCAAACATACATTTTACAAGCTAATAATTTATTTTTTTCTTTGTAGCCACACAATGTCTCTACACTTAATCTACAAAGAAATTAAAATACTTGTGTTATGTCTGTTGCATTTTCTTGAATTATAAGCCTTAGCATTAAGTTAAAAAGGAAGAAAAAATACTTCAATTTGGACATGACTGCTGCTTAGCCCATTTTGGTTTCTGGAGGTATTTTTTTTTCTATTCTAGGGGCTCAAAGGTCATTCATTGTCTTCTACAGTTTTAAAATAATGCCATGAGTTGGCATAAAGCTCATATGCTTCTCCTTTTAAATTAATATGAAAAGGGCATTTGCCCCTTTTTAGTCCTGGGTCACCTCCTCAATCCTGCACTGTTCACTAACAATTACTGCTTGCGGTCCTCAGGTCTGTACACATTGGAAATCTCCTTATGCATTTTGGAATGGTCACCTTGCTTACCAAGGTAGTTACATGTCTACGCACACTTATTTAAATATGTTTCATTACATTGAATTAATCTGTATTTTCTTTTAGATCCTACTTACTGGTACACCAATCAACAAAAAACAAACCCACAATGGATAAGAGAATAGATTAACTATTACATATTTTATAAACACTACAAACCCTGGCAAATAACATTTGTGAAATTAGTGAATGAATGAATTAATAAATGAACATGAGTGTGAAGCATCCTTATGTAGAAAATCCAGTTCTGTTCATTAACACTTAAAATTCAAACACATACGTGCATCTGGTTAATACATTCTTTAACACAAGATGAGGGTGGTCATAACTTCTTTATTTTCCTGCACTTTCTTCTGAAATATATTAAAGTTTTCTGCCAAGATTTAAAATCAATAAGCAGAATACTTCTTCAATTACTTACTGTGCATGAAAAAAACAAGGAGACAAAAATAGAACACAATTTTGAAAAATATAAACCAGTTTTAAGATATTTCCAGATTTGATATTTTCTATTATTACCTTTAAATAAACTCTGTCAAAAAAGGAGTCTTTTGCCTATCAGCAAAAGAAATTCTGTTATATGCAAGTGATAAGCCAATCTGAGGATATATAAAAGATATATAAAATAAGTTATTATGCAATAAATATGTCATCCCCAATCAGTGTAGAAGGATAAGAACAATAAAAAGAGCTAGGGTAATAGAAATGGAATTTTAAAAAATATGAATCCTGCTATTAGTCTATTTCTCAGAACACACTCCAGATGCAATAAAGTGCTAAATTCTTTATATAAATATATAAAGACACCGGTAAATAAATGGGCAATGGACAAGAAGTCGAATTCCTCAAAACAGAAATAGAACACTTCAACAAACACATGGAAAGAAAGACGCTCACCCCCACGAGGAATCAAATAAATAAAAAAGTATAATATTAATACACACTTTTTAATCTAACAAATTAGCAATTATTTAAATTTAATACACAGACAGCAATGCCAGTTGGTGGAAGATGAAAGAGGCAGATTTATATTAACATAAATGAAAGTATAAATTACTTATAAACCCTACTGAGAAGTCATCTGTCAATATCTATTTTAAAAAGGCTTAAATGTATTAATTGCCTTTAACTTACTAATTCCATTTCTAAAAATTTCACTAGGCTGGTCACAGTGGCTCACGCCTATTATCCCAACACTTTGGGAGGCTGAGGCAGGCGGATCACCTGAGGTCAGGAGTTCGAAACCAGCCTGGCTAATGTGGTGAAACCCCGTCTCTAGTAAAAATACAAAAATTAGCTGGCATGGTGGTGCACCCTTGTACTCCCTCCTAGTTACTCAGGAGGCTGAGGCAGGAGAATCACTTGAACCTGGGAGGCAGAGGTTGCAGTGAACCGAGATTGCATCATTGCCTTCCAGCCTGGGTGACAAGAGCAAAATTCCGTCTCCCCCACCCACCCCCGCCAAAAAAAAATCACTAGAATGATCTCTCCTTTTTTGTGTGGGAATGTCTTAGCAAACATTATATCATCTCCCACAGCCATTTCAAGCTTCATTCTCTTTTTGGAGCTTACTGTCCCAACATGGAAAATACCTTCCTCTACCTTGTTAAAGCTGGTCTGGCCTTTCAGGAGAGGTCTCTGATTATTTAAAAGGGAAACCTGCGTGTTTGTGGAAAGGGAAAGGAGAGGGAGATAGGATACAGTAAGGAACTCACATTTCCATCAGGAGTAAATGAGATGCTCTTTGAAATAGTGAAAGGCCCTTTGGTCTTAAGAGCAATATAATCCTGAATTACAGAAGAGCAAGGTTAGAGCTAACATAGCAGAGAATAAAAGAGATGATAAGAAAGGTAAAGGTGTCTGAATGAGAAAGGCCAAGAAGATGAAATCAGGAGTGAAAAAGATCCAGGTTGAAAATGTTGCTTTCAACTGGAGTGATGAGATAACATTTCAGGAAACAACTGTGAACCAACCTTGGAAAGGCAGGCAAGATTGTAATCAGACTATTAAGCTGGTGGGAAGGAGGTGAGTTCCAGGCCATGCTTTTCTAGATAGTAAATGAAGGATCTGATTCCAAGCCTCACAAGTTGGAAGGGAAGAGAAAACTCACAGAAACTTCAGAAAAGGTTTACATAGGCATGGAAATGACCTGAAGCAAAAACAAAAACAAGAACAACAACAAAAAAAGCCACTGATGGGCTTGCACACACATACACACACCGTCATACACACGGTTATTTCTATGTTGTTTGTTCATCTTTCTGAACCTCAGGTACATACAATTGAACTATTCATATTCATTAGTCAATAATACACTATAATTGTTGGGAGAAAAGCTGAGTGTTGGGAGAAGCTGAGGCAGGGCTTGCATGTCTGACATAATATAAAAGAGTTTTGGAACATGTCCGGGTTCTAGGGTCTAAAATCCCTTGTGACCTTTGAAATACCAAGCTCTGTGCCAAAGGGTTGGAAGGCTACCCTGACACACCACAATCTAAGCCCAGGGCATAAAATCCCTCGTGGCTTGGATAGAATCCAGGGCTCGTGGCTCTGGCATAGACTTGCTGGCTCCTTGCTCCTTGCTCTCCCAGGATCCATTGTATCTTGAGTTAAAAGAACCTGCTCCCCATTATCTCAAGTAGCATAACAGATGCTAAACCCTCACAGCTGTAAATCATGTGCTTAATGCAACGTGCCCTTTCGACCCCCACATTCTCACCATTTCTTTCTTTGTTTGATCACCAATAAATAGTCTAGGCTTCCAGAGTTCCGGGCCTTCACAGCATCCATACGCTAGCGATGGCCCCCTGGTTCCACTTTACTTCTCAAACTGTCTTTTTCTCAATCCTTTGACTCCACCTGACGTCGTCGCCCCCACAACCTGGTGTTGGGTCTGATCACCCCAACAAAAATTATCAGTCCAAGTAAAGTCACTGTTTTCATGTCCCCTCACCAAGCTCATTACGCCATATGCCTCTCTCCAAGTATATGGATTATGTCTTCATGCCTGCCTTCCATATGTTTAGATATAGATATTTCCTTGGAAAATATAAATCTGATATTCCTTAACTTGAAAACTCATCTAAGAGAATTAGTATAAAATATTAATTTTATGTCAGAGAAGGATAAATGAATATTATCTTGTTCTCTATAAATTTCTGTATATTTAAAAAATTAAAATACTAAAATTATATGTAGTAACGTGTGTGGTTTTCAAAATTCACATAAATGGCAATGTGCTGTAATTCTTGTGCTGTTTTCCAGCTTTTTTCATTAATTTCTATGTTCTTGGGAGCTATGCACACTAGTTTATGTAAATATGTTCCTTGGGATTAAAACATATTCTGGGCCATGCATAGTACACATTTTATATACCAATAATCATGTTTTCAGCCCTTTACTTCAAGTGTCTTGCTATGGACCTAAGATTTTCTGTGAAGTCTTGCTGGGCCCCCAGGTGCACATATTCAATTTCAACAAGCTCTACTAGAATGGCTATACCAGTTTATACTCTTACCAGTAGTGCATGGAAGTTGCCACACTATCTTGTGCCCTTAATGTTTTAAGGTTTTTGACTTTTACCATCTGGAAGTATGCAAAGGGGTGTTTCAATGTTTTAATTACTTTTCTCTGGTTACTGAAAGGTTGAGTGTTGTCTCATGTTTTTATTAGTCATTTGGATGTTCCTCTCTTTGAATTTCCTTTTCATATTATTTGATCAATTTTTCTACTGGAGATTTTACCTTTTTTTGGATTATTTAGTGTTGTCCTTTGCCTTTTCTAGATAATAATATCTTCCCAATTTTACACTTGGCAAATGCCACCACTCAGTTTTCATCCTTGTGTTAATTTTCCTCTGCTACCATTTGTTGATCAGGCTTCTTTAATTTTGATGTATATATAATTTGTGTGTGTTTTAGATCTTTTTCATTTTGTTCATACAAAGACTCATTCTACTTTTTTATTAATATCAGCATTTATGTTTCACATTTAGGAATTTAATTTTATTTGCATAAATTGTCACTAATTAACTAATAATTTCATCAACTTCAGAAAAAGAAACAGCCTTAAGGAGATCTCTATGCAAAGCCACAGAAGTTAAATGGCATTTGAAACAATATAAAAGCATAGTATTCTTCTGGAATCATTTTTGAAATGGATCCATGCATTTATTTTTACTCTCAAAAATGAATCATTCGCAATGTGTGAGGTTGGCAGCTTAAGCTAGAGGAGTCTAAGGAAGGGAAAGCTCAAATTCATTAATAAAGTAATAAAAGTAAACTATTAAGTAAAACAATTACTTTTCCAAAGCAGATCAAAATCAAAGATGAATCAAAGGAGAACTGTGGCTCTTTTGTCAAAAACTATAGCAAAGAAAGCAATATTCTAACAACCAAAGAAATTCTGCCATTACGGGTTGACAATTTTTTTAAATTTTTAATATTTTTTTAAAAGAGTAAAGGTGGACAACACTATTAGGAGAATATGATCCCCAAATTACACTGCCCTTCAGAGCACATTATATCTGAGTCACCAGCAGAGCCAATCTTGAGTATGTTGGGGCAGGTGGGCAACTGTGTCTCAAGAGAGGAAGCTGAGCACATTTCTGACGCTGGGACCCTGGGCAAGTCCGTTCCTTTTCGCCTTAGTTTTCATATCTGAGTATAACTTTAAAATTCAGCCTCATACATAGCAAAGGACAACCCAAAGGCTGAGGAAGTAAAGTTTTATCCCAGAGCAGGCGCTCAAGTGCTTGCTCCATGACTGTGTGAGTGGCACGTGGTCTTCCCGAGGCAGAGGAGCTCGGATGGAGTAGCCTCCTCCATGATATCAGCAGGCCTGGAACAAGCTCCTCTTTACCTGATCAACTCACTCGTGAGTGGAATGAAGTTTTGATGTGAGTCCAATTAATTTTACTTTTTAACTGCAAAGCCTGGCTTCCTTAGCTATGGCCTTGGTGTTTGAATATGCTTTTTCTGTGATAGCTGATTGGCTACTATTGTCAGTATGTCCCAATGAGACTGGTCAGAAGCTAAACCTTGAAATATATGTTCTTCAAATAAACGTGAAAGTATATGTGTGTGATTTACTCAACTAATTTTTAATTAGTTTCAATTAGTTTTAATTGTGGGAATATCTGAATGCCACCATCAAAGGCACTGCAATCTACTTGGGACAAGAAGATGATTAGTTAACAACATGGGAATTGAATGATAGGGCTGGAGAATAACAGGCTCATTAATAAAAGTAATTATATTTTTAATTTCTTCCAATTGGTCAAACAGCAAAGTTGTATATGTCTCTGTAAGGTACTTCCATTGTGTCAGATGCTAAGTTCATGGCAATGTACCTGACAAACACAGCCCTTGTCCACAGTAAGAACAGATATCTGATACAATGATATTAATTAAAAATAAGTTTTTAGATAAGTGAACAAACTACTGAGAAAGAGAAATACAAGATGTTCTTAGGCACATAACGTAGACCCTAAGGTAGTCATGGTTGGAAGTGGAAGGTGGCAGAAATCTATTCCTGGGCATTCAAACAGATAGCTGAGAGACGAGGCAGAGTTAGTTATGAGAAGAGGAGAAAGAAGAGTATTTCTGGCATCAAAAACAGCAATTGTGAAGCCCCAGAGGTCAAAGAAAAAGAAATATTGCCACAAAGTTTAACAGATGCTGAACTGCCTGTCCCAAAAGAAAAATCTGATTCACCATTTTTATCCAAGATGACTCCATCATAGGCAGATTTGAATTGACTTTATCCATCCCTCAAGGGTTCAAGTTTTAACATTCAAAACTTTATGTTCAGATCAAATTCATTATTTTTAAACTCTAAAATAGCCTTTCTTATTATTCCTTTTTAAATTCATTTTATAATTTCCCCAACAGAGCCCAATTCTCCTATCTTAGCATAACTCCAGATCAACCACCTAGGATTATTTGATGGAGTTATCTGCATGAAGTAATTACTTTTTTTTTCTTGCAACCATTTCATATTCCAAGATAAGTCTTTAGACTTAAAGGCACGTACTATCTGTTCAGTTTGCAAATTTTCTTGGAAGTTAAAAGAGAAGAGTCAGCAATTTACTTCACTGACTGAAAAAGAAACTTTAAAAAACCATTCCACCTCTGCATCTTTTGGCACTTAGAAAATCTTGATTAATTCTTTAAGATGTCAAAAATGGTAGTTAACTGTATGTCTTTTGTTGAAGATTAGAAATCTTTGTTCAGGGTATTTGAATAATAGTTTTATGATAATGTTCAATTGTGATGAAGACAAGTCACACTGAATCCTTTACTCATAAGCTGAAACCTAGGAAACTGTCCTGCATGTCAAAATAATAGAAAAGTGACTTCTGAAATGATGTTAGAGGTAAGGCATTTTATTTCAAATCTCTCTGATAACAAGTATGAAAGATTGGAATATAATAATTTAGGATATATTTTCTTTTCCTCAGTAATTCGTAAGTGTTTACTACATTGACATTTGAAATTGGACTTGCAGTTGTGTCTTCTTTCACAAAACAGATGTCTTCCTAAAAAATATATAGAAATTACTGAAAAGGAACTCACATTTTATATGTGCTGGGGAAACTTCCAATTAAAAGACATCTTATGAACTCTACTTGACAAATACAACCAATATTTCTTCTATGCAAATGATTCATATTAATTGGTTTAGTTCATGAATTAATATATTTATATATTGGGCTTTGTTTAATATGTGCTCAACCAGTGTGGAACATAAATCTGACAAACGTTTTACCTTTTGAAACGTTACTTAGACCTTAGGAAAAATATGTCTTTGCTGAAAAAAAGAATTGAAAGGAGAGAAGGAAAAGAGAGTTAGACTGAAGGAAGAGGACAATTAAAAAAAAGAGAAAAATGATTTGTAATATTCTGCTTGTATATTGAGCTTTAAAACAGCCACAGGCTGAGAACAACCTTGTCTGTAATCTCTTGGCATTTTTTAAGATTAAAAAAAAAATTTTTTTTTAATTTTTCTTTCAGATGTCTGCATCTTCATGAAGGGCCATGTTTGTTACTAAAAGCCTGATAAATACTTTCAATGGCCATCCTCTGGCTCAAGCCATCTGCACTAGGCCAAGAGGTGGCATATACTGGGTGGGAAAAGAGATGTTTATGAACTTTGAAGTTAGTTGAAACTACTTAAAGTTCAAGCCTTAGGATCAAGGAAAAAAGAAAAGAAAAAAGCCAAGATGAAAACAAACAAGCTCCCATTCAAGGACTCCAAAATCTGCCTTTATGGCCACAGATTGTACAGGTTTCCCAGCATTTTTTTGCCCCCATTTTCTTGACAAAGACCAATTTCTCACTGATAACACTGCACTGATCATCTGCAATCATCACTTTTAATAACCAGCCTGTTATTCTCCAGTCCTATCATTCAATTTCCAAGTTTTTACGTAATCATCTTGTTGTCCCAAGTAGAATACAGTGCCTTTGATGGTGAGATTCAGATATTCCCACAATTTTCAGAGCTGGAATTATGCATCAAGAATATCACTGTGTTTTAAACAAGGCACTAGTTCATTTAATGCTCACAAACCCTGAAAATAGGTATTATTCTTCTTTCCATTTTCAGAGAAAGCAACTAAGATGTTAAGGATTTAAATAACTTGTCCATGCTTTTATAACTTAGAGGCAAAGCGTATTTCAAAGGCATGTTTCAAAGCTCTTCATCTTTCCGTGATGAAAACATGATGGACAAATAAAAGAGTCAATACTTGAGTAAATGAATGTTTGAATAAAATAACTAACTACTCAATAATTATCAAAATAAAGAATTAAAAACATCTGTGTAATTTCAGGGAATAAAAAAATATTTGTTTAGCTGGAAAAAGTGACCTCTCCTCTCATACTCATTCTTCAAGTCTTTCCAACTCAAATGGGAAAGAATTTATCAGCTTCTATTCTGTGTGCTGAATTTCTCTCTTATTCATGTCTTCCTTCCCTCAACTAACAGCTCTACCTGAAGCTGTCCAAATCTCCCTCCCTTTGTAATGTATTTTCCTAAAGTATCTCCTGTCTAAACTATGCAATCTTGTGTCCACCCTCTATATCAGATGCCTGTACAGTGCTTTCCATTTAGAAGGGTCTCAATTAATATATGTCAAATAAACAAATAGGCAAAGAGATAACATATTTTTCAGTCTTTCAATAGTGTCATATTTCTTAAGAGTAGCATGCGCTCAAAGACATGGCAAGTCTCACAGATATGAAGTCCTGTGCGTTGTGTGTTCTTTTTCATTTCCCTCTCTGCACCTAGCTCAGAACTAGGTAAATTTAAGACACCTAAGCGCTGGTCATTTCATATGCAACCTCAAAAGACATTGGCAGATAGATAGATTCCATATTCCACTAGATGAAGAAACGCCATCACAAGGTCACTAGCACAGCAGTTAGTTATCACAATCTCCTTTCTGACCCCTTTCCCCTCTTTCTTATATTTCCCAAAAGTATCCTCATGCTTCTGAACCTCTTGCCATACAAAAGGTTGTTCTTGGGAACGACCAACAGTAGTGCCATGAGTGGAGTCATTTGAGTCCTAGGTTCCAGCCTATGGTCTGCATCGAAGCAAGGGTATCTCTTCTCTCTCCTAAAGTGAGGGTTTTTAGAATCTATTAGCAAATACAAGAATATTCTGGGCAGTTGAATGTCCCTTTACTGTAGTTGTAAAACAGAATAACTAACACTCATACACAAGGTTACCTATCTTAATTGAAATCTTAACTGGTGGGCTCCAATATCTACTGTTTCCCAAGCAAGAAATGGTCTCTGATCTGTAATCACATGCACCATTTACACTGTGCATGTCATGGGTCACCAGCTATATTCCCCCACAATTCTTCTTGATTGAATTAACTGAAAAAAACAAAATGTCACCTACAGTTGGCCTAAATTAACCAAGAAAATGTGGCAATACCCTGGTGACAGTGTTTTCATTTGTTTTGTTTTGTTTTGTTTTCCTCAATGAAACCAAAACCTATTCTGAGCGTCTGACAGCAAGAGTGTACAAGCTTTCAAGGCTCAACAGTAAAACCAAGACACAACGTCTGCAAATACTTATCTCTAATGGGCTTTGAAAGGCTTAATTAACTCCTGCAGGAGTAGTTCTTTGTAATGTTCGGATTGCATATATTCTCAAAGGTCAAAGATTATGAAGATGGAAAGGAATGATTACTTACTATACATGCCTCAATTGGATCAGAAGAACACTTTTAATACTTTAAATCTTAGTGATTGTTTTATTATTAAAATCCTGGAATTAACTGATTACCCTTAGAAGGTTCAATTCAAGGAATACATCGTAAGTGGTCATGTTTGTTTGTTTTGAATATAGCGGTGGATATATTTGCAGGGCAAGGGGTGTGGTGAGGGATTTCTTTTCTGCTCTCTCACCTTGTTTCCATAGATCAGAAACAATTAACAACACATATAACATCTGAGCAGAGATTTCAGCTCTGGTCTTTCTTACTGCAAAAGTGAATTCACAATGTTTGCCAAAGAACCTGTATTGTTAGACTATTTTGAATACTTCCATTGGCATCATTGAGCTTCCTAGTCAGGCTGAAGAACTAGTCTAAAAAGGATTTAAAGTTGTTATTTATTGAGATCCTTTTCATGATTCATTCATTTTTATACAATAAAATAAATATTATTCAAGAAAATCAAATATCTCTTCCTGCCAATCTCTGAGGGGAAAAAAAAGCATAGGGAAGATTCAATCTTTTTAAAAGTCCCCCAGTTTCTTACAAAACCAAGACCAGTATACAGAGAAGTGTGATATGTGATCAGAGAATACAAAGGGTCATATTGGGGCAAATTAGAAGCATGGGTCAATCACATATTGGTGAGAAAGGCATATGCTGATCAGAGTAATAGACATTTTGGCTAAAAACTAAAGGAAAGAAGAAGCTGACCTGGTAGAGATGGTTGAAATCACTTTAATCAGAAAGAAGTTATGCAAAATCCTTGAAGTGAGAGAGAGCATGGGGCATTAGGGAACTCAGGAAAAGCCACTCTCAGTATGCCTAGAGCCTGTATCAGAAGGAAAAGCAAACAGGGGCCATTCACAAGGAACTTGCATTTTATCTGGAGGCTCGTTGGACTCGTTTAAATATTTCCATTTTAAAAGTAACAATTTAAAATAAAATTGCACTTTATAAACCTGATACTGGCTTTTACAAAAGAGTATATATGCGGGAGAAAGCCCAGGATGTGTAGAAATTGGTTGGGTAAAGTTCTTGAGGAAATAACACCGTGGTCTCATAAAGTATAAGGCAGAGGGAAAAGCAGAGGGAGTAGATTTTAAAGATGTTTAGGATATAGAACTAATTGGATATTTGGTAGACTAGACACAAAGGCAAATGGGGAGACCAAAGATCAATCTAGGTTTCTGGCTTATAGATTATTATAGGTGTTAGAGGTACCATTCACCAGGGCTGGGCACATAGGAAGAGCAGGTAACTGTCCAGGGATCATTTGTTGTTGTTGTTGTGAATGGAAGAATACTGGTATATATCTTCATTTCTCTTTAATTTTTTAAATATGGAGCTAAAATACAAATTTTGCCAAATTCACTTTTCTAGCCTATTAGTTCCTAGGCCCCAAAGCCCTAACTCATCACAGAATCTTTTATAAGGTAGTTCTCTGATCAATAGAGCTCATCAATTAGACCTTGTGGTTTATTACTTATTTTGAAATACAATTAATGTGCAGTATATGAAATCTTTAATAGAGGTTGTACGATTCGAACCAAGCTTTTCCTTTTAACAGGGTTAGAATATTTTCAATAATCCAAAAATACTCTCTGTTTAAATAAGAACCTACATATCCATCTTAGCTTAAATTTGCAACAGCTCTTTGATGAAGACAGAGAGGGTTCTGATATTTGTGGTTATAGTGTAGAGAACACATCTAACAGGCTTGTGACATGGCCAGGGTGACCCACAAGCAAAGACATTGGCTCTGAATCTCAGTCTTTCCTGTCCTCCTCTGGGGCTCATTCCTCTTCCATACGATCTGCAAAGGGCATGCCCAGATGTTGAATTCAGCAAACATGCATCTCATTGACCATTAGAAATCCAGCACTATCACTACCGTCATTATTTTTTTGCCTTGAAAAGTTTGCTGCTCTGACCAGTCTTCTGACAGGTGTAATTCTCCTTATAGTTTAAAGCAAAATACATAAAAAATGCATTTTAAATGCCATCAACGGTGTTTGTAAAAGTGTTTTCCCTCAAATGAACTTTAGAGCCTGGTGCACCAACAAACTGCCCACTACTGGGAATGCGTTCTAATAAAAGCGCATGCATTATGGTTGTGAGAATACTTGAAACAGCATTTGCATCTGCTACAAGACTTACAATGTAATGGATTTCTAACTAATTAGCATGATTTCCCAGACTGAATTATCCCACATGTAGGAGTAGCTGGATATAAAAATAAATTTGATTATAATATGCATAAATTGCTCATTTCTTACAGAATTATGGCTTTTTCTTAAGTGAATGCCCAACTTCCCCAAATTGTCAATGAAAATGTATTTCCAAATGGCTGCTCTTTTTGGGTCTGTGCTGCTTTCCGGGAGTTTGGCTACCCGTGGCAGCTGCTTTGTTGGAACATGACATGCACAGCACATCAGGCAATGAGTGTGACCTACATTCAGGATGTTTATGAGTTCTGCAGAAATTGGGTAATTTCACTCACCGTTTTGTTCTTCTGCTGATGTGAGAGGTCTTGAACATCATTTTGGGCAATAAACCCCTGGATGCTAAGAGGAAAAAAAAGCACAGTATTTACAGAAGAATAAGATTAAAAGGTACAAATCCACTATAGTGTATTTCTCCCAGTTCTATGCCAGGTTTTGTTAGAATGGTATAAAATCAACGACAAACACACTCCTCTACTCCTCAGAGCTGCCATAATGACTCATACACAAGACAATTATAGAACAAAACAAGGCAGAATAGAACCAAATGCCAAATGACAGACAACCAGTAGTATATTCTGCAATTCAGAAAATGTATTTGCTATAATTGCAAATGTATAGCACTTAATCTGGGAAAGAAACGAGGTAAGATTTGGATGGCTGGAATGTAGAGGAGACATTCCACATCTGTAACCTAGTATGAAGGTAAGAAAAGCATCATTCTTTCATGTACAAATTCATCCATGCATTACAAGTTGCTATTACATGAGAACTGTAATAATTCTGTTTGTGTGATGTGTCATTATGTTTAATATCCCATATGCAGTTTGTTAATAGGTGTTATACACACAAAGTGTTTCTTTGTCAAATATGTTTGGGAAGCAATGGGTAAACAAAATTAAACACGAATATTTCAAAACTTCTCAGTATTCAGTGTTCTTCATTTTCCTTAAATGAGAAAGAACTTTGTTTTAAATTTCAAACTTAATAGATATTCAAAAAAATTTTAAAAATCATACACTGCTGGACATGGTGGCTTAATCCTATAATCGTAATATTTTGGGAGGCCAAAGCAGGAAGATCACTTGAGTCTAGGAATTTGAGACCAGCCTAGGCAACAGTGAGAGCTCACCTCTACAAAAAAATAGAAAAATTAGCCAGACATGGTGGTGCATTCCTGTAGTCCCAGCTACGTGGGAAGCTGAGGTGGGAGGATCACTTGAGTCTGGGAGGTTGAGGCTGCGGTAAGCCATGATCATGCCATCCCACTCCAGCCTGTGCAACAGAGCAAAACCCTATTTCAAAAATAAAAAATAAAAAACAAAAGAGCAAAGCTTTCACTTAAGCAAAATAACCTATATATGAGAAGAGGGTAGAGAAAGTTTACGCTGTTAATGAAAATTTGATGTCCCATCCCATTAATTCCAAATTACAGTAATGTAACACCAACACTTAGTGACACTTACTTACCTACTTTGCACCAGGCACTGTGATATGGTACATGCTGAACTTGCATTTTGTACAGCTATCACCACAACTTTCTTTTCTTTCTTTCTTTCTTTTTTTTTTTTTTTTTTTGAGACAGTCTCACTCTGTCGCCCAGGCTGGAGTGCAGTGGCCAGATCTCAGCTCACTGCAAGCTCCGCCTCCCGGGTTCACGCCACTCTCCTGCCTCAGCCTCCCGTGTAGCTGGGACTACAGGCGCCCGCCGCCTCGCCCGGCTAGTTTTTTGTATTTTTTAGTAGAGACGGGGTTTCACCGGGTTAGCCAGGATGGTCTCGATCTCCTGTCCTCGTGATCCGCCCGTCTCGGCCTCCCAAAGTGCTGGGATTACAGGCTTGAGCCACCGCGCCCAGCCTCTTTCTTTTTTTTTTTTTTAGAGCCAAAGAGTCTCACTCTGTTGCCCAGGTTGGAGTGCAGTGGTGTGATCTCGGCTCACTGCGACCTCTGCCTTACTGGTTCAAGCAATTCTCCTGCCTCAGCCTCCCAGGTAGCTGGGACTACAGGCACATGCCACCACACCCGGCTAATTTATTTTGTATATTAGTAGAGACAGGGTTTCACCATGTTTCCCAGGCTGCTCTTGAACTCCTGAGTTCAGGCAATCCGCTGGCCTCAGCCTCCCAAAGTGCTAGGATCACAGGCGTGAGCCACAGCGCCCAGCATCACCACAACTTTCTAGATTAGCTATTGCTATTCCTATTCACAGATGAGAAAACTAAGGCTCAGAGATATTAAGAATTTTGTGAAGGGTTGCACAGTTTGTATTTGGCAATTTGGTAAATCATGTTTTGTATCATTCATTCATTGTTCTGTGTATAAATCACAGGAATGAATATTCTACGAGTAACGATGAACATGGTCAAGAAGTTTAATACAAGTGATAGTTGAACACCCGTCCACAGACAAGTTCAATCAATGTTTATAGATAAAGAAGGTAAGGCATTGCTTTTGTCCAATAGGAGACACGTGCAAGGACTAAGGAAGGTTGCTTCTCGTTCACCTTTTCTTAGGGGGTTATGTAAGGATATGATTCAGACAATGAAGAATTGCTTAAAAAAGAAAAAAACTCTGGATCCAAGAATAAGTAGACCCAGCAAGATCAAACAATGAAAAGAATTCTTGTATTTATTATTACCACTCCAATTCTAAATCTAACTTTGGAATTCTAGCCCCAGATTTGAAGTTGGTGGAGAACAGATTCTGCTTATCTCTTCACCTGCTCTAATCTCTTCTTCCCCCAACTATAAATATTTGGTATTTTGTTGGTAGTTATAGAATAAAGTCACCTTCTCTTACTCATCTCATAATATATTGGTTCTCACAAATCCCAACTAACTACTAGAAGCCCTGGTTGAAACTTGAGGTTGGAGCACAAAGTAGGTTCTATAAAAACCTAGGGACCCTATTTATAACATAGTAGGGCTAAAGTTAGTGCTCCATGGGACAGAAGGGAACACAGTTAATCAAATGCTCTTTGTTTTCAGAATACCAGTACCTCTTCTTCCAAATCAGCCCTGGCAAGCATGAATGAATAGTTGGTCCTTTGGCGGGCCTCAACAACAAAGCCTAAAGGGAAATTTGCCTTCAGCCTGGAGTGGGCAGTCACAATCGCTGTGTAATTAGTGGTGACCAGCAGGAAGTTCAATTGTGTTTTTCACATGGTCTGAAGAAGCTGATTTGCCCTCATTCAACTAACCCAATAGGGAGTGTTGGACGTAAAAAATCAACTGATTCCCAAATCCCATTTTAATTATTTGTTGTAGGCCCCAGTGGCCAATTTCATCAGAGAGTTTGTTCCATTTGGGTGAGAATGCTTATTCAGAATACCATGGAGACTTATTTCCAGAGATGGCAAAAAATGTGTGTTCCTGAAATGAAACCTTTCCATTATTTGCAGAAAATATAAAGGCACTGCTTCTATTAACTTTCCAGCTATCACTGATTTCATTTAAGCCAAAATATTAGATTTAGTCTATTCACAATACTGTAATCACAGCATAGTTATTGCTTTGAATTGCTGGTATTTCTACCTACTTCATTTTAGTACTTAATTTGTTTCTTTTTTTTAACATGTTATACCTCAGTATTTTAATTATACTCAGCTGAATGTATCTGAATGCTCTCAGCATGCTTCATTATTTATATTAGTGGAAAAGCACATAAAATCAAATTGCATGCTGACATTCTATAATTTGTACTTGCATATCTCTAAAATAGATTTCTATAGATACAGCAACTATTCACAGTGGCTCAAGATATGCTGTGATTTTAAAATTTAACTGAATTTTAATGTACTCCAAAAATAAAATTTATGAGTTTTCACTAGAAAATGTCTTATCTGATTATTCATATTCTACAATTATTAACTGCTCCTATTCTGCATTTGATTGAATTGTAAAAAGGTGAATTTCTTCTCTTCTTACCCCAGGCATTAAGCTGTAATTTCTGCACATTTTCAGTTTTCCATATCTAAATTGGAAATTATGTTATATCTACTGAAATATCAAGTATAAATAAAATATAAACCTTTTTTTAAATAGAAATGGACATTACCATTTAATTTAGTCAGGAACTGTATGGCCATGTCGCCTTTCTCACTGTAATTTTTTGTGTGTGTGGGTTATGTAGACACCCTTTATCAAAAAGTTGATTTAAACTCTTTCCTTTTTCATTTGAAATTAAGAGGCAGATGCCCCAGAAAGTATTATGAAAGCCTATGCTTTTATTTTTAGTACCTCTTCAGAGGACTCAGCTATGTTCTTGGGTTTGGCAAAATCATCTCTCCATCAGCGTGTCTTAGACTAGGATTCCCCAAATAGATGCTTTGGTTTGGTCTTTAGGCTTATTCTCAACATTTAAAAGGCAGATAAATAGTAGAGAACACTGCCAAAATGTGTTTCTTCTTTGAATAATCAGAGGCACAGATGACATTAGTATAAATTTCCTCCGTGATTAGAGTTTTCTCCACTGTGCCACATGTGATTTTGAGAGAAAGAAGAGAAATGGTCCATGGAGTTGAGGGTGGAAGAGAGAATATAGCAAGCCCTTAAAGAACAAGCAAGTCAATGGAAGGCAGAATGAAAGCTACAAGGACTTTTCAGGTGGAGCCATTTCCTGAAGAAAGAGGAAAGCATATCGTGAATTTAAAAAAAACAACGCATATGTAAGTAAAATATTATAATGGGGCTTGTGACTGGTTAAAATACAAAGCAAGTATGCCTGAGTGATGAGAAATAAGATCTAGCACCTGAGAATAGAGGGACCTTGCACAGGTGAAGATCCTGGCTTCATTTATTTAATTTGACAGGCAATGGGGAGCTCTTAAATATTTGTGTGCAGAGGGCTAGAGGTTGTCCGGGTTGTATAGCAGGAAAATAAATCTGGCAGTGTGTGTGGGATATTGGGTATATTACTGGAGATTGAGTAAACAATTTGGAGGCCATTAGAGCAACCCAGGAAATAGCTGATTCAATTTAAGTCCAATCTGGCAATTTAGTGAGTACCTAAATTGAGAAGGGCACCGTGCTAGACAGTGGGTAGGCACAAGTAATAAGACAGTCTTTGTGGCTCTTTGAAGTCACGGACCTATGATATCCTTAGTAAGTGTTGGGAGAAGAAAGAAAGGAGATCTATCAGAAAGGAGGGAACAAAGGGGGAAGGAAACAGAAAAGGGAGGGCAAAAAGCAGGCAGAAAGGTAAGATGGGACTGAAGAAGGCAAGGAAATGATTTAACCATAGATGGAAAATAGCAAATAAAAAAATCTGTATAACTATCTGCCAATAACTATAAAACTTTAAAGAATTACACAATTTCATTAAAAAATGATTAAAATTAATTCATTTACCAGAGACTATCAGAGTATAGAAATATCTAGTTTCCTCTTCTTTCTGATGACACAGATATATATATGAGCAGAAAGGCTGTGCAATACTTACAGCGTGGTCCGTCTGACCTCCCATCGCAGTTCTCCGTCCTCTTCCGCCTGCTAGCGTAATGGAGTAGATCTCCTGTTTCCTCCTTCCCTTGTTCCCTCTTTTCTGATAGATCTCCCTTCTTTCTTCTCCCAACACTTACTAAGTATATCATACATCTGTGACCTCCAGCCTTCTGCACACAAATATTCAAGAGCTCCCCATTGCCTGTCAAATTAAGTAGATGCAGCCAGGATCTTCACCTGTGCAAGGCCTACAGGAGGACTAATCCACAAAATGAAAGGAAGGTGGAACTGGGAATGCCTGAGTGAAACAAAATCCTTTCATCTCAACATGCTGTATGAGACAGTGGCTTGAATGATGATTACATGATTATTGTATTAAGTCATTTAAATATATTAGCCTACCCTTCCTGAAATGGAAAAACATGTTCAAAAACTACCAAATAGATACTGACTTGATTGATATCATAAGCATGTTCTACCAATCATCTGAGAAAAAGATAATTGCAGATAATAATTAAAGAACCTAGGTTTGGGGAAAATATCCTGACCGATTTTAGATGTTGCAAAAACTTAACAATGTGTGTGTGTGTTTATGAAACAACCTAATTTATTAACATAGATGTATGTAAATGTAACATATGTATAATTTTATACATAGAAGTTCAGAAATTATAATCTATAATTATGCAAAATTTATTCTGAGCAAGAAAGGATGATACAAAGTAAAAAAAAGGTCTAATATATTTTATTACTCTAATTGGTAGACTAAGACTACAATATTATCTTGCAGAACACTAAAGGGTGTTAGATAAAAATCAAAATTCACTTCTAAACTTTAAAAACTCCTGTAAGTAAAATTAAAACAGAAAGTAATTAACATGAAAATATATATATAACTGATATCAGCAGCAAATATCACAATAGAGGCCTTCATATACATTAAATTCTGTTATAAGGAGTGCTTCCTATCACTATTATTATTCTATAATGTTGTAAATTTTCCAGGGGAGTGGAAAGAAAAATAACACAAGAAAAAATTAAAACCAAATTTCGATAATTTTAAGTAATATGATTGCTGACCTATACAATGTGAGATAATCAACTGAAAAATAGTTGGATTCACTATATGTTATGTGAAGATATTAGTGGCTTAAACAATAATATTAATACACCCTTCAGAAGTTTACTAAGGAACACACACACACACACACACATACATGGGAAAATGAAGAGTCATACAAAGTTCTTGTTTAAAGATAGACATGGTTTTACCTCTCCCCAACTTAATTTTCTTATTAAGTTAAAATTCATTCAAAATTCTACTTGATTTAATATTGGGAGATAATAAAGTGATTAAAAATTTCATCAAGAAGAAAGAGCATGAAGTAATATCCAACATCATTTCTTAAAAGTAAAGTCTGCAGTATACTGAAATTTATTGCAACATATATTAAAATGCATTGTAGTGTTTTAGTATCGGAAGTAATATGGTAAAGAGCTATTTCAAATAGAAAAAGGTGGGTTTTTCAATGATATCATTGACATAAACAGCTAATTGTTTATAAAAAGAAATAAAATAACATCCCTACCTCACACTTTTCACATGCAAATTTCTAGCTAGACGGCTATATAAATGTAAAAATGAATGAATCAATTAATAAAAATGGACTTATTCATATAAGAATGAGTATTTCTATAATATTTTGGGTGCAGAAAATAAGTAAAATAAGACATAATGGAACAACACTTTTTAATACTTCAAGTTTAAAAAATCATTAAAATGAAATGTAAAAATATTAAATGTATTTACAACACATATCAAGTAGTGATGATGTTAATACATTATTGTGTTATTATAAAGATCTATTGCTGTATGATAAGATAAACAACAAATCAAAAGAACTGAAAAGGTTAAAAAATAGAAACAGACACTTCACAAAAGGCCTATGAACATGTAAAAACTGCACAAGTATAATCATAATGAAGTGAATGCAAATTACAACGAGAATACACTATTTTTCTCTATCAAGCTGGCAGAAACTATAAAAAGAGAACTGCCAGTGTTGTCAAGGGTTGGAGGAAAACAGAAATGCTTCCACAGTGCTGCAGGTGTATAAATTGGCACAACCTTCCTGAGCAGCCATATGCAAAGCATTTTAAAAAGGACTAAGAATGTGCAGACTTCTGATTAGTAATTTTTCACTTCAGGTAACTAGCAGCACAGATATAAGTAATAATTTACAAACACTATCACACAGAGTTTTCTGGCAATGTTTTTTATAATAGCAACAACAGAAAAAGAAAAATCAATTAAATCTTCAAAGGTAACATCATGGTTGGCTAAACATGCTCATAATATATATTTAGATTTAAAGGTATAGTTAACGTATATCATAAGGTGGAGCAATCTCAGTGTGTATCACAGAGAGAGGGAGATGCATAAATTTTTGCTTCCACACACACATGATTACATGCATTAAACTGGAGTCATAATGGAAGGAAATAATTCCATGATCACTTCTGAGGAGTGGTCTTACAGTTTTTTAAATTTCTTTGGCTTACATCTATTTTATACTTTTTCTAAGATGCACCAAATAGAATTGCATTTAGAAAAACAAATATGTTATTTTAAGACACAAAGAAGCCCAGAAAAGATATTATAAGAAAACAGTTATCATATTCTTCTCATATGGTAAAAATCCCTGACTTGGGTAATGGAAATATCAAATTCATTGGTGGTCATGAATCTTCTTCTAACTAGGTCAAATTAGGTTATACTCTATGACAAATCTCTTCCTCTGTGTAAGCCTCAGTTTATTCCTTGGCAAAAGGAGAAGATTCAACTTTATGATTCCTGAAATCCCTTGAGATTTCATGATTACTAAAAGTATGTTGCACACACATGTGATTTATTTGCATTGTTTTAAACTCTCTGATTTTCTCCCTGATATATAAGCTCCTGTGCCCTGATTCTTTGCTGAGGGAAAAATTATACTTTCTGTTTTGTTGTCAAAATAGAAGATCTGGTCAAGTAGGGGGATCTAAAACAAAATAAGTGAGTCCCGTCTCCATTGCTCTGATCAGACAGTGAAGAGAAGAGTCACACAGGGACTGGAGGAATCTTTATGCCTGTGAATGGCTAGTGGAGAAGCTGCTGTGTTACAGGAGGAGAAAAGCAGAGAAGTGTATTGAGCCAGAAGAACTTGGAGCAACAGAAGTTGGGTGACCATATAATTTATCTCAAAAACAGGGACTTCTGGAGAATTTAAGGAGTGTTTACTAAAAATTATTCTGAAACAATAGGTAAAATGAGACTGTCTCAGGAAAAATAGGACTTAAGATCACCCTAAATATAAGTCCTGGAATTTGGGGAAAAAATATTCTTCTCCCTGAATAAAACCTAAGAAGAAAGAAAAGAAGTTACATTTAAGTGATAAAATCTGTTATTGAGGGACATTTGAGAGAGACTTGCTGGCCACTAAGAAGGTGCCACCCTTATACAAACTGTAGATCTGTTAACTTTCCAATGATGTGAGACCTTCCCAGATTCACCTCCATGCTCATATGGAGGCCTGCTGGCTGGAGTACAATTTACACTCCTAATAAAATTTTAAACGACACAATGATTTGTTTATCATACCACCATAATTCCTTGGGTCACTAAACACATTCCTACATTTAACTATACTTGTAGAGTATCCAGCACACGACACTGAGTGACCAACCATTGTCATCTGAGGACAGGATATGAGACTTTCAGTGCTAAAACCAGGATAGTTCCTGGAAAACCGGGATAGTTGGTCACTCTACCAACAGATCAAAACCTCCCTCTGGTAAGGTACTCAGCTGATTTTCTCTCTATTCATGTCCATATTTTGATGTTTTTGTTCTCTAAATTGTGTCTAAATTGTGCAATAAATATTGTTGTGGACTGAATTGTGTCCTCCCAAAATTCATGTGATGAAACCTAATTCCTAGTACCTTGAAATAGGACTGTTTGGAGATAGAGTCTTTACAGAAGGAATTAAGATGAAATAAAGCTGTTGGGGTAGGCCCTAATCCAATATGAATAGTGGCCGTCTAAGAAGAGGAAGAGACACCAGAGATGCACAAGCATAGAGAAAAGGCCATGTGAAAACCAGAAGAAGACAGAAATATACAATCCAAGGAGAGAGGCTTTCAGAAGAAACCAATCTGGTGATGCCTTGGTCTTGAACTCTTACCCTCCAGAGCTGTGAGGAAATAAATTTCTGTTGCTAAAGTCCCCCCAGCATGAGGCACTTTGTTATGGCCTCCCTAGCAAACTAATACCAAGACACCACAAAAGTCATTTTGTCCTGAACCTCATTGCCTAAAAGACTTGAAAATCTAAATTCTCTAGAGGAATGATTTCATGGTGGTTGGAAATGTGGCAATCCATCTAGTTTCAACCTAATTTTTTTTCAGTGATTTGTACTCTAGGAATAGCAATCCAGATTTTTCATAAGCCTTCAAATTGCATTTCATTTCTCCTTCATTAAGAAATCTGCATGATTTGCATTCTGTCCATCTGTCCAAGTTCATTTCATCTCTCTGAGGAGTTGACCTGTCTTTCTGCTTAGTACATATAATTGGTTTTGATGTCCATGTTAGATCAAGTTTAATTATCAGGTGGCCAATAGTCCCCATTGGCTTAGTTACTCCAAGTTTACTCATTTAGAATATATTGTTATTTAACAACACATCAGAACTGAAATTATTGTAGTTAGAGTCTGTCATTTAAGCCTTTAAATCATACCCACAGCACATTATAGTTTTGTTCACTAATTACTAAGTATATTATGAAAAAGCAAATTAACATTTTGAAAATAAGCATCCAGCATTACATTCATGAAAGTGGAAAAATACTTTTTTCCCTTCTCATTGGGAAGACTTTAAATTTAATCCTTTTTCTTACTTTAACATTTAAATTTCTTGTTGAAATAGAAGCACAAGTTCTTGGTCTCAGTCGACTAGAGAATCACATAATTCACTGAAGAGCAGTATTAGACCAACTAACTAGTGATCTGGTCTTATGTTAGTTTTAGTCTCTGCTTCAACAACTCTTCTCTGAAGTCTCCTAAGCAGATGGGGTGATCTTATTCCTAATATTACCCACTGTTCTCCTTCCCCTAGTTCACCATTTGTAATAATCTGAGACACTCCTGATTCTTTTTTTTTTTTTTTTTCATGAGAATATTCCCTGAAAGCGTTATGGACATGGACAAATATTCTCTCATCTATCCAATGGTGCATCAGAGGCTCTCATACTTAAATGTAATCCCCCCCCGCCACGAAAAAAAATTAAGAAGAAGAGTGTTTAACATTGTATAAAGTGTTCTTTAAGATAGGATCAAAGATTGAATTCCTTCTCAGGATTGCTGAGACTGTACAGACCTGAAGGATTCTAACTGGTGCCTAGTGTAGCACCTGGCATATAGTAGGCCCTTGATAAATGTGTTTTGAATCAACTAAGCTAATATTTTCAGAAAAAAAAAACCACTATAAGAAAACAATTTGGCAAGGAGAACCATCAAGGTTAGATGTTGCATATATTTTGAACTATTAAAACGGACATGAAGTATGAACAAGAGTCAGATGACATTGAGGAGGAAGCACATTTACCTTCCTAAGAATCCTGCAGGCAGCTACAAGTAAGTAGGTGCATAGCTTCTGAAATCTTGACAGTGCAGGCAAGCAAATTCAAGAGATGCAGTTTCTTTATGATGTCTCCATTTATGGTTTAGCTCTGATGGAAGTTTCCCTCAAAAGATGGCACTGGCAGAATTCACCCCAATTGCTTCAGCCTGCCCCAGGGATGCACCTTTTGAGGCCTGCTTTGCAGACAATTGTGATGGTATGATCATTTTTCCTGGGGCAGGCTTAGTGGTATCATAGTCTTTTGAATTGGAAGCAGTAAGAGTGAAAAAATATAAATACAATTTAACTGTCAATCTCCTTGATCCCTTCAAGACAATATGCTTATTTTATGCAGGAGAACATTCATAATCACATGATATTGTTCTTTAAAATCAAAGGTTACGTTCTCCTTTGCATTTTCAAAAATATTTTACTCCATATTGCCTTAGAATCCTCTAATAGGATTTCCTATACTCTACTTTCAATTTGAGTTTTTAAATTTGTTTTTTTCTGAACTTTTTATATTTACTTACGAGGTAATTTTCATAATGCATCATTTATGCTACACTGAAAGATGGAATCAATGATCTTAAATAGAAATGAAAATGTTTCATGTTTCAAATTTGTTTTGGCTAATATTTTTATGACTATATTATTTTTATTTTTTGGACTTTTTTATTTTATGGACCATATTTGTAGCTAATTTTTCCTTAAAATTACTTGCCCATTTGAAAGACTTATTTTATTGGCATATGAGATTTCTCTTTTGCTATCTCCTGAAGCCAGCAGACTTGCTAATGTTTACATATCTTTATTCTTCTTAGGATGGGTATCAGTTAGGGTTACATTTGGCTGCAAGTAAAACAGTCCCAGAAAACAACAGCTGACACAAGATGTCACTGATTTTTCTCTTAAATAAAAGAAGATAAGAAGTAATCCAGGATGAGCATAGTTGGCAGTATGTACTTAAACTGACTCCAGTGATGCACTAGGCTTTGGCATTTGTCCTGAGATCCAAGATGGACACCAGAGCTCAAGACCACATCCACAGCAGGAGAGACAAAGAGAGAAAGAACAGCCCACCATCTCCCTCTAAGGGGACCTTTAAGTCTCATGTAACATTTTTATGTATATCTTACACAACTTGGTCTCAGGACCACATCTACATTTAAGGAAATTCTGGAAATACAGTTTTTGGTAAACACATAGAAAAATCAACATTACCTTTCATGGAAAATCAGGAGAATAAATGTCAAGAGGAAATCCATGGTTTCTAAACATGGGGATTTAAAGAGATGCCTGTTGTAATTGCAAGGTCATGCTGAATTCCTAGGCTAATGGTAGCCAATGGAATCAGAATCAGTATAACAAAAGTAGGAATATACATGCATAATAAGTATTTGCTGAATGAAAAACACAAATGATGGAATAATGTGTTTCTGATGTAACTTAAATGGATGGCAAATATTTGACTTCACTCTGCTCTGTTTCAAGAACTTCCTGCCTATTCCTCAGCCTGTGTTGTTAAATGCCAGGAAGTCTGGTTGAAATTTGACTGGAATAGGGATCAATAGTTGTCAGCCTGGTCATAGTTTGCGCCTACTCACTAAGTGACCTTGAATTATTTACTTTTATTGAGACTGGGTTCCCCCATTTACAAAATAGGCATAAAATACATTTTTATTGATTAACTCATTCATTCAACAGATATTTATTGATTAGTTTTTATGTACTAGCCCTAGTGCTGGACAATAGGAAGGTAACCAAAACACAGTGCATGCTCTCCCAGAGTTTAGCAGAGAAGATAGACTGAAAATAATCTCCAAATTAATGTATTTTTACAAATGATTATAAAGTAAATTCAGGGTGGTATAAAATCTAATGGAAGTCCCTAACTTAATTCGCAAGACTTGTGTAAGAGCAATATGCAATGTTCATCATTATGTTGCCTGACAGTTAATGAGTGCTCGATGTGTGTTAGTGCCTTCCCCATCCTCCTTAAGTTAGAGAAGTAAAAACATGCACAGCTAAATAAAGTACAGCATCATTTCTATGGTAGTAAGTTCTGACCATGTTTTACTGCAGTCAATCAGATTCAATGCATGCAGGTGAAAGATTGAGCCTGTTTGGAGAAAGGGGAGTCAAGGAAGATTTGATGTAAGATGTCACATTTAAACCAGATCTGTTAGAATAAAGACAGGCAACAGGCTGGGCACAGTGGTTCACTCCTATCATCTTACTACTTTGGAAGGCCGAGGCAGGAGAATCACTTGAGCCCAGGAGTTTTAGACCAGCCTGGACAACATAGTGAGACCCTGTCTTTACAGAAAAAATTCTTTTAATTAGCCAGACATGGTGGCACACACTTATGGTCTCAGCTTCTCTAAAGGCTGAAGTGAGAGGATTGTTTGAGCTCAGGAGGTCAAGGCTTTAGTGAGTTGTGATCACACTACTGCACTCCAGCCTGGGCAACAGAACGAGACCCTGTCTCAAAAAAAAATTAAAAAAAAAATAAAAGATAATAATGGATGCTGGTGAGGAGGCAGAGAAAGGGGAGCCCTTATACTCTACTGGTGGGAATGTAAATTAGTACAGCTACTATGGAAAAATCTAAAAATAAATCTACCATATGATCCAGCAATCTCATTGCTGGGTAGATATCAAAAAAAAAAAAAAATTCAGTACCTCAAAAAAAATTCCTGCACTCCCATGTTTACTGCAGCACTATTCATAATAGCAAAGACATGGAATCAACTTGTGACCATCAACAAATGAATGGATGAAGAAAATGTGGTATCTTTTGGAATATATCACCACGGAATACTACTAAGCCATAATACAATGAAATTTTGTCATTTACAACAATATGGATACAACTTGGGGATATTACATTAAGTGAAATAGGACAGTCACGGAAAGTCAAATGGCACATCTTCTCATTCATATGTGGGAGCTTAAGGATAATTGAACTCGTGGAGTTAGAGAGTAGAGTGATGGCTACCAGTGATTGGGAAGGGAAGTAGGGAGAGTGAATAAAGTGAATATGGTTAATGGGTACAAACATACAATTAGATAGAAGGAATAAGATCTAGTGTGGCAGCACAATAGAGTGACTATGGTTAAAAGTAATTTATTGTATATCTCAAAATAACTGAAAGAGTAGAACTGAAATGTTCCTAACACAAAGAAATGGTAAATGCTTGAAGTGATGAGTATTCCAATTACCCTGAGTTGACGCGTTGTTAGCTTATATCAAAATATCTCATGCATCCCATAAATAAGTGCAACTACTATGTATCCATGATAATTAAAAGCAAAAAAATTAAAATAGAATAATGAGGATTAAACCAAGAAGGGAAGTAGAGGAATTTTCAAGAGAAGGAATAGACTGAGATATGATGATTCTCAGGTGTCCTGGGCTTCCACACAAATGGGAAGCCCATTCCATTTGCTTTCCTCCAGTTTTCTAAACCTCAGTTTTCTATGCCCCCTTCACTCCTTAATGTGCTTCCTTTTCACCCATTAAGAACTTAAATCCTTCAAATTGTCCTTCCCTGTCCCTTTCAGGAAAAAAAAGATAAATCCATTCACTCTGGGAAGTACATAATATGCCAACTTGAAAACTCTTTGATGGAACAATATAATAAAATGTATAAAATCCAAACAAACAGCCTACCAAAGCCAATGTTATTTTGAAACTAAATGCTAAACACTTCAAATCAATTATAAGCTAAAAATCAGTGTTTTATTTATATATTCTCTCTTGAAAGCATTGCAAATCTTGTCTTCTTTAAAGCAAAATACAAGCATATATATCAACTAAATAAAAATTACATAGTTCAATTACAGTTACAGAACCTCATAAATGTTGAAACTATTTCCTAAAATGATTGGACCTAATCTCATGCCACTAAATTAAGTAGTTTTGGAAAATGAGTGTGTGGGTGTGTATTATTTTTTGATAATAATTTACTAAAATTAAGGTTTTTGCCTAGTGGACCAATTTTGTAAGGAAAAAGAAGGATGAAAAGCATACATAAAAATGAGGACATCATCCACCCAGGTATGATACGGTAGCCTAAATAAATAGGTATAAAAGAAAAAGCAATATAAAATCACAGTACCTAAATGAAAGGAGTAAAGTAAAAAAAAATCAGGAATGGGTTTGAAATTGAATGCCATTGGAATTGTGTGGGAAGCCAAACACTATTATTCAAAACAAAATTAAAATTCCAAATCATGTTCTGTCAAGATTAAAGAGTAGGTGAAGCTCTTAATGTTGGAATTTAAGTCATCAACAAAAAGGAGGAGAGATATTTGGAAAGCAATGGGGCTTTGTGCCCCCCAAAATATGTTAACATTGATAAAAATCTTCTTCCCCCATGAGGCTTTGAGGAGTAGCACACTGTAATCCCTAACTGCACCGTTGCTCATATTCTGCTTTGGGTTTTAAAAAGGTGTCCCACAGCATCAGTTGAATGCATGTATGGCGCAGACTATATCAGACACCAGGGAACCTAGGTCATGTAGCCAGGTCATCTAACCTCCTCTTATGTATAGCCCACTGTATCATTCCTAGGACTTGTTCAGCGCTACTTCAAGTGATGCCTAGGATTTTGAATTGGTGCCACTTGGAACAACCAACTTATTAAATGATTTGAGAATGATTTTAATAACTGAATATGCATAGAACATAGAGAAAAGGGAATATCATTATAGCCACGTTGTACAAATTTCACAAAAACATTAGTCCTCTACATTGCATTCTCCAGATGGCATGCAACCACCCAACCCAAGGGCATTTTTCTTCTATACTCATTTTATTATTGAGTTTATTAGTGAATAAAACAGATTATAATGAAATACTGTCACAGGTAAAGGACAAATGGGCATAATTACCATTTTAGGGGATCTTTCTCTTCTCTCAGTTATTCCTTGAAGGTCCTCATGGAGATAAGAACAAGTGATTATTTTTAAAAATTAATAATCCTATAGAGAACAAAAAACAGTATCAGTCATGGTGCTATGAAAGCTTAGGTAATGATGGTATGAGAAGAAATAAATTAAAAAGTTTTACTACAACAAGGTGAAGGTAATATCATCTAACTATGGTACATCCTATAATTGTACCTGAATGACAGGTAGCTTAGAGCTGTTTAATATCTATTAACTTATGTATTTGCTCACTTTACTAATTGACATTGTTCATTAATGGGTTTCTACAAAAGTAGGCTTATTTGTTTCTCTTTATCTGTTTCCTTCTATTTTTGCAGGAACCATCTGGGCTGAGTACACTAATTTATTAGGGCAAAAATGATAATGATTTTGATGAAATTAAACAGTCATGTCCTCATTAGGATTCCTTGTTGGTAGGCTTTTGTATACTACCCACTAGTTATTGGATATTTTCTTTAAAAAATATTATCTTGAAATTATATTGTAAGTATGCTGTGATAATGCACAAGGCAGCGTCACAATCTCTTATCTCTTCTTTAAAATGATTTGGGTTTAGGTATCTTATTTTTATCACTTTCCAGAAAGACATTGTTTTCTTCATTGGTATGCTAGTACTCTCCTGGCACCATTCCTGCATTCAAAGCCATATTTGTTTTTCGTATCTGAGATTTCTATTTTTATATTCATCAGATTTGGTAACTGATTTCATGTTTTGCTATTATTTGCACATTCTGCTCAGTTTGTTAGGCACCTCTAAACCTTATGTTTTAATCTTATTCTATCTCTCTTATTTTTCCTTTTTATATGACTTCATCTTTTTAAACAAAACAATTGTCACTGAATTTTCTCTGCTAGTATTATCGTTCAAATATTCCTGAATTTTAACTTGCATAAATTTTGAAGTATATCTAGTTAATGAATTATTTATGACCAACTTCTTAGCTAGGATCTTCATTTCGCACTACATTGTCCAACTGTCCCCTGATAAACCTACGGTGAATTTGTCATTAGTACATACTATGTCTGTAGCCTGAGTGACATTCTTAGCAGTGGGCTTGAACTCCCTGCCAACTGAGCTGCGACCTTGGTTAGAATAAGATTTAGGAAAATCTGGCAAAGATAATAAAGGATTTCTAAAATATCAGCAGCCTACTAACATTAAACTGTATTAGTGTCAGCATCACCTGGTGTGCAAACAAACAAAAACATTACAAAATAACAGAATATAACCAAGGATATCTGTGCAAATTCAAACTTCAAATGAATTTGGAAACAAGAAAACATTTTGCAGCACAAAAGAATAACAATTCAAGAACAATCAGGGCTAAACTTGACTTGAAAAGATTTTTCACACTGTATACAAAAAGAAGAGAGATCCTATGAAATCTATTTTAAAGAAACAAAGGAGCACTTTGGCATTAAACAAGAGAAGGCAATGAATACATCTTTACAAATGAAAAATATGCAAAAGTAAAATTAAAATAATTGTTGAAATTATTAGAATGTACAATAAGAAATGCAGAAAAACAATAGAAAGAATAAAGAAAGGAAAATGACAAACAGGTCATGGAGAAAAGACTGTGGGTGTCTAGCTTGTGAATAATACAAAATCTTAAAGAAACCAGAACAAAAACTAGGGAACTGATCATCATAATTACACGCATTTCTTAAGAGTTCTCAGCCTCGTAAGTTCATAAAGGAATTCAGGAAAAATACAAAGATATTCTCCATTTTTACATTAAATAACATGACTGCTCAAGTAATTTGGATCATGGTTTACTTGCAATTTTATTTTACAGTTTTATGTATAGAGTCCTCACCCATCTCTTATTAAAGCTACTTTTATGTATGTTACATTTTTGTTACTAATGTGAATGAAATACCAGTTTTCTTATTTTTTCTCCTAGCAAATTATTGCTTTGAAGGTATGTATCTTTAAACCTTCTAATATGCTAAATTTATGCTAGACTAATCAATACATTTTAGCTTATTCTTTTATATTAATTTACTATATTGTATTATTTGAATTCTTCTTTGAATATTTATTCTCATTAGTTTTCCCATGTCTTATTCTAACAATTTAAATTTTTAAAATAATTAAATAAGAATAATAAGACTAGAAATGACTTTGTTGTATCTGTTTCCAAAAGGAGTACCTAGGATTTTCACCTACAAGTACAAAATTGATTCCTAATTTAACATAGATCAACTTTGTAACTTTATAGAAGTAATGTATTTTCATTTTATAAATGAATATTTGTTGTCAATAGTGGTTAAATATTACCAAGTGTTATGCCATTGTGACTTTTTTCTTTTTCAAGTTTTTAAATTATTGATCTATTAGTAGATTCAGTATTTCTCTCAATTTACTATCTTGGGTTTGAAATATTTTAGAAATTGAGCACATCACATTCAAACATTACAGATATTTTTATTTGCTTGTTTGTTATTTTTTTTTCATAACTTAATAAAGGAAACTTTATTTGTTTTGGAGAAGATAAGCTAAAGTGAATCTGACAATGAAGGTGAGTAAAGTCACCTTTAGGCATATATTTTGAAAGTGTATTAAATAAATGCAGTATATATTATTAAAAAAACAAGAAATAAAAGTGCATAACAGCACTTTTATTAAATAGTATCACAGTGAACAAAAAAACAAAATTAGATAATGTAAGATAAACAATAACTAAAGTAATTAGATAGAAATACAATTATGAAATATGATACAACTGTGTGAATAAAATACCTAATTGTTAAATTACCATCAGCCAAAAGTACTTTCCAGGATCTGAGTTAACTATCTCTTTATCTGACAGTCTGCACTCTCCCAACCAGTTAAAGGGATTTTTTTTTTTTAATTCTAAAAAGTAAAGAAAAAATTTATTCTGTAATTTTGTTATTGTATGTGTGCTGTGTTTGCCTTTGTGTTTGTGTGTGTGTGAGAAAGTGTGTGTGTGTGTAAGAGACAGAGAAGGAATCAGAATGCATATGACATTCTGCTTGACTAATGCAACTTCACTCTTAGCAGTTTTTTTTTTTATTTTCAAAGGTTTTGCAAAAACTGAGATCATAACTTACACTGAAAACATTACTTGCAGTTCATTAAATGCTCTCTTAGTCTAACTGATCTCCATCTCCAGTTTTATCTTCCCAAGTGGCTATTCTCTTATACTAACTTGATATACTCTGAAATGTTCATATTAGCATTTTGTTTCAAAAGGAAATAAGCATTTATATATATGGAGTAAACCAATCACATCTAATTTTCTATATTATGTGCACTGCTTCTTGCTGTTGGAGGGTGATAGCTACAAGCTGGAAATACTTCCACTCACTAGAGATTACTGTAATAGTAATAATGGGGAGGGGAGGACAGACAAACATCCCAAGATTAAACATAGGCCGTAAGTCCTGATGGTGCTTGAAGGTGGATGAGTGCCCCGAGAACAAGGATTGGCTCTGTAAATGTAGATTTAATTTATACTAGATGTTACAAGATAAATGAGGCCTTGACAACAGTGCAGAGAGGGTGAAAGAAAGAATTCTAAAAGGTAACCCTATTGTATACTTTGTCTTCATTGAAAGAGAGATTTTCCTTTTAAATGTAACTAGTATTTTAAAAGATATTATGGAGTAGACAAGAGTTAAAAAATAGACCTCAGAAACAAGAACATTAGACAAAGGGGATGATAAACGAAACAATAACTACTAATCCTAAGAGTAGGGAGAAACAGCTGGCTGAGCTGAATTAACCTACTGAAACTTATGGCAAAACCTCTACTCAGTGTTTTCCTGCTGAAGGGAAAATTCCTTGTGGATGAGGTTTTTGTCTTTCTGTTCACCATTACAGTCAAAGCATACACTATAGTCAATGCATTCATTCATCATTCAGTAAATATGTACCCAACATGAATGTTGCTGTGTGCCAGGCACTATTCTAGTCCCACTTTACATCCGTGAATAAAAGAGAAATGTCTGATTTTGGACACTTCACATTTCAGAGCAGTGAGATACACAATAAATACAAGTAAGTAAATTATATAGTGTGTTAAAAGATGGTTGCTGCTATGGAAAAAAAAATTAGATGAGGGTAAGGGAGAATGAGAATGCCAAGAATGAGTGGTACAATTAAAATGGAGTGTTCAAGGAAGATTCCACTGGGAAGGTTATATTTCAGTAGGCTTGAAGGTGATGCAGGAGTAAGCTGTGCGACTATCTGAGGAAAGTGAATTCCAAACAAGATGCTGTCTTTTTAGGATGTAAGTTTTCAAAGTTGAACTTATCCATTGCTAAAATAACTGCTATACTTAAAAAGAAGAATGCTGACCAGGTGCGGTGGCTCATGTCTGTAATCCCAAGCACTTTGGGAGGCCAAGGTGGGCGGATCATGAGATCAGGAGTTCAAGACCAGCCTGACCCACATGGTAAAACCCCATCTGTACTAAAAATACAAAAAAAAAAAAAAAAAAAAAATTAGCTGGGTGTGGTGGCACACACCTATAATTTCAGCTACTCTGGAGGCTGAGGCAGGAGAATGGCGGGAACTCAGGAGGCGGAGCTTGCAGTGAGCTGAGATCCGGCCACAGCACTCCAGCCTGGGCAACCGAGCGAGACTCCGTCTCAAAAGAATAAAATAAATAAATAAATAAATAAATAAATAGAAAGAAAGAAAAATGCTGAGAGTCTGGAAATAAAAGAATTTTTAAGTCTCACTACAAGCCATCTTAAACCCTAAACCTTTCTCTTGGACAAATGAATACACTTTTTCTAAATTCACTTTCTTACTTATATGATAGATTTTTAAATAATATCTATCATTTAGGTGTGTGATGCATGAAAATACTCTTCTTACAAGGCTTAGCTCATAGTGCCTATTAAATAAGAGTTATTCATTCATAAAACAAATATTTATAGAATGATGATGATCTTGATTCAAAAATCCTTCTCTTCTGTTCACAGCAAATTGACTTTTTTCCTTTTCAGTAAGAAAATTTTAAATAGTTTTAGAATTACCTAAATTTCTAAAATGGCCATTACATAACTTAAGATTCATTAACTTGTCATGTCTTAAATGTGCTATTTAGGAATTTATCATTAAATATTTAAATTTCCTTTCATTCTCACAGAACTGCTATTCAAAGGTAAAGATACTATTATCCAGTATGAAGTGACCCCATTTATTAATTCATTATTTCAGTCACCTTTAATTTATTCTACCAATATTTGTTGAGTGACCTGTACCTCAAGTGGTCCCTTAGTGGTACCTAACAATCATCTTATAGTCTCTTATAGTCTCCATTCTCCTGGAAATTATGGCTATCTTCTTCTTATGTGGAAGCTTAGATACCCAAGTGTGATGTCTTCAGTGAACAAAGACTATTATGAGCTGGGCGTGGAAGTCCATAGCATCACTTCTGCCATACTCCATTTCTCAGTCCAAGTTTACCCAGATTTTAGAGAAGGGCAATTATATCTCTTTCATGTTAGTAGAGTATTAAAGAATTTGCAGGCTATGTTTTAAAATTGCCATTGTCTGACCTCTAGCCATACATTATTTCTATTATTTTCACATGGAAAGTATACTCACCCTCTGAGAACTGTAAAACTCCACACATAATGACTCCATCTTATATGGTTTGGCTATGTCCCCACCCAAATTTCATCTTGAATTGTAATCCAAATTGAAATTCCCACATGTTGGAGGAGGGACCTGGTGAGAGGTGATTAGATCATGGGGGTGGTCCCTCCATGCTGTTCTCATGACAGTGAGTGAGTTTTCATGAGATCTGATGATTTTATAAGCAGCTTCTTCCCCTTTTGCTCTGAATTTCTCTCTCCTGCCACCATGTTGAAAAGGACATGTTTGCTTCTCCTTCCACCATGATTGTAAGTGAGACCTTCCCAGCCATGCAGAACTATGAGTCAATTAAACATCTTGTTTTTATAAATTACCCAATCTTGGGTATGTCCTTATAGCAGTGCGAGAATGGACTAAGACATTAAATCAGTACCACAGAGAGTAGGGTGCTGCTATAAGGATACCTGAAAATATGGAAGCAACTTTGAAACTGGGTAACAGGCAGAGATTGGAACAGTTTGGAGGGCTTAGAAGAAGACAGGAAAATGTGAGGAAGTTTGGAACTTCCTAGAGACTTGGAGGGCTCAAAAGACAGGAAAATGTGGGAAAGTCTGGAACTTCCTAGAGACTTGTTGAATGGATTTAACCAAAACGCTGATAGTGATATGGACAATGAAGTCCAGGCTGAGGTGGTCTCAGATGGAGATGAGGAACTTATTGGTAACTGGAATAAAGGTGGTTTTTGCTATGCTTTAGCAAAGAAACTGGCAGTATTTTGCCCCTGCCCTAGAGATCTGTGGAACTTTGAACTGGAGAGAGATGATTTAGGGTATCTAGTGGAAGAAGTTTCTAAGCAGCAAAGCATTCAAGAGGAACCAGAGCAGTTTCTGGGGTTCAAGCCTGCTGCAGAAATCTGCACAAGTAACAAGGGGCCCAATGTTAATCAACAAGACAATGGAGAACATGTCTCCAGGGAATGTCAGCCCCTCCCATCACAGGCCTGGAGGCCTATGAGGAAAAATGGTTCCCTGGGCTGAACCCAGGGCACCCCTGCTGTGTGCAGACACAGGACTTGGTGCCCTGTGTCCCAGCTCCTTCAGCTTCAGCCATAGCTAAAAGGGGCCAAAGAACAGCTCAGGCCACGGCTTCAGAGAGTGTAAGCCCCAAGCCTTGGCAATTTTCATGTCGCCACATGAAAATTTCTCCTCTACCAGGAGGTAGAGGTTGCAGTGAACCAAGATCATGCCACTGCACTCCAGCCTGGGCATGATGAGTCTGTAGGTGCACAGAAGACCAGAATTGAGGTTTGGGAACCTCCACCTAGATTTCAGAGGATGTGTGCAAACACCTGGATGTCCAGGCTGAAGTTTGTTACAGGTGTGGAGCCCTCATCTGGATCCTCTGCTAGGGCAGTGCAGAAAGGAAATGTGGGGTTGGAGCCCTCACACAGAGTCCCCATTGGGCCACTGCCTGGTAGAGATGTAAGAAGAGGGCCACCATCCTCCAGACCCCAGAATAGTAGATCCACTGAAAGTTTGCATCATGCACCTGGAAAAGCCATAGACAGTCAATGCCAGCCCGTGAAAGCAGCTGGAAGGGGAGCTGTACCCTGCAAAGCCACAGGGGCAGAGCTGCCCAAAGCCATGGGAGCCCACCTCTTGTGTCAGTGCGACCTGGATGTGAGACAACATGGAGTCAATGGAAATCATTTTGGAACTTTAAGATTTGACTGCTCTGCTGAATTTCAGACTTTCCTGGGGCCTATAGCCCCTATGTATTGGCCAATTTTTCTCATTTGGAATCGGTTTATTTACCCAATTCCTGTACCACCATTATATCTAGGAAATAACTAATTTGCTTTTAAATACCAACTCATAAGTGGAAGGGACTTGTCCTGTCTCAGATGAGACTTTGGATTAGGACTTTTGGGTTAATGCTGAAATGAGTTAAGACTTTGGGGGACTGTTGAAAGGGGATGATTGTGTTTTGAAATGTAAGAACATGATATTTTGGAGGGATCAGGGGCAAAATAATATGGTTTGGCTGTGTCCTACCCAAATCTCATCTTGAATTGTAATCTTAATTGTAATACCCATGTGTTGCAGAAGAGACCTTATGGGAGCTAATTAGATCCTGGGGGCAGTCCCCCCATGCTGTTCTCATGATAGGGAATTCTCATGAGACCTAATGGTTTTATAAGGGGCTGTTCCCACTTTAACTCTGCACTTTTTCTTATGCCACTATGTGAAGAAGAATGTGTTTGCTTCTCCTTCTGCCATGATTGTAAGTTTCCTGAGGCTTCCTCAGCCTTGTGGAACTGAGAGTCAATTAATACTCTTTCCTTTATAAATTGCCCAGTCTCAGGTATGTTCTTACAGCAGAGTGAGAATGGGCTAACATACCATCCAAACCTCTGGACTAAGAGATGACCAAACCCCAGCGTCACTTCTAGCAACACAAGGTACTGGGTTCCTAGGGTGACTCTAGCCCATCATTACAATGTCTGCCTGAGAAAGTTCAACCCAGGCATAACTTAAAGTTTATTCCAGATAGAACCTGATAGAAGACCCCTGACCTCCCTTTTTTAGAGCATTTATTTAAAAGGGTTTATATTTGTGGGTCTCTTCTCAGCCTCTTTGATATATATAAATAGCTCCTACAACTCCAGAATGTCTTTCTAAAGAAACTGAAAGCCATTTATTTGGAATGTAATTGTCAAGAAGGATAAGGCCTCTGGCTCCCAGTCTCTGTGGAAGGATGGAATCCTAATTTGCATAGTGAGTGCCAGATAGCAGACACAGGTCCTATTTACACTGACCAACCCTTTACAATTTTTACCTGAGCTCCCATTTGCACCTTCTCCATACTTCCTCATTATCCCTTCAAAACACATAGTTAACTTTGCACAAATCAGAATGGAGCTCAGCTCTTTCCTCTACTGTCAGTAGTTACTGAGTAAAATTGTTTAACCACTTTAACAAATATGTGGATGTGTTTATCTTTGACATCCTTCCTTCAAGATCCCAAGTCTCATCCTGTTTCCATATTTACTCTCACTCCAGGATCTTGTCATTTAAATCAGGTCTAAATACAATAATATGCCTTCTGAGGTGTGGCACTTTTAACATCATATCTCTCAATTTAAAGAACTGTGAACTCAAAAGAAAAATTCTTCTCTGTTTCCCACTTAAAATACAATGGTGGGACAAGCCTAGATAATTGCTACAGGCACTCCACGGGATGCACACAGCAGTCACCTGTTCAAAGCAGTTCCGAAGTGCAGCTGGGCACAGGTTGCCTGTTCCATGATTCAGATACAGTCTCACTGTAATGAAGATATGGCTCTAACTCTTGGTTCTATATCTTGAATTTTTGGTTTCACCCTCTGAGAACCCTTGTTTTATCCTCTGGGTCAAGCTATTTTTTCCATAAGAAATGGTCTGTGTTTGCTATTAAGTAGACTTCCCTGCATCCTACCTGCCTGTAAAAAGTTGGAGAGGATGGTGTTTTGAAAGTCCACTTCACGTTTTGTACTGTTGTTGTCTCCTTTGCTTCAAACTGATAAAATGCCATTAAAAACATTGTGGATGTTCTATGTTTCAATGTATGAATCCATCAAATAAAAGACATGTCCCCACCTCTCTTAAAGATCAGCTGTTCTCTTACCTTGGGCTTCCTATGAGATTGCTATGATAACAATGTCTTTAAGATCTCTTAAAAACCTATCATTTAACAGAGAGGCTATGCAAGTGATGTCCTTAAGATTCTTAGAAGACTGTTTATTTATCTGAAAGGCTTATGAAGCATCTCCTTAAATTTTTCTGAGGTTTTCACAGACGGTTTTAAAGTTACACCTTTGGCTTCATCTTTATCCTAAGAAGTATTTCTGATAGTATGCTGGATTTTATTTTTCTCTAGGATTCTTTCTTACTTTGAAAAAAGTTTTTTGCTGAATGAAAGAGACAGGGAATGAGAAATTTGTTTTGAACCCAGCAAGTCCTGGCTCCTTTATATTTTCTTAAAACTTTGCTTGAAAATACAAATAGCTTTTTCTTTTTTTTTCTCACTCTTCTCTCACCATATCCCCTTATACACAGATAAAAGAAATCAAAGGGTACTTTCAAAATCTGCCTGAAATTTTTCTTAGCCAAATCCATCAGTTAATTAGGTAAATAATATATTTTTTCACATCAGCACATATGACAGTGTTACTAAAATTTCTTCTACTACAGAACAACGGTCATTTTATTTTCCATTCTCTAGTAACAATTTCCTCTCTGTCCTTACAGCCTTAACCATCAACCTACCTGAGGCCTTCCAGACTATGAATAATCTCTTCAAATCTCTTTTCTTTAATTAACATACTGACTTGCACAACTGACATTTAAGGGCTTTTCAGCTTATACCAGCTGTCCAGTTCTACAGCCAATACCATATGCTTTAAGATTTTTACAAAAGCAGAACCCCACTTGTGGGACAAAAATTCATCTTCTAGTTAGTAATACTCTATAATAATACACTTGGTAGCTTAAACTGATTATTTTGTTATGGTCACAGATTTGGTAGGACAGTGTCTTAGTCAGTTTGGGTTGCTATAACAGAATACCATAGACTCAGTAGCTTAAATGGCAGATATTAATTTCTCATAGCTCTGGAAGCTGGAAAGTCCAAGATCAGGGAACTAGTACATCCAGTGTCTGATGAGGGCCTGATTCCTGGTTTGCAGATGGTGGTCTTCTCACTGCAACTTCACAACGCACAGACAAGAGGGAAAGGGTAAACTCTTGTTTCTCTCTTATAGGGTCACTAATCTGACAAGAAGGCTCCACCCTCATGAAAAATTACTGTCCAAAGGCCCCACTTCCTAATGTTATACATATACATATTCCATATTATTTCAACATATGAGCCTTGGGAGGACAAACATACAGTCAATAACAGACAGGAATTAGTACAGGGCTCAGCAGGAATGGTTGATCTCTGGCCCAAATTGTCTAGGGTGTCAGATAGGAAGACACAATGGTGGGTATGACTTACACCTGCGACTAAAATCATCTGTAGGCTGATTGGTGCCTGGTTTGGGATGAACCGAATAATGAGAATCCCAACCAGTGCGCTTATATGTGGTCTTTACATATTGCTTGGCTTCTTCATAGCACAGCAGCCTCAGTGCTGATGAACTTTTCACAGGGAAGCCTGAAACCCCAAGTGTGAATATTTCAGGAGACAAAGAAGAAGCTGCATTGTCTCTTATGATGAAGGCTTGGAAGTTCCATTGGATCATGTGAGACTATTGGTTGAAACTGCTGCAAACCTATCCAGATTACAGAGGAAGGAAATTAAGTCAAGTCTTAATAGAGGTCACAGGTTGAATGGAAGATATTATTGTAACCATATTTGAAAAATACAATTAGACACACTCATAAAAAAATTAGTCAAGTGTATAGGTACGTAATCAATTAACTTATCCATATCAAATGTATATACACACACCTACACACACATACATACCATGCATTTGACACGATGTATGTTGCTCCTGAGATATGAATATGATTCATGTTCACATTATTTGAAAAAGTTTGCAGTTTAGTTTAGATCTTATGTCAATCAGTTGTGGAAAATGTCAACGAAAAATTATAATGATATCATGTAATAATCAATAATTTCAATAGAGTACTTTAAAGTAGCCAAGAATATGAGATTTGTAGTTCTAAGTCTGTTCTGAAGCTATGAAAGCTTAATCAATATATTCAGACTCTTAAAGCTTCAGGGTTTATTCTGAGCAACTTTATTGACATACAATTTATTTAGAATAGGCTGCACCTATTATAGGTTAAAATTCGATAAGTTTTGACAGATATATACAAACACAAACCAGTGACATATACACCCAATGAAACTAATGTTACAACTAAAACATTTCCATCACCACCCAAAATTTCCTTGGGCCCCTTTTCAATTTACCATTTTTTTCCACCCCTGGTTCCATACAACCATTGTTCTACTTCTAATAGCCATAGATGAATTTTCACTTTCTAGAATTTTAATAGAGTTTTACAGTACTTACTTTTTTCATCAGACTTAATTTAATTAGCATGATTTTTTAGTTGAATCAATGTAACTGTGTGTATTCATATTTAATTCCTTTTTATTGCTGAGTAGAGTTCCACTTGATAGATAGAGCTCATTTTGTGTATCCATAAGTGGAACCATTGGGTTGGGGCTACCCTGAGACCCCAGCCTGTTGGAGCCACTGGCATGCAAGTTTAGTACCTGAGAGCCACAGGTGCTGGACTCCAACCCCTGAGAGTTGCAGCAAGGACTGTACCCATGAGGGTGAGGTTACCTGAAGCCTTAGTGGCCCAACCTCCAGCCCAAGTAAAAAATGGAGTCAAATACAATTATTCTCAATCTTTTTGATTGAATGTTTTTCCCCTATGAGCTTTGGGCTTACTTGCAACTCATTACCCTTTCTTCTTTCCTGTTTCTCCCTTTTGGAGTGGGAATGTCTATCCTATGCCTGTCCCTACATTGTATTTGGGAAACACGTCACTTGTTTTATTTCACAGACTTAGAGTTAGAAGAGAATTTGCCTCCAGATGGGTACCAACTTGAGTTTCACTGACATTCAATTTAGATGGTATTTAGATGAAACTATTGGACTTTATGTGTTTAAGTTGTTATTAGAATGAGTTAAGACTTTTGGGGCTATTGGGATAGAATTAATGCATTTTTTCATGTGAGAAGGACATGAATCTTGGGGAGAGGGGCAGGGATGAAATAGTATGGCCTGAATATATCCCCTAAAATCCAGAAGTTGACATTTAATCCCTAGTGCAGTGGTGTTGGGACATGGGGCATCTGGAAAGTGATTAGTTTATAAGAACAGAGCCCTCATAAATGGGATTAGTGGCCTCATAAATGATGCCCTAGAGAGCTTTTTTTTTGGTCTCTTCTGCCATGTGAGGACACTAGGAAGGCACTATCTATCAGGACAAAGCTCTCACAGGCATTGAATCTGTGGTGCCTTGATCTTGGACTTCCCAGCCTCCAGAGATGTGAGCAACAAATTTCTATCACTTGTAAATTACCCAGTCTAAGATCATTTTGTTATAGCAGCCCAAATGAACTAAGGTAGTAAACCTATTGATGGCCATTTGAATTATTTCCAGTTTGGGGCTATTATAAATAAAGATGCTATGAAGATTCATATCAAATTTTTGTGTTGATGTATATTTTCGTATATTTTGGGTAAATATCTAGCTGTAGAATGGCTAGATTACATGATAGGTATATGTTTAACTTCTAAAAAATCTACTAAACTGTTTTCCAAAGTGCTGATCCTGTTTCTATGTTACTACCAGCTGAATATGGGCATTCTTGTTGTGTAAAATATGGAATATATCTTAGCATTTTTGAGGAAGTCATAAAAATAATATAATCAAATTGCTCACACAGGACTGTGTGCACATAGGTGATCAGTAGCTGGCTGTCATTTGTTCAGTGAGACTGTAGGTGGTATAATTAACAAGGGATGAAAATTCAAAGACAAGAAAGATGCAAATGGGCTGGGGCAAATCAAAATGTCTTCAGGGGAAGTTGGAAATGGAAGTAATTATTGAATGATAAATAAGATGTGGATTAGTGGAAAGGGGGAGTCAGATATTGCATGAAAGCCTTTCTATTAAACTAATGACTCAAATGAAAATATAGGCAAAGACACATAGCCAAGTCTTAACCATGGCTTCCGTCAGGAAATTGAAAAATAGAAGTGGAAGTACCAATATAGTGATGAAGAAACTTCATTTTCTAATTTTTTTTTTTTTTTTTTTTGAGGCAGAGTTTCACTCTTGTTGGCCAGGCTGGAGTGTAATGGTGGGATCTCAGCTCACTACAACCTCTGCCTCCCAGGTTCAAGTGATTCTTCTGCTTCAGCCTCCCGAGTAGCTGGGATTACAGGCATGCACCACCACACCCAGCTAATTTTGCATTTTTAGTAGAGATGGGGTTTCTCCATGATGGTCAGGCTGGTCTCAAACTCCCAAATTCAGGTGATCCGCCCACCTCAGCCTCCTAAAGTGCTGGGATTACAGGCGTGACCCACCGCTCCCAGCTGATTTTTTAATTTATTTATGTAGTTTATTCATCCATTTACTTAATGATATTAGTAGAAAATTTGTTGTGCAATCAAGGAGGTACAAGCTAGACAATGTCTCTGCCCTCTTGGAGCTCACATTAAATTCAGAGAGACACAAAATACAGAAAAGCCAAAAATAATACACATTTAAAACATGGCATTAAAGAGAGAAAAAGGAGACTGTGGCTAGAAATAAAGAGTGAAACTGGATTTTACATAGGACAATCATGGAAGGCATTCTGGATGAAGTGACATTTAAGGTGAATCTAAAGGGTAAGAAAGATCCATCATGTGAATAGTATCAGGGGTAAGGCTAAATGCAAATTACATAATATCTGCAAATAATTTTTAAAACTTCAAATAAGAAAAAGTAAGATATATTTTAAATACTGAAAGAATGACTTTCTAGTTATTAGGAGAAAGAGAGAGCAAGATGAATATTGGCGCTAGCTGAGGTTGAAGCTGAAGGTATGAGTCAGATCATTATCTTGTAGGGTACATAAAAGCATTTTGTTTTATTTTAGGTACAGTAGTCAACCACTGCAGAATTTCAGACAGATATAGAATCATATTATTTATTTTTAAAGAAACTAAACATAGATTTCTATAAAAAAAAACAATGGAAGTGGGGAGTAACAATTGAGGTGAGACAACAGTAGACTTGGCCTCAGGTTGGCCCCCCACTGGGACAGAGCTCCCAGAGGAAGGAGCAGACAGCCACCTTTGCTGTTCTGCAGCCTCCACTGGTGACACCTCCATGTGTGGCGGGGACCCTGGGGATTGGGTCTGGAGTGGACTCCCAGCAAACTGCAGCAGTCTTATGGAAGAGAGGTCTGAGGTTTTTATTTTTAAAAGAAAAACAGAAAGCAACAGCAACAACAAAAACACCCCACAAAAACCCCATCCAAAGTTCAGCAACCTCAAAGATTGAAGGTAGATAAGCTTATGAAGATGAGAAACAATCAATGAAAAAATGCTGAAAACTCAAAAGTCAGAGTGCCTCTTCTTCAAATGATTGCAACACTTTTCCAGCAAGGGTACAGAACTGGGCTGAGACTGAGATGGATGAACTGATGGAAGTAAGCTTTAGAGGGGGTGTAATAGCAAACTTCACTGAGCTAAAGGACTATATTCAAACCCAATGCAAGGAAGCTAAGAACCATTATAAAACAGTACAGGAGCTGTTAACCAGAATAACCAATTTATAGAGAACCATAAATGACCTGATAGACCTGAAAAACACAATATGAGAACTTCACAATGCAACCATAAGTATCAATAGCCAAATAGACCAAGCAGAGGAAAGAGTCTCAGAGCTTGAAGACTATCTTGCTGAAATAAGACAGGCAGACAAGATTAGAGAAAAAAAGAATGAATAGGAATAAACAAAACCTCTGAGAACTATAGGATTATATAAAAAGACTGAACCTGTGACTGATTGGGGCATCTGAAAGAGATGGGGAGAATGGAACCAAGTTGGAAAACATACTTCAGGATATCATCCAGAAGAACTTCCTCAACCTAACAAGACAGGCCAACATTCAAATTCAGGAAATCCAGAGAACCCCAGTAAGATACTCCATAGGAAGATCAACCCCTGACCCATAATCTTCAGATTCTCCAAGGTCAAAATGAAGGAAAAAATGTCAAGGGCAGCCAGAGAGAAAGGCCAGGTTACCTACAAAAGGAAGCCCATCAGACTAACAGCAGCCCTCTCAGTGGAAACCCTACAAGCCAAAAGTGATTGCAGGTCAATATTCAACATTCTTAAAGAATTTTCAAACCAGAATTTTATATCCGGCCAAACCAAGCTTCATAAGCAAAAGAGAAATAAAATCCTCTACAGACAAGCAGATGAGTGAATTCGTCATCGCCAGGTCTGCCTTGCAAGAGCTCCTGAAGGAAGCCCTAAATATGAAAAGGAAAAACCATTACCAGTGACTACAAAACACACTGTAGTACACAGACCAATAACACTATGAAGTAACTACGCTAACAGGTTTGCAAAATAACCAGCTAGCATCATGATGACAGGATCAAATTCATATATAACAATATTAATCTTAAATGTAAATGGACTAAATGCCCCAATTAAAAGCCACAGAATGGCAAGCTGGATAGTCAAGACTCAATGTTCTGTATTCAAGAGGCCCATCTCATGTGCAAAGACACACAGGCTCAAAATAAAAGGATGGAGGAAAATGTACCAAGCAAATGGAAAGCAAAATAAAGCAGGTATTGCAATCCTCATTTCTGACAAAATAGACTTTAAACCAACAAAGATTAAAAAAGACAAACAAGGGCATTACATAATGGTAAAAGGTTCAATTCAACAAGAAGAGCTAACTATCCTAAATATATATGCACCAATATGCTCCAATACAGGAGCACCCAGATTCATAAAAATGTTCTTAGAGATCTATAAACAGACTTAGACTCCCACACAATAATAGTGGAAGACTTTAACACCCCAATGTCAATATTAGATCATCGAGATAGAAAATTAACAAAGATATTTAGGACTTGAACTCAGCTCTGCATCAAGTGGACCTAATAGTCATCTACAGAACTCTTCACCAATACAACAGAATATGCTTTCTTCTTGGTGCCACATGGCACTTACTCTAAAACTGATCACATAATTGGAAGCAAAACACTCTCAGCAAACACAAAAGAACTGAAATCATAACAGTCTCTCAGGCCACAACGCAAACAAATTAGAACTGAAGATTAAGAAACTCACTCAAAACCACATGACTACATGGAAATTAAACAACCTGCTCCTGAATAACTCCTGGGTAAATAACGAAAATAAGGCAGAATTCAGGAAGTTCTTTGAAACTGAGAACAAAGAGGCAATGTACCAGAATTTCTGGGCTGCAGTGTAAGCAGTGCTAAGAGGGAAATTTGTAGCACTAAATGCCAACATCTAAAAGCTAGAAAGATCTCAAAGCTACATCCTAACATCATAACTAAAAGAACTAGAGAACCAGGAGCAAACAAACTCCAAAGCTAGCAGAAAACAAGAAATAACTAAGATCAGAGAGGAACTGAAGGAGATAGAGACACAAAAACCCTTCAAAAAATCAACAAATCTAGGAGCTGGTTTTTTGAAAAAATTAATAAAATAGACTGCAAGCTAGACTAATAAAGAAGAAAGGAGAGAAAAATCAAATAGACACAGTAAGCAATGATAAAGGGGATATCACCACTGACCCCACAGAAATACAAACAACCATCAGAGAACACAGTACACACCTGTATGCAAATTCACTAGGAAATCTAGACAAAATGGATGAATTTCTGAACACATACATGCTCCCAAGCCTGAACCAGAAAGAATTTGAATCCCTGAATAGACCAATATCCCTGAAATAGAGGCAATAATAAATAGACTACCAACCAAAAAAAAAAAAAAAAAAGCCCAAAACCAGATAGATTTACAGCTGAATTCTACCAGAGGTACAAAGAGGAGGTGGTATCATTACTTTTTAAGCTATTCCCGACAATTGAAAAGGGGAGACTTCTTCCTAACTCGTTTTATGAGGCCAGCATCACCCTGGTACCAAAACCTGACAGATACACAACAAATGAAGAAAACTTCAGGCCAATATCCCTGATGAACATTAATGCAAAAATCCTCAATAAAATACTGGCATGCTGAATCCAGCAGCACATAAAAAATCTTATCCACCATGATCAAGTTAGCTTCATTCGAAGGATGCAAAGCTGGATCAACATATGCAAATCAATAAACACAATTTATCACATAAACAAAGCTAAAGATGAAAACCACATGATTATCTCAATAGATGCAGAAAAAGCCTTTGATAATATTTAACACCTTTTCATGTTAAAAGCTTTCAATAAACTAGATATTGAAGGAACATACCTCAAAATCATAAGAGCCATTTATAACAAACCCACAGCTAATATCATACTGAATGGGCAAAAGCTGGAAGCATTCCCCTTGAATAGTGGCACAAGACAAAAATGCCTCTCTTACCATTCCTATCCAATGTAGTATTGGAAGTTCTGGCTAGGGAAATAAGGCAAGAGAAAGAAATAAAAGGTATTCAAACAGGAAATCAAGTTGTCTTTGTTTGCAGATGACATGATCCTATATGTAGAAAACCCCATCGTCTCAGCCCAAAAGCTTCTTAAGCTGATAAGCAACTCCATCAAAGACTCAGGATACAAAATCAATGTGAAAAAATCACAAGCATTTCTGAACACCAACAACAGAGAAGGAGAGAGTCAAATCACGAATGAACTCCCATTCACAATTGCTACAGAGAGAATAAAATACCTAGGAATACAGCTAACAAGGAAAATGAAGGACCTCTTCAAGGAGAACTACAAACCACTGCTCAAGGAAATAATAGAGGACACAAACAAATGAAAACACATCCCATGCTTGTGAGTAGGAAGAATCAATATCGTGAAAATGGCCATACTGCCCAAAGTAATTTATAGATTCAATGCTATTCCCATTAAACGACCATTGACATTCTTCACAGAATTAGAAAGAACTATTTTAAAATTCATATGGAGCCAAAAAAGAGCACGTATAAAGATACATGCACACGTATGTTTATTGCAGCACTATTCACAATAGCAAAGACATGGAATCAATGCAAATGCCCATCAATGATATACTGGATAAAGAAAATGTGATACATACGCACCATGGGATACTATGCAGCCATAATAAAGAATGAGATAATCTCCTTTGCAGGGACATGTATGGAGCTGGAAGCCATTATTGTCAGCAAACTAATGCAGGACCAGAAAGCCAAACACCACATGTTCTTACTTATAAGTGAGAAATGAAAAATATCACAGGAAGAGGAAAAACACACACTGGAGCTTGTCAGAGGTAGTCGGGGGAGAGCATCGGGATAAATAGCTAAGGCATGCTGGCCTTAATACCTAGATGATGGGTTGATAAGTGCAGCAAACCACCATGGCACACATTTAGCTGTGTAACAAACCTGTACATCCTGCACATGTACCTCAGAACTTAAAATAAAAATAAAAGAAAATAGGAGACTGGTTCTATTCCATTCAAGAGATGACCGAGTGTGTAGTTGGGTGCACAGAAGAAAAGACAAAGACTTGCATCATGTGCTAATATTAAACACCTGGCATTCAAAATACACAGCAGTAAGCAGATTCAAGATATATTTTAAAGGTAATTAATAGGATTTACTGAAGGAATGTGGTTGGGGAGGGAAAAGGAGGGGCCAACCCAGACTCCTAGCCTGATGACTTGAGTATCTGGCTGAAAGTGGGCACTGTTTGTTGAAATGAATAACATGGTAAGAGATATTACCACTGAGAGGTTCAGTAACCAGTGGGTTTATTTATTGTGGATAGGCTGACTTTGAGATGTCTATCACACAACTAGGAGGAAAGAATCTAAAGGTAGTTAAGAGATGATTAATGGGTACAAAAATATAGTTAGATAGAATGAATAAAATCTAGTATTTGATAGCACAACAGAGTAATTATAGTCAACAAAAATTTATTATATATTTAAAAATAACTATAAGAGTAAATTGAAATGTTGGTAACACAAAGAAATGATGGATGCCTGAGGTGATGGATACCGCATTTACTCTGATGTAATAATTATGCATTGTATGCCTGTATCAAAATATCTCATGTACCCATAAAAATTAAAAAATAAATAAATAAATAGAGGGTAGTTAAATATGTGTGTTGAAACCTCAGATTTATAGTCTAAGATGAAGACACAAATTTGAAACTCATCAGCATAAATGGTAAATACATATATGGTAATTATTTAAATGATTTGAGTAGAGGGTATAAAGAGTGAAGATAAGAGCATCCAGAACTGAAATCCAGGACTGAAATCCAGGAAACCTCACACTGGGAGACAGAGCAGGAGGAGCCCACAGAAGCGGCTCATAAGGATGGTGTAGTGAGTTCGCAGGGAAACCAGAAGAGGCTTTTGTCAGAAGAAACAAGAAAAATGCATATTTCAAGAAGAGGCCAAATGCTGAGATGTTGAATAAGATGGACATAGCGAAGAACTTCTTTAATACGGAAGTAATTAGTGAGACCATTTCAGCAGTGATGTGGAGGAAGCCAAAAGTGGATGTGTTGATAGTGCTGGGAATGAAGAACAGGACCCAGAGCCAATATGGCCGTGAAAGGAAATTGAGAGAAATTGAGCAGTAGCTGGACGGGGACTAATATCTAGCAGGAGTTTTGTATTTGCCTTTTATTGGGGGAATGGGGAAATACTAGTGCTCCATTGTGTGCTGCTGGAAGAGATTCAAGAAAGACTGGAAAAAGTTTGTTTATGCAGGAGAAAGAGGGACAACTAAGGAGGCAAAGTCCTTAGGAGGTAGGAGGGCTGGGGGACCGAGCGCTTCTTACTATGAAGAAGCCCCTATTGTTTTAACTGTTTTTCAGTAAGTCTGATCTAGGTTCTTCAAGAGAAATAATCACAACCAAATTACCCTGCAGTCACACAGAAAAAAAACAAAACTAAACAATAACGTTAGCATGAGGATTTTTTGTTGTTGTTTATCACGTAGCTTCCTCATAGAGATGTCAAGAAAGGACTAAAAATGGCTACAGAAGTGCAAGCATAATACTAAATGTTAAAACAAGGGCATAATAGGGAGAGCTAGTAATGAAAGAAGTGAGTTGGGTTTCGGAGATAATCGTTTCAAAAACTGAGTTAACAGAAGTTCCTGGAAACAAGAATAAAATTTGGGCTAAACTGGGCTGGGTGCTCACGCCTGTAATCCCAGCATTTTGGGAGGCTGAGGTGGGCGGATCACGAGGTCAGGGAATCAAGACCAGCCTGACTAACACAGTGAAACTCCGTCTCTACTAAAAATACAAAAAATTAGCCAGACATGGTGGCACGCATCTGTAGTCCCAGCTACTCGGGAGGTGGAGGCAGGAGAATAGCTTGAACCCGGGAGGTGAAGAAGGTTGCAGTGACTGAGATTGTGCCACTGCACACCAGCCTGGGAGACAGAGTGAGACTCTGTCCAAAAAAAAAAAAAAAATGGGGGGTTAAAAACTGGCCATTGAAGCAGAAAACAAATTTAATGTATTCAATAATAAAATACAGTGTCATTAAAAAAGACTTTAAAAAAAATTAGGCAATTTATTATGACAGATTTAAAAAAATATGTATCAGTGATATTGAAGAACATAGTGGATAGTGTCTTCTATGGAATTTTATAAAATACCCAGAGATAATTTTCAATGGGCCATTTCTCAAACTGATTCTCAGAAAACAAAATTTGAAGACCCAATTTTATAATAACTTAAGTTCCTGAATACATTACTGTGAGGAGCTAACCCTCTCTCATTGCGTTATTGATCAGGAGGCAATCTGGTGATTAAAATTAAAAAGCAGAAAACAATTCCAGAGGAAGAAACATCTTGTCTGCTTCCTTCCCCTGTCCCTTCCTCTTTTATCTCTGTCTCTATGTGTGTTTTAATTGTTGGGGGATAGCTGGACATGGGGAGACAGAGGTAGAGCTCGGCAGTGACCAGGTGGGCAGAGCCTGGTCCAATCTGAGCACTGCAAACACATCCATGTCCCCATGGAAGGGAGTACTCTGGGATGGGACCTATTGGAACTGTGTGGCTTGGAATCCCTAGAATTTAGGGAAAGAGGTTATAATTGTGTTCACTAGGCAATGAGAAAACTATGGAATCGTCTTGAGCATGACGATAATGAGGTGAAAATACTTTAGATGTGTTAGTCTGGTTTACTCTTCACCTTGAGGTGGAAGGAGGAGGAAGTAGAGGCAGTGAGGCTACATAGGCTGCAAGTGCAGTAATCCAGGAACGTGCAAGAATCAGGACATGGCAGTGGTTTCAGGGATAATAAGGAGGAAAATCTCAGAAGTTAGTTTCATGTACAGAACAAAAAATTCTGTTGATTGAGCAAGTCTGGTAGGTAAATGTAATTCTTTAGGCAAAGGTATGTGTCCTGGGAAAATCTCTTATCACCAAAAGGAAAGCTGGTCCAAGGAAAAGCAGGTTACAAATTCCTGTGGGAAGGTAAGATTGTTTTGCTAGTTTCCTTCCACCTTTGAAGACTTTCTAATGATCTGCTACATTAAAAAAGCTGACCTTTGTGATTAAAAAAAGTTAAATAGTCCTTTCCTCATTCAGTTCCGCCTTTGGTGTCACTCCCTTGAATACCTCAAAGACAATTTAATCTGTTTTGGTTAATTAATTCAGGTTCAAAACACAAGGTGCAGTTGCCGCTACCAATTAGTAAATCAGATAGACCATGAGCTGTAGGTTCTATTCTATGTCCAGGTATATTAAAATGTACAATAATGGATATTTACAGGCACTCATTTGAACACCTAATTGCCAAGGCAGTTTCTGTTGATATAAAAGGCAATTTAGAGCTAAGCTATACCTGGCCTAAATTTAATTAATTTGAGGTCCTAGTTTCCCAAAGAAGGAATCAAACACATTGACTACAAAACATACTTGAACAGATAAAGACACATTTTTTTTCTTTCCTTTGAAATGTTAGTGAAATCAAGAAAAGGTAATATTGGTGAACTCAAATAGGTCCCTAGCTATTCAGATGATGATGATGAAGGCCATGAAGGTGACAACAATCACGGTGATGCTGACGATCATCGTGATAATGGTAGTGGTGTTAATGATGGATTTCAGAGTGATAGACTATAAGATTTAGGAATCCAGCAATGTTTAACAAATTGTATTGTCAGCAGTGACTCACATTAATGGAGTCATTATCAGAAAATTGCATATAATTCCTGTTATTGCAAGTCCTCAGGATAATATGGCTGTTCTGCTAGGAGATTTAGAAACTGTGTGCCCTGTGTAATTTTGGAAATTGCTCTGATATTGCTCCTGTGGATACAGAGCTCAGAGCAGGCGCATTACACATGCAGCCACTCAAACCTGGACAGCACCTGTCCACCTCCTCTGGACAGCGCCCTTTGAGAGAGTCACCTGTCTGATTGTCAGCCCAGGCTGGCTCTTGTCCTCTAACAATAAATTCTCTCATTTATTTAGTAGACCCATATCTCTTGCTTGCATTTAATAGTGCAAAAGGAGTAACATGTTCATTTCACTCTAATTATGCTTAGAAAATTGTCCCACTTCAAAATTATAATGTAAAAAATTACCTGCCACCAGGTCTTTAGAAGGAGAACTGGTCAACCCTCACAGGTCGCCTGACTTCTTTCAAATGCCAGCACCAGGCTCTCCGGCTCTGCTCATCATACACTGGGCTATGGCTGTCTCTTAAAATCGTGTTTTTTTTTTTTTCCTTTCTTTCTCAGATAGTATCTCCCTTTAGATAAATTCTGGTTGCAATATTTTACTATTTTTAATCTTCCAGGAGGGAAGCAGTAATGTCCTTCTCCCTGTCCTTCACACCGATTTGTCTTTGCTTCTCATTATACAGAGTCTGCTTAAGTCGTGGTGCCTGCTGCCAGTTCTATTAAACTGCAGAGGGAACTGCCAGGTCACAATTTATGCTGCAATATCATAAAATTAACTTTCATGCAGAAATCCTTTTCCCCCTCTTTTATTCATTTTTATGCTTAAGAAATCCTGATGATTCTGTTAGAAGGATTAGTTGTCTTCCTCCTTGGAATTGACAAGTTGGGTAGACTTTTGGTTTTAAGAGTAAAAGAAAATAGAATAAAAGCTCAACTCAAAATTTCTTCCTAATGATTACAAAATTCTTCCTGCTTTGTTGTACTAAACTTAAAGTGAAAAGCCTGCCGTGGAGCTGGGAGGTGGAGGGTGAAAAACTTAAGTGGAAAATAACTGTCTTTTACCCAATCTTGAATTGAAGATCTCCATGCCCAGTGCAAGCCCAGCCTGCTCCTTGCTACTCCTTCGGGACCTAGCAGAAGTCATTCTCTCATTAACTGTGATGGGATGCTGTGCCCCTATTTCCTGTTATGCTGGAAGAATCCGTGCTGAATGGGATATGTTCCTTTCTTTCAGTCCCCTCTTGTGGCAGCCAGCAGGCTTAAGGCTGAAAATGCAGCTCACGGGGTACAGGTCTTGAACTCTGCATGAACCCCAGGATGTCTCCATGAATACCCAAAACGGCCAAAACCTTTCACAGGGTTTGAAGAGTGAAAAATGGCAGATCCAGGATTTTACTTTTCCTACATGAATCTTTTACTTTGTCCCTTAAAGAATTACACTGAAATCCTCTCCCCCTATTTTCCTTTTCATTTTAATGAAATAAAACATTATCTTCCTGGATACAAGACATAATTTTCCATTCTTGGCATTAAAGGGCTTTCAAGAAAGAAAATCCATTTTTTTTTAAATATTGTAGATATCAGTGGAAAGAAAATGATACTTATTCTTAGAACCAACAATCGTATCTCAAACATAGAGTTGCTTTTCTATTGCGAGTAAAAAAAAAAAAAAGTATCATTTAATTTCACAAATTTTCGTATAGGCCATTCTGGAATAGGGAAACCTAATCTAAAATGTCCTCTTTACTGTCAGCATTTCTTTCTTTCTAATACAAGAAGGATGTTCTATGTTGAAGGATGACTGTCACAAAACTGATATTGTATTTCCATATTATATCGTTCTATTTATTTTTTTCTCTGAATTTTGTGAGGAGAATATTTACATATAAAAATACTGAATAGAATATTGTTACAGCTGTAAGTGTTTCACATTAAAGGCTGACTTAAGAAGCAAACCTTTCATTACCTGAGGTCTAAGAATGTAGCTGGATGTGATGCAATTACTAACCTGCTTAGATGGGAGTATTCTGCAATGCTGTGAACAAGACACATTAAACATTGACCCTGTAACAATGAAAGACCAGTTCTTTCGGGCACTAATCATATGACTCTTCTCATTAGCATAATACCACATTTAGCCAGAATCTGTTGAGCTTCCATTCCTAGTTTATGTATAAAAGAAAAGAGTGCAAAGTAAACCAACTGTGAAGGGGATAAGTATAATGTCAATAAGCATACGAAATACTGGCACCACCTATCACCTAAGTATATGGCCCCAACTTAAAATAAATATAACGAGTATACATTGTGTAGAGTTCTCAAGTGAAATTGCTTAAAGAAATCTCGTGCCAATCTTACCAATTAGACAAATGTGTCCTTGAGATGGGTTTTGATCTAACAGAGTCTACAAAAAAAAAAAAAAATGATTTCCACTGGGTGGCATGACTGAAGCTATTGAAAAACAGATGTAGGTAATATCTCATTAATTTAACTAAGTGTTTCTGAACAGGCTCCAAATCTGGTGTGAATTACAAAGACTCTTGCAGTTTGAAGCCAGAAAACAAATATGTTTTCTGCCAAGTGTACTTAAATAGTTAGCAAATTGCCAGCCATTTAAATTATAGATTCCTGCTAAATTTATTCATTCCTTTAATATAATGAAGATAGCATGGGTACCTCAGGATGTACTGCAGAAGCAACGTGAGTCTTTCTCACATGCACCACCACTGTGTTGCAGCCACAGGCTATAACTGTGTTATCTTGGGGCAACCAACTCACTAAATAAAAGCAAGCTGAGCTCATTTTTAATTCTAAATAATAATTGCTCATTGCACACAAAATTTGTCCTTATCTGAGCTCCATATGTATATCTCGGCAATTTAAGAAGATTATGAATTTAAATTCAGAAAATGTATGTGTACATGATGTATGTGTGTGCATGCATGAGTGTGTGTGTATCTTGTAAACATAGTCTTACCTAGTTCTTTGTTCTTCACCCATGCATGCCTTTCCTTTTCTTGCACATAAATCCTTTCCTGTGCTATTTCTGTGGCTTAGAATGGGTGCCTTTTCTCCAACCAAAAATCTCACTAGTTATTGAAGCTTTTCAGAGGCACTAGTTGTTTCATGAAGGTTTTCAGATAGTCCAGGCCCATCACATCATTCCTAATTAAAAACTCCAGCATCTACTGTATGTACCTCTCCTAGACAGCAGACTTCAGTCTGCTTTGTATCAAAGTTAGCTTGTTTTACACATCCATTTTCATAAATACACAGTCCATCCATAGAAGACAAGTTGCAAAATTTACTCTTCTTTGTATTTTCACCAGTGCCAAAAAAATGACTTACATTATGTTTGGTTCAAATGATATGCTTATTAGAATTAAACTATATTAAACTCTGGTTATTTTTCATGTGAATAAAGAACAATTAATAAATCTACTCAAGACTTTTGCATTATCAAGGCTTGCAACATCAGGAATCCATACTCACACAAGGTCTATCTTAATCATAATCATGGATGACAAAGGTTTGTTTCTTCAGGCTAATTGACTGCAGTGAAATGCATGACCTGTGAGCATGCATACATGCTGTCCTGTGTTGGAGACATCTATTTTAAAATTCCTATGTCTTAGTCCATTTTCTACTGCTATAACAGAATACCACAGACTGGATAATTTATTTAAAAAAAAAAAGAGATTTATTTGGCTTATAATTCTAAATGCTGGAAAGTCCAAGATTGAGGGACCACATCTAGTGAGAACCCTTTCCCTGTGCACAACACAGTAGAAGAGCATCCTGAGGTGAGGAATCACACACTCAAGACAGAGAAAGAAAATTGGCCTGAACTCACCCCAGGATAACTGACTGACTCCCAGGATAATGCCATTTAGTCCATTCATGAAAGCTCTGCCCTTATGATTTATTGTTTCTTAAAGTTCCCACCTCTCAACACCATCACAAGAGCAATTCCATTTTAACATAAGCTTTGGAGGGGACATTCGAACCAGAGCATCTTATTTTAAACATTAACTCAGACATTAGAGAGGCCGAGAGCAAGCACAGTCTGAGTTTGCTCGTGGACAGCTTTGGTGGGTGTCTGTCTCACAACCTGCTGAGTGGTCTCCAGAATGTAATTTATTCTCTTTGGGCTTTCATTTCTTGGAAATTTTTTTTGGGGGGTGGGAAGGGAGTCTCACTCTGTCGCCCAGGCTGGAGTGCAGTGGCGTGATCTCGGCTCACTGCAAGCTCCACCTCCCAGGTTCATGCCATTCTCCTACCTCAGCCTCCCTAGTAGCTGGGACTACAGGCACGTGCCACCACACCCGGCTAATTTTATATATATATAAAATTATATATATAATATATAAAATTATATATATATAAATATATATAAAATATATATATATATTTTTAGTAGAGACAGGGTTTCACAGTGGTCTCAATCTCCTGACCTCGTGATCCACCCTCCTCGGCCTCCCAAGGTGCTGGGATTATAGGCGGAGCACCCGGCCCATTTCTTGGAATTTTTTGACACTATTTTGATTAATCATTTCACGCAATCAAAGCAACAAAAAAAAATTCTAAAGTAAATGATGAAATATGTGATTAGTCTCATTTCATCATGACCTGATTATGTGATTTTGGGAAAGCCCCTGCCCTATTTGGGATGCTCTGAAGTCTGAGACTATTGAATTAACCAGGTCCCTCTGGGTGTCAATACATCTGTTGCTCATCACAGGATAAACTTCTCATGGTCAAACAACTCAAACGAAAGGACTTATTTCCTGGACAGCTAGTCTATTTCATGTTTACTTTCTTGAGAATATATATTTTCCTTCTCACACAAACATATTAATTTATAAGTTGTTTTTAAAGTGTAGTTCCTAAAAGGCTTTGACCCATTGTGAATGATGACCGACCCTATCAGCATGCTATCCAGAACACACTGAGACACCACGGAAAAGCTGAATTTCTGAAGATGGCTCATGTGGGGGAGACTGTAATGTATCAGCATCACAGACACCGACCACTGATTCTTCCCCATCACCTGTTCTATTAACATCTCCTTTCCGTTTGTTTGCACATTCACATGAATGAATGCCTGTTCTCATCATCCACCATCGCTACTCACTTGTTCATCAAAGAATGATCCTTCTTTATTCCCGCAGTACTTCCACCTGAGAACAACACGTAAATCCTACATTCCTTTCTCATAAAACGACTAGATTTTTAGAGTAGAAAATCCGCCTGCCTCCTGCAAAAATCAGAGGACTGGTTTCAAACAGCATAACAATGATTTCATTTCATTAATTAATTCATCAATGCAATAAAACTTGTCATTTTAACTTGTTTCTGAGATTCCAATCAAAGCCTAATTAGCATAAACATTTCAACATGTGTCCTATATTAGCAGCAGGCATCAGGAAATGAAGACTTCCAGCATGGAGGGGTAAGGAGGTGGAAAAGGTCATCCTTGTAGCCAAATGGATATGTTTTTGTTAAAAATGAGCCTCCAAGAAAATGTCACGACTTGATGTATACTAGCAGTAACCCTTTGTATGGGCGTGATGAATCAGCAGATTTTCAAACTTTTCACTCTACCAGCAGGGAAACCTCTGTAGTATTCAGACCCGTCCAAAGATGTTGTGCGCTAATTTATGGAGAGGGAGATTCCTGCCATGAAATGTACTTGGAAACTAGACTAAGGAGCTGGGGTAAGCCTGATAGTCCCAGCTGGAGCATGATAGTAGAAATAGGTGACAGCTGGAGAAGAGAGAATAAGTTCTTGTCTTTGAGGAGCTTTCCCAAGGTCAAGCGGCCAACAAGTTGCAGGACTCAAGTAGGTGTCAGAAGGTCTAGTTCAACTTCTTTGCTCTATCACTACTCCATGCAGGGCAAAGACCCTTAGGGGTACTAACCTCTGCTCACTTGCAGTAAGCTAGATAATTAACAGCTTGCCTCACATGCAATACAGACTTGCAGGAATATTAAATACATTAAATGTCCAAAAAGAACAGAGGATTAGATAATAACACTCACCCACGGGATGGCGGAGAGGAGGTCCTATATGCATACCTTCTGGTTTTATCAGGACGCAGCCTAGGCTTCCAGACATCATGTTACAAAATGCCAGACAGCCTGATGTTAGCAAGGGAACATGGGAGGTAAAATTCTCCAATGTAAGCAGATGTCCCAGCTCAGCCTCATCAACGTCAAACTGAAGTAGTGATGGACACAGCTCCCAACTCTGCCCTGCAATTGTATGGATGGTGTGAGGACCCCTCCCCTTCCTCAACTCTCTGGTTTTCCCATTTTTCTTGTGGCTTTAGATAAGACTGAAAGAAAAATTCTCTCCTCGTTCACTATCTCTCAGCCTGGACTGTGGCTACCAATTTCACAGTTTTCCCTCAAAGCAATGACAGGTTACCTTAGTTTTATTTCTGAGTTTGATGCCCTCAATTGCTGCCCATTTCATATCTATGTCAATGCAGAATTGTCTATTTTTATTTGAAGTTTTTAGAAACATGGAAGAGAAGCCTCGGCCTTTTCCTTCAAATAACTGCTCCGACAGCTTTATGGATGGCTAGTTAGTTTCTTCCTGACCTCCCTGAGAGGTCCCATCAGCTCTAACCCAGTTTCCTCTAAATTCTATATTCCCGGCTCTGGGACAGCAGCAGACGGTTGTATCTTGTTCCACAATCCATAATTCTCAGCTTCAAAGTTCAGTGCCAAATAAGATCTCACATTGTAGGATAACCTTTTGTACCAGCCCTTCAGCAGCAATTAAATCTGCTCATTCCATGATGCCTGGAGAAAACCTAGGCACGCTGCCTGTTTTCAGGTGCAAAAATGAAGCAAAACAGAACAAAATACAAAAACAAAGACCAGCGACACAAGGATCTGAAGCTTCCTCTTCATTAGCTCTTCTAGTCAGCAAAGTCAGGTAACAAAAGGAAGACCCCTAGGTAATAGGTGAGGAGGTGGCTGAGCTGAGGGGGATGTGTCAGGGCCCTTTGGGGGGCTTCTGCTGGAGCAGAATTAAAAGCTAAATCTCAGTCTGTAAGTGAAAGGCCTATAAATCCTTTAGAAACTAAGTAGGCATGACCAGTCAGATAATGCCAACCAGGCAACCTATGTGAGGCCCTGAAGTGACAAGCAACTGGTGTATGAGTATATGGAGCCCCTCACTGGTTTAGAAAAAGACCTTAGTGAGCTCCCAATGAGTGCCCAGGAGGTTACAAACACACCTACCATACATAGAATGCCTACTGTAGGATTTACTTATATGATACCTAATCTGTATCACATCCTGGATCTACTTTTGTTTACAAATGAAGAAGCAGACTGAGAGGATTTAGGAGACTTACCCAGAATTTATGAATCACAGCACTGGAATTTGAGCCTGGCTCTTTTGATATTAAAGCTATGTAATGCTATGGTCTTTCTACTATGCTATGTTTCTGCATCCCACCCAAGCATCCATCCTTTCTGTCTTCATCTGTGTGGGACACCTACCCTCATGGGAGTACACTGCTCAGTGATTTGCCAAACACTTGCAAACAAGTAACTTACTAAAGTTCGCAAAAACTCAGTGAACTAGACATCATGGTCATCCCCGGTTCCCACCATGGCCTACCCGAGTAACCACCACGGAAGGGGATTCCAGGGAAATGAAAGACACAGACTTTGCCGCCAGGAGCTTAGAACCAAGTTGCGGTGACAGAGATGCATGCACAGCACCACCTTAGGACAAAGCTATCAACATATGCGCTAGTTGTTGACTGACTACAAACTCTTTGCTAAGTGCCCACAGAGGGAAAGCAGTTTGGATTAGGGTGTCTACAGAGTGCAGCATGGATGAGGGAATCTGAACTGGGTTCTGAAAGCTGCTCATCCTTTGGAGAGATGGAAGGGAAGTGGTGGGATTTTCAGAATATCTGAAGATCCACAAAGCCAATGTTGCTGAAGTGGAAAAATCATAGTGTTTCCAAGGGACAATGAGAAAATTATTTTGCCTGAAATAGATGGTTACTGCCTTAGGACTAGGGAAACAGGAAGTCAAAAGGGTAATGATCGATCAGCACCTAAATCAGAAGTCTCACCACCTTGTTAATTGTCCTGTCTACTAGTCAAAGGAATTCAGCAGGTGTTTCAAGGATATACATATTTATTCATTTCTAATTTATATACTGGCATTACCATCTGCATAGACTATTATGTAAAATGTAGATTTTAGAATATTTTAAAAGGATGAAATACATAAATAGAGATGCTAATATTTCTTTCTGCACTGAAACAAATTTTGGAATGTGTATGCTTAATGTTACAGCTAAATTCCCACCTCAGGTCCCTTCTACAGAACTTCCCAGGACCTCCCCAGGCCTTCGGATCTCTGCTCCTGGAAACAATCACCCTCCTCATGCATACTGCCTCCTCCTGTCATTTGAATATCCTTGGATGGGTTTCTTCTCTCAACACAACCAACTTTTATGAGGACAGAGAACTTATTGATGTGAACTGATAAGCTCCCCAGCATAGAGCTAAATGTTATTTAGAAATCTGGGGTTTATTAAATTTTTTTGTATGACTGGGGATCTTTAACCCTGTAGGTGAGAAGCTGAGTAAAACAGTTGCAGAGGGCAGCAATGAATTACTTCATGTGAGGGCACACAGTCAAAGCCTAAGAAGATTTGCAGATGGAAGATACGCCTCTGATGGTAGGAAAGGGAAGCATCTCCCCGGAGAACGTGGGCCCACCGCCATGCTGCCAAGACACCACCACCAGGAAAGCTGCGGAGCCCAGGGTCTGTGGGGAGGTTTTGCACAAAGTCATGAATTCTACAAGGGAGCAAGAAAGAAGCCACACTGACTCAGGAGAAAGCTTCCTTCAGAGACAGACAAGGGATGTTACTAGTCAATAGAAGAAATAACAGTCTTAGATGATAGCCCTGAATCCCCCAAAGAATCAGATAAAGCAACTTGCGAGGTCAAGTACATGACCTTGATGCAGGTGCAGCTTAGAATAATTCAGTAACTGAAAAATGGAAAAGGTTGTGTGCACACACGGGCCTACTTATAAGTAGTAGAGATGTGAGTAGGAAAACCAGGAAAGTATGGAATTCTTCTATAATGAACAATCTTCAGTATAATATAAACCACAAAAGTTCAAATAAATTTGGATGATAATATACAGCTCTTTTGGAGATGTTTCTTAGCCTCACTGTGATTAAAATCAATGAATATGCTTGTTGTTTTTATTTATTAGATTTTCTTTGTGATTTCTGTGAAAGATCAATTCAGAACATTTTCTCCCTCTTTGTTTTTGCATACGTTACAACTTGTGACTGTCAAATTTAACTCTCACCTAAACCATTAACAAAAGTTCTTCCCTGGTCTCTGTTTCCATACTTGCCCCTTAAAATATTTTAAATATTGCTTTCAGAGTCAAGGCCAACTTATCTATTAGGCCATAGGTGGGGCACTTAGGGTTCACAATACCTTTAGGGGCCCAGGGAATGGTTTAATTTTCTTTGAAATCAGAATTTTTAAAAATGAACTCTTAGGTTAAAGAAAATATTTTAAGATATAATATTAATATATTCATATTTATACTAATGCAGTCATAAAATATAAATTTAAGTATATACTTTTTATGGAAGAAGTGGCCTATGAAAGCAAGAGTGCCTACGGCTGAAGAAAGTCATAATGTGCTCCTGTTAAGAATGGAATCTTTCTGAAATCAAGATCTTATCTGTGTTACTCCTCTATTCTGAGGACTTAGAATTTTATTTCCTGGTAGTGAATAAAGAAGAAAAACGCAACATCTCCTACAACACAGCCCCCACCTGGACTTCATCTCACTTCATCAGGATATCAGTTGTATTGATCGACTCCCCATTCTACTATCCTGAGTCACATACCCTTTTCTCTCTTCTAGATGTCCCTCTCAACAAATGCCACATCTCTCTTTCTGGATGTAATTATCACCATCCCTCTCCATATTTACCAGCCAAAGTCCTGTCTCTCTGCATATTCCACCTGAAAATGCCATTTCCTCTGAGAAGCCTCCCCAGATTCCCTTCCAAAGCCTGCTCTTTATATCCATAGCACCCTTTTCACCACCTTCTTCACTTAGAGATTGTGGTGCCTAATCATTCCCTTACAGAATTTAAACATGAGTACATGTCATTGACCCCTGGTATGAGTCAAAGGTACATGTCCCCATCTGCTCTGGAGATGTTAGGGGAAAGGGGCATATTCCTTCACATATTTGCTCCCTTACTTAACTCAATACACTGCCTTATTACATTTGCTCATTATAAATGCTCAGTGTGTTTCTTGTAGTTGAGTACAACATAGGCAATATCTACAGTAGTTTTGTTATCATTACCCACTTACCACTGTTTTACTAAATGGAGAGGGAGGCAATACACTGTGATGAGCATAATTTCCTCTCATCTCTGATAGTTCCTATACTGCTCAGTGTTTGTTGTGGCAGCGCATTTTAGTAGGTGGAGCACTGGACTGAGAGTCCGGAGCCCATGTTTCTACCTTGGGTTCAGCCTGAAATTAGCAAAGCCATCCTGCCTATCACCTCATCCCTCTGGGTTTCTTTCCTGCTCTGTGGCAATAGGGGAAAGACAAGAACTAGTGTCATGACTTCCCAGCTTTGGCTTGCTCTGGTTTTATGACCCACTGATGCTAGTCCTAAATTTGATCAAATATAAATTGCAAAACCTGCTAATGGCCTCTGGGAGAAATAAGAAGAGAATACATTCCATATGCCTGCTGAGGACTTTCTCCATAGACAAGGTGGTAGTGATCTGAGCCTTCAGGATTACAGTCCATGAAACACCGTCGGGCTGCTTCATTTGACAAAGCTCTTCTTAGCTCTCTGTGTGCCTAAATGTTAAGTCATTTTTACTTTCAAGCAAAAGGAACAGGGGTCCCTAAGCTCCTAGGGTTCTCAGAGCAGTCTAAGAGGACATTGAATGAGATTTTGCCTATCAGACTTGCCTCCCAAAAGAAGGTGTCAAGCAAAAGGAATAGTTTTTTTTATTTCTCACAAAAGAAAGACACAGGTTTTATCAAAATTCATGCACAATTCACAGAATGACTCCATAGCCCAGTGAGAGAAGCTGTGTGAGAGCTTCCTTTTGCTTGTTTTAAATCTGTATTTCAATTTGGATTTTTTAGATTTTCTTTGTTCAGTAACACCAAAAAAGAGACAGCTGAGGACCACAGGGAATAAGATATTTTGGAAAAATAGTCTCTACTAAGTTTCCCAGAGTAGAAATTTGTATAGTTAATCTTTCAGAGAACTCTCTAGTTCTTTGAGCCTGCATTGTTTTTGTTCACATTTTCTAGATATTCACTGCCAACCCAACCTCAACAACCTGACGTAAATCAGACCCCATGGGTTTGCTGTCCTCATGTTTCTAACAACAACAACAAAAATCCCAGCTGCCATCCATAGTCATGGGTTTCCAAGACTAAGGTTGAAGATGCCCTAATCCATTCATAATGTTCATTCCCACCCCGTTGAGAATAATAAACATTGGGTGACAAGTGAGGCCAACCCAAATTTGCTGACAGTCCTAAATTGTAACAAACGTGTAATTAGAGTCTCTTTAACCATTTTCAGCCTGAATACCAACTAGAAAATGGTTATTTCGCATCCACTATAGGTCAGACCTTTACCATGAACTTTACATTCATTATCCCATTTAACATATTAAGCCACCGTATAAAATAATTGTTAATTTCATCGTTTTAAGGATGGAAAAGATGAGGATCACAGAAATGACCTGTCTGTAAACATAGAAGTAGGAAGAGAAGGCACAGGGCCCGTCAATATCTCTGTCTTGATCCTATAGCATCCTAATCACAGGTATCTCTCTGCTGCCTCCTACACTAGACTATATATATACTCATATGTTATTCTCCTTTGTACTCATGCAGGGAGCACAGTCCCTGTAACGGAGCTGCTATTATTATTTTTTTTTTTTCAGTCTTTGCATGGTATAGAACTATCAGAGAGAGAGACAGATGAGAGCTGTGGTAGTCAAAGAGGGCTTTTTGACTGTGTAAGGAGAAGCGGTGATATGCCTAGGAGTATGGGTGGGTTTGGATTGGTGAATGAAGCTGCCCAGCATTATTGGCATTATGAATGGATTAGGGCATCTTCAACCTTAGTCTTGGAAACCCATGACTATGGATGGCAGCTAGGATTTTTGTTGTTGTTAGAAACATAAGGACAGCAGACTTATGGGGTCTGAGACAATATTCCCTGTCATAAGGGAATATTGTTTGGGCAGGGGAACTTGGGCACCAGGGAACTGAAGGTATGTAACATACTGTGCATGAATTGGGATAGTACTGTTAGTCAGTGTTGGATATAAGAAATGAGAAATTACTGACTGATGGGATTAACCTGGGCTCAGAAGTAACTACCTCTTTGAATGCCTAGGTTCTGGTCTTGCAATTTCTCAAGCTCGCCCAAGGGCAATAATTGGTCTCACCCACACACCTCCTCCCATTTTCTATTTCCATTACAGAGAGAAAGCTTAACTTTAAGGTGAGCTCTTTGTGGTTGACGTTCTGACAAGCAATGCACATTGCTGTTTACCAAACTTACCCCCACCGACCTGCCCTTATTCTTAGAAGGAAATAAGAAGGAAGCAGAGGCAGTTAGGAGGGGGCTGATTTCAGGCACAGTCGCTCATTTAGAAAAGTCATTTCAAATTGCACAAGGTGCTTCAGTTGCCCTATTTTCCTGAAATTAATTCTAAATTTTATGGGTGCAATTTGTTTCCCTTAAGTCTCTAATTATGCTTTTAACATTCAATCTTTCAAACTCTAGCCATTAGTGACTTAATATGGTGTTATCAGGAGATCGAGTGGAGTTAGGAGTGTGGGTGGGAATTATAAGAGCAGAAGTTGCACCTGTACTTGTGGTGGTTGGAAATTGATGTCCCCTGGAGGAAAGCTAAAAGAAAAATCTAATAAGTCACCAAAATAGACTGAAGTCAAGTCTGAGGATTAGTATTTAAGGTATTAGGACAAGGGGCTAAAAAGGGCAGGAGAGGTAATCACAAAGTTCCATTTCATTGTACTGAACATGGGCTGATGGTATGAGATTCCAGGCCAAACAAGAAGAATGATAGGAAGTAAAAATATCATCATGCAAGGTATAAAATGCTAAGGTTGAAACATGACTTTCAGGACATAGAAAACTAAAGAAGGAGACAGGTAAGAAGTGGCTCAGAGTCATTCGCCAAAAAAAATTAAAAGTTGAATTATTGAATAGCTGGGAACAACCTGCAGGAAGAAGGAGATAGAAGATAGTCAGTAAAGCAGAATTATTGCGTATTGAATCATCCATAAGCATTGACAGGGCAGCTGCAGTCCTTCTACTTCTTAATAGAGGAGGTTTACCAGATGGCATCTGTACCTCAACAACATCCCCTATCCCCCATAAAAACACACACATACCTACCATTTGTGCTGACACAATCTGCTCCATGGTTGTATGTGATTTAAACTCAAATGCTACAGGGTTTTAGGAACAGGGACCAAGGAGACCTAATGTAGTCATGGATGGCTTCATGAGGTGAACACACAGAAGAGCAAAAGGCCTAAATTGGACTATAGAAAATTCAAAGTGAGAGAAACTGAAGAGGAAGAAACACAGGCCATGACTTCTGGAGACTCACAGACTAAAGGCACTAGAATTGGGGAAGGCCAAAGTCCTTTCAAGAGGACCTTGGAATAGTGCCGCAATAAACATACGTGTGCATGTGTCTTTATAGCAGCATGATTTATAATCCTTTGGGTATATACCCAGTAATGGGATGGCTGGGTCATATGGTACATCTAGTTCTAGATCCTTGAGGAATCGCCATACTGTTTTCTATAATGGTTGAACTAGTTTAGACTTGGAATCAACCCAAATGTCCATCAGTGACAGACTGGATTAAGAAAATGTGGCACATATACACCATGGAATACTATGCAGCCATAAAAAGGATGAGTTTGTGTCCTTTGTAGGGACATGGATGCAGCTAGAAACCATCAATCTTAGCAAACTATCACAAGAACAGAAAACCAAACACTGCATGTTCTCACTCATAGGTGGGAACTGAACAATGAGATCACTTGGACTCGGGAAGAGGAACATCACACACTGGGGCCTATCATGGGGAGGGGGGAGAGGGGAGGGGGGAGGGATTGCATTGGGAGTTATACCTGATGTAAATGACGAGTTGATGGGTGCTGACGAGTTGATGGCTGCAGCACACCAGCATGGCACAAGTATACATATGTAACAAACCTGCACATTATGCACATGTACCCTAGAACTCAAAGTATAATAATAATAATTAAAAAGAATGAATAAAAAAAAAAAGAAAAAAGACAAAAAAAAAAAAAAAAGAGGACCTTGGAGAGGAGGTGCAGGAGAAGCCCAGCCAGTACTCATAGAGATCCATCTCTTAAAGTCTGGGAAAAGAAATACAGGAGCTATTGTCCCTGTCCTCAACAAAGTCACCCACCCAGGAGGCAGAACAGGAAATAAGCAGCATTTGGTAGGAGAGAAGAGAAGCATACTCATGAAGCAACAAGGATTTATTTTGAACAAAATAACTCTACACTGAAATAAATTCTGACCGGGCACAGTGGCTCATGCCTGTAATCCCAACATTTTGGGAAGCCAAGGAAGGTGGATCATCTGAAGTCAGGAGTTCAAGACCAGTCTGGCCAACATGGTTAAACCCTGTCTCTACTAAAAATAAAAAATAAAAAAATTAGCTGGGCATGGTGGTGCGTGCCTGTGATCACAGATACTGGGGAGGCTGAAGCAAGAGAATCACTTGAACCTGGAAGGCAGAGGTTGCAGAAAGCCGAGATTACGCCACTGCACTCCAGCCTGGGTGAGAAAGTGAACCTCCATCTCAAAAATAAATAAATAAATAAATAAATCAAATTAAATTCTATAGAAGTTCAGAAAAGAAAAAAAAAAAATCATTGGATCTTAAGATGGCCAGTGAGAGCTCTTCACATGACAGAAGTTCCTAGCTGGAGTAGAAGGATGTATAGCTGTTGGAAATACAAGAAAATTAAAACTTTAAGTAAGGACAGCTCCCAAAAAAAGATACAAAGTCAGGGACAAGCATTGTATATATGTTATAGTCAAGACCACACCAGGCAGAATTGCTTGGTGCCTATGGGGGTGATATGGGAGATACAACTGCAGCGAGGTGACAAAGTCAGATTGTGGTGGGCCTCAATTTCCACATGAAGAATTTTAGAAATCATGCAACCAAACCAGTAGATAAAATTAAAGATTTCTGCGCAGAAATTTGACATTAAGATGGTTTGTTTTGTTCTTTCAGCTTTCTGCATATGATTTTGATTACGACTTCTCCCCTTAAGATTCTGACTATTTGCATGATTGGGAGAGGTAACAGAAAAAGAAAGCTTTTTGAAAGTTTGGGACTTCTAAATGGAGTAAATTTTAGGGAACGTACATGTTATACATTTTAGGAAATCATGGAAAAACTGGTCAACCAGAACTCAGACACGAATATTCCCATCTTCTTAGGTTTGCCATGAAAAAGAGTTGTCTCTTTGCACAGGTGTGCTGCCTACAAAGCTGCATTATCCACAGAGGTGTATAAAAAATGGCGAACTCACCTCTGGTATAAGTTGAGCACATGTAGTTCCACTTTTTCCAGCATCTCTGGACATAGATTTCCCTCCAACAAGAGCAAGCACATAAAATTGCCATCCATAGCACTGTTAGGCACTAAAGGTGAGCAGCCATACATCCCCTTCTTAGTTTGGCACCTAACCACACTTCCTTCTTGACTCATCTTTCAAGTCTCAAAGGAGAAAAAACTTCCTTCTAAGAATGCCACAAATATGTATTCTAAATAAAACTTGAGAAGTTTATAACATGTCCATAACAAAAACAAATGAACAAAACAGTAAGCTTAACAAGTACACATTTATACACATTTTGCATCAATATCTGTGCAAATTTTAAGGAAATGGCATGAAATACCAAAATGGAAGAATAATCTTCCCATTTTACCCCTTACTTATTCTCTCTCCCCTTGCATAGGAAATGAGTATAACTTGGGATTCACACTTCAAAAAAAAAAAAAAACTTCTTTAATTCAAAGATGAACTTGAGTATGACCTCAGAGAATTCAGAACTGATGCCACGTTAGTTCTTTAATAAACTGGACTCGGCAATAACTGATCTCAAGGAAAATTCAATCAAAACCAAAGTCTTATCTTTCTTCAGAAACAGGACAGTTGAGAATTGAATGTGATGTCCTGGAAAAATCGAAGAAGAAATAACATCAAACTAGTTTGTTCCTGAAAACAAGGCAACAAGAAATTGATGGCATTTTCACCTGTGGTTTTACTACAAAAGATCCTGGGCTTAGAAGCCATGTCACTTGACTCTCTTAAAATCCAAAACAGAGATAGAGACAGAACAAGGAATGATGCTGGTGACATTTCGGGGGTAATTCTGAAGTAGAATCCAAGAAGGTCTTGGAGCCAATAATTATTAATTATTTGAATAGGTTAATGCTTTTAACTCAAAATATTTAGTCTTTCTTAATTTCTCCTTCATTGGATGCAGTAAAGGAGAGGAAGGCATGGGAAATTAAGAAAAGAGACATACTTTGCAACTTCTTTTTAATATCCTGCTTAGTCATATCTGTTATGAAAAAGCAGAACTGGTTTGCATTGTATCTCTTTTCATGACTTTATATGTGGATAGTTAAAAAGCCAATTTCTAAGGAACTAGAAAGATCTTACACATTTGTGTGATTATATTACATTCCCAAATAAATTTTAAAAAAACAAACAAAAAACTAGCTATAGTAATAAATCGTGATTTTTTCATAAAACAAATTAAAACAAGGCTCAATCTAGTCTAGCCCTATGATATCACTCTTTTTCAGCTTAGTGACATAATTTGTTGAGTAGGAGGAAGTATGGAATTTTGCAGAAACCGCATACATTTATCTGTGTTACAGATCATAAAATAGGTTATGCATATGAGTGACATCCATCTGTCATGTGAATCCTGGCAGAAAAAAATACTACATGCTAACAACATCAGGTTGCCAAAGGAAGAAGGACTGTAAAGTAAAACAGAGGTATCTGATAAATCACAGAACAAATGATTAAACATGTTCTTTCTTATGAAATTTGCATCACTGAACTAAAAAGATGTAGGAAACACCAAACTAGTTTAACCCACAACAAAGTTTTCATCTAAAGGAATAAGTTTTCTTTTTAATTATTTTATTTTATTTAACTGTTATTTTAATTTTGGGGTGCATGCGCAGGTTTGTTATACAGGTAAACGTGTGTCATGGGGGTATCTTGTGCAGATTATTTCATCACCCAGGTATTAAGGAATCAGTCTTCTGACTTGGACTTTCACAGATCAAGTCAAAGATTGTTTTAAATTCATCAGGTGAACAAAAGAAAACTAACATTATTATTGATTACTGAATAAAACACTAAATCAGTCCACTAAATTTGGCCAGTGTAGTAAGTTGTATTATAAGAACTATGGGGATGACTATTCTTTTTTTTTTTTTTTGAGACGGAGTCTGGCCCTGTCGTCCAGGCTGGAGTGCAGTGGCCAGATCTCAGCTCACTGCAAGCTCCGCCTCCTGGGTTTACGCCATTCTCCTGCCTCAGCCTCCCGAGTAGTTGGGACTACAGGCGCCCGCCACCTCGCCCGGCTAGTGTTTGTATTTTTTAGTAGAGACGGGGTTTCACCGTGTTAGCCAGGATGGTCTCGATCTCCTGACTATTCTTGAAGATGTAAGAAATGTGATTTCTACCCTTGAGAAAGTCTCATTTCAATGGGAGAGACAAGTAGATATATTCATATTCTACTGTGGCAAAGACCGTGACTAGTATATGTGAATGATGTTATGTAGAGTCAAAGGAAGGAAACTGACCCCATGATAGTGATCCAAAGATGAGACTTCAAACTAAGAGTCTGAATAATGAGTGGAATGGCCAGGTGCTCCTGACAGAGAGGCAGCAAGATCAAAATGGAGAGATGAAAATGGCATGGCATCTTGGGAAATCAAGCAGCCATCTTGTCATGGGTTTTTGCCCACAAAGTTTTGTAAAATCAAATATATCCAGTTAAGGACTCAGCAGGAAATAGAACAATAAAATTACGATAACCTGAGTAAAGTGTAATGACGGGTCTATTTATAAAGATGTATGCCGGGTATTGAGAAATGACAAGTGATAATGCAAGTATCCCAGAACTGAAGGGCTACAGGGGAGGAAGAAGTAGCTGAAATCCAGAAGTAGAGGCTGTTCAGCAGAACTGGAGACCTGAGACTAAATTTGACGGTGCAGTCACCCCACTGCGGCACTGCAGGGAGGAAACCAGGAGGACAAGTATTCCTAACCTCATTCTTCTCCCTCCCTCCTGTCAACCGACAGCACCCCCATCAGTTAAAACCAACCCAGAGCCAGAGGGCAAGGGAGCCAGTTGCGGTAGCCTCTTTTGGTCAGAAGCCCTCATCACAGAGCAGACTGGAGAAGGATGGAGTGCAGGTCTGGAGGATAATCTAAAATGCCTGCGACAGAGCTTAATAGACTGGGACAAGTCCCCTGAAAGTTCATCCAAATTATTTCGCCTCTGAAGTCTCTGTTCATAGCCTCCCTCTTCCGTGAAGCCTTTCCAGATCTCCTTAGAATCAGCTCCTACCGCTTTGTGATTCTCAGGCCTTCTTTTCTTTACATTTAACCATTATTTTATTGTAACGTAGATCATAGTCAGTTGGGTGTGTATTTTTCTCCCTAGGTAGAATCTGAGATCTCCTAGGAAAAATGTCATGTGTCTGAGTCAACTTTACGTTTCTGGTGCCCAGAATGGATAAATGATCACCCACTTTTTGTTACAGTATGTAAATAATTGCATCCATCATCTGAATAATTCACCCTATCGGGGAGCTAGGCTTGGTGTGAAACCTACTCTATACATTCTTACCACTTTCAGTGTGTTCAGATAACTTGCTCATGCATCTGAAAAGAAGAGATTATTTTATTATCCAGATGATACACAGAAGTAAAGTGCAATGTAATTACCCAGGAACCAACAGAACTGCCAAATGCTTGCAGTAGTACAGATAAGTACTAGTGAACATCCTACTTATTAACTCAATAAATACAAGTATTCCAACTATTCAGAGTGAGTTTTAATAAATATTTTCTAAGTGGCTATTCTACATCAGATGTCTGTGCTAAGCACTTTCACACCTGTAGTCTGATGAGATAGTCACAAGAACTACAAGGGGTTAGGAATTATTATCTTATTGTGTACACAAGAAAACTGAGTCTGAGAAAGACTAAAAGACATAACTGTTAGTTCATAACAATAAACACAATTTATTGTGTTCAATTGAGGCTGGCTTCTCGCCATGCCAGACTGAATTTTTTTCTTAAGCTGAGACGATTGTAAATGGGGAAATATATATATATAATATATATATATGTGTGTGTGTATATATATATGTGTGTGTACACACACACACACATATAACACATACACACATATACACAAAACACAAATACCTATATGAACAACATATATAATACACACATATACACAAAATACAAATACATATATGAACAACATATATAAGAGAATATTTAAACTGCTGTCTCTTGCAGATATGTTTATTAAGTACACAACTATAAACAAGTTAAAATGTACTACTAATTGATTTTGGTTATGTAGAGAAAGGTAGAAAGAAAATATATTATGAAAGAAAGAAAATATTTTCCTAAAAAATAAATTTAATCACTATCACTATTCATATTCTGATGAAACACCTAAAACTTTGATTAACAAACACTTTGTAACAACTGTAATAGTAAACTTTAGGTTGCTGTGTTCTTGAACATTTTCTTGTTAATTTTACTATAAATCTATGAAATTGCAAGCCACTTGCTTAGAGTTCATGGTAATAAATTTTTATAAACTAGAAAATTGTTCAGTAGCTAAAGAAAAACATTAGAAAGCAAAATAAACTGTGGCAAAGAAAAATTTTTTAAAAATGTCCTGCTTTGTGACTTTGGGTGCCAACTTCATTAATTAATACAGACTTTAAATTCCTTTCAAGAATATGAGCTAGAGAACTAGAGCCACTGCTGGTGTAGATAGTAAAGACAGAGAGACTCCACCTCTGGGGACAGGGCACAGCTACACAACAACAACAACAACAACAAAAAAAAGCAGCAGAAAGCTCTGCAGACGCAAACGACTCTGTCTGACAGCTTTGAAGAGAGCAGTGGATCTCCCAACACGGAGGTTGAGATCTGAGAAGGGACAGACTGCCTGCTCAAGTGGGTCCCTGACCCCTGAGTAGCCTAACTGGGAGACATCCCCCACTAGGGGCAGTCTGACACCCCACACCTCACAGGGTGGAGTACACCCCTGAGAGGAAGCTTCCAAAGCAAGAATCAGACAGGTACACTCGCTGTTCAGAAATATTCTATCTTCTGCAGCCTCTGCTGCTGATACCCAGGCAAACAGGGTCTGGAGTGGACCTCAAGCAATCTCCAACAGACCTACAGCTGAGGGTCCTGACTGATAGAAGGAAATCTATCAAACAGGAAGGACACCTACACCAAAACCCCATCAGTACATCACCATCATCAAAGACCAGAGGCAGATAAAACCACAAAGATGGGGAAAAAGCAGGGCAGAAAAGCTGGAAATTCAAAAAATAAGAGCGCATCTCCCCCAGCAAAGGAGCGCAGCTCATCGCCAGCAACGGATCAAAGCTGGACGGAGAATGACTTTGACGAGATGAGAGAAGAAGGCTTCAGTCCATCAAATTTCTCAGAGCTAAAGGAGGAATTACGTACCCAGCGCAAAGAAACTAAAAATCTTGAAAAAAAAGTGGAAGAATTGACGGCTAGAGTAATTAATGCAGAGAAGGTCATAAACGAAATGAAAGAGATGAAAACCATGACACGAGAAATACGTGACAAATGCACAAGCTTCAGTAACCGACTCGATCAACTGGAAGAAAGAGTATCAGCGATTGAGGATCAAATGAATGAAATGAAGCGAGAAGAGAAACCAAAAGAAAAAAGAAGAAAAAGAAATGAACAAAGCCTGCAAGAAGTATGGGATTATGTAAAAAGACCAAATCTACGTCTGATTGGGGTGCCTGAAAGTGAGGGGGAAAATGGAACCAAGTTGGAAAACACTCTTCAGGATATCATCCAGGAGAACTTCCCCAACCTAGTAGGGCAGGCCAACATTCAAATCCAGGAAATACAGAGAACGCCACAAAGATACTCCTCGAGAAGAGCAACTCCAAGACACATAATTGCCAGATTCACCAAAGTTGAAATGAAGGAAAAAATCTTAAGGGCAGCCAGAGAGAAAGGTCGGGTTACCCACAAAGGGAAGCCCATCAGACTCACAGCAGATCTCTCGGCAGAAACTCTCCAAGCCAGAAGAGAGTGGGGGCCAATATTCAACATTCTTAAAGAAAAGAATTTTAAACCCAGAATTTCATATCCAGCCAAACTAAGTTTCATAAGTGAAGGAGAAATAAAATCCTTTACAGATAAGCAAATGCTTAGAGATTTTGTCACCACTAGGCCTGCCTTACAAGAGACCCTGAAGGAAGCACTCAACATGGAAAGGAACAACCGGTACCAGCCATTGCAAAAACATGCCAAAATGTAAAGACCATCGAGGCTAGGAAGAAACTGCATCAACTAACGAGCAAAATAACCAGTTAATATCATAATGGCAGGATCAAGTTCACACATAACAATCTTAACCTTAAATGTAAATGGACTAAATGCTCCAATGAAAAGACACAGACTGGCAAACTGGATAAAGAGTCAAGACCCATCAGTCTGCTGTATTCAGGAGACCCATCTCACACGCAGAGACATACATAGGCTCAAAATAAAGGGATGGAGGAAGATTTACCAAGCAAATGGAGAACAAAAAAAAGCGGGGGTTGCAATCCTAGTCTCTGATAAAACAGACTTTAAACCATCAAAGATCAAAAGAGACAAAGAAGGCCATTACATAATGGTAAAGGGATCAATTCAACAGGAAGAGCTAACTATCCTAAATATATATGCACCCAATTCAGGAGCACCCAGATTCATAAAGCAAGTCCTTAGAGACTTACAAAGAGACTTAGACTCCCATACAATAATAATGGGAGACTTCAACACTCCACTGTCAACATTAGACAGATCAACAAGACAGAAAGTTAACAAGGATATCCAGGAATTGAACTCATCTCTGCAGCAAGCAGACCTAATAGACATCTATAGAACTCTCCACCCCAAATCAACAGAATATACATTCTTCTCAGCACCACATCGTACTTACTCCAAAATTGACCATATAATTGGAAGTAAAGCACTCCTCAGCAAATGTACAAGAACAGAAATTATAACAAACTGTCTCTCAGACCACAGTGCAATCAAACTAGAACTCAGGACTAAGAAACTCAATCAAAACCGCTCAACTACATGGAAACTGAACAATCTGCTCCTGAATGACTACTGGGTACATAACGAAATGAAGGCAGAAATAAAGATGTTCTTTGAAACCAATGAGAACAAAGATACAACATACCAGAATCTCTGGGACACATTTAAAGCAGTGTGTAGAGGGAAATTTATAGCACTAAATGCCCACAAGAGAAAGCAGGAAAGATCTAAAATTGACACTCTAACATCGCAATTAAAAGAACTGGAGAAGCAAGAGCAAACACATTCGAAAGCTAGCAGAAGGCAAGAAATAACTAAGATCAGAGCAGAACTGAAGGAGATAGAGACACAAAAAACCCTCCAAAAAATCAATGAATCCAGGAGTTGGTTTTTTGAAAAGATCAACAAAATTGACAGACCACTAGCAGGACTAATAAAGAAGAAAAGAGAGAAGAATCAAATCGACGCAATTAAAAATGATAAAGGGGATATCACCACCGACCCCACAGAAATACAAACTACCATCAGAGAATACTATAAACACCTCTACGCAAATAAACTGGAAAATCTAGAAGAAATGGATAATTTCCTGGACACTTACACTCTTCCAAGACTAAACCAGGAAGAAGTTGAATCCCTGAATAGACCAATAGTAGGCTCTGAAATTGAGGCAATAATTAATAGCCTACCAACCAAAAAAAGTCCAGGACCAGATGGATTCACAGCTGAATTCTACCAGAGGTATAAGGAGGAGTTGGTACCATTCCTTCTGAAACTATTCCAATCAATAGAAAAAGAGGGAATCCTCCCTAACTCATTTTATGAGGCCAACATCATCCTGATACCAAAGCCTGGCAGAGACACAACAAAAAAAGAGAATTTTAGACCAATATCCCTGATGAACATCGATGCAAAAATCCTCAATAAAATACTGGCAAACCGGATTCAACAACACATCAAAAAGCTTATCCACCATGATCAAGTGGGCTTCATCCCTGGGATGCAAGGCTGGTTCAACATTCGCAAATCAATAAACATAATCCAGCATATAAACAGAACCAAAGACAAGAACCACATGATTATCTCAATAGATGCAGAAAAGGCTTTTGACAAAATTCAACAGCCCTTCATGCTAAAAACTCTCAATAAATTCGGTATTCATGGAACGTACCTCAAAATAATAAGAGCTATTTATGACAAACCCACAGCCAATATCATACTGAATGGGCAAAAACTGGAAAAATTCCCTTTGAAAACTGGCACAAGACAGGGATGCCCTCTCTCACCACTCCTATTCAACATAGTGTTGGAAGTTCTGGCTAGGGCAATCAGGCAAGAGAAAGAAATCAAGGGTATTCAGTTAGGAAAAGAAGAAGTCAAATTGTCCCTCTTTGCAGATGACATGATTGTATATTTAGAAAACCCCATTGTCTCAGCCCAAAATCTCCTTAAGCTGATAAGCAACTTCAGCAAAGTCTCAGGGTACAAAATTAATGTGCAAAAATCACAAGCATTCTTATACACCAATAACAGACAAACAGAGAGCCAAATCATGAATGAACTTCCATTCACAATTGCTTCAAAGAGAATAAAATACCTAGGAATCCAACTTACAAGGGATGTAAAGGACCTCTTCAAGGAGAACTACAAACCACTGCTCAGTGAAATAAAAGAGGACACAAACAAATGGAAGAACATACCATGCTCATGGATAGGAAGAATCAATATCGTGAAAATGGCCATACTGCCCAAGGTAATTTATAGATTCAATGCCATCCCCATCAAGCTACCAATGAGTTTCTTCACAGAATTGGAAAAAACTGCTTTAAAGTTCATATGGAACCAAAAAAGAGCCCGCATCTCCAAGACACTCCTAAGTCAAAAGAACAAAGCTGGAGGCATCACGCTACCTGACTTCAAACTATACTACAAGGCTACAGTAACCAAAACAGCATGGTACTGGTACCAAAACAGAGATATAGACCAATGGAACAGAACAGAGTCCTCAGAAATAATACCACACATCTACAGCCATCTGATCTTTGACAAACCTGAGAAAAACAAGAAATGGGGAAAGGATTCCCTATTTAATAAATGGTGCTGGGAAAATTGGCTAGCCATAAGTAGAAAGCTGAAACTGGATCCTTTCCTTACTCCTTATACGAAAATTAATTCAAGATGGATTAGAGACTTAAATGTTAGACCTAATACCATAAAAATCCTAGAGGAAAACCTAGGTAGTACCATTCAGGACATAGGCATGGGCAAAGACTTCATGTCTAAAACACCAAAAGCAACGGCAGCAAAAGCTAAAATTGACAAATGGGATCTCATTAAACTAAAGAGCTTCTGCACAGCAAAAGAAACTACCATCAGAGTGAACAGGCAACCTACAGAATGGGAGAAAATTTTTGCAATCTACTCATCTGACAAAGGGCTAATATCCAGAACCTACAAAGAACTCCAACAAATTTACAAGAAAAAAACAAACAACCCCATCAAAAAGTGGGCAAAGGATATGAACAGACATTTCTCCAAAGAAGACATTCATACAGCCAACAGACATATGAAAAAATGCTCATCATCACTGGCCATCAGAGAAATGCAAATCAAAACCACAATGAGATACCATCTCACACCAGTTAGAATGGCGATCATTCAAAAGTCAGGAAACAACAGGTGCTGGAGAGGATGTGGAGAAATAGGAACACTTTTACACTGTTGGTGGGATTGTAAACTAGTTCAACCATTATGGAAAACAGTATGGCGATTCCTCAAGGATCTAGAACTAGATGTACCATATGACCCAGCCATCCCATTACTGGGGATATACCCAAAGGATTATAAATTATGCTGCTATAAAGACACATGCACACGTATGTTTATTGCAGCACTATTCACAATAGCAAAGACTTGGAATCAACCCAAATGTCCATCAGTGACAGATTGGATTAAGAAAATGTGGCACATATACACCATGGAATACTATGCAGCCATAAAAAAGGATGAGTTTGCGCCCTTTGTAGGGACATGGATGCAGCTGGAAACCATCATTCTTAGCAAACTATCACAAGAACAGAAAACCAAACACCGCATGTTCTCACTCATAGGTGGGAACTGAACAATGAGATCACTTGGACTCGGGAAGGGGAACATCACACACCGGGGCCTATCATGGGGAGGGGGGAGGGGGGAGGGATTGCATTGGGAGTTATACCTGATGTAAATGACAAGTTGATGGGTGCAGTAGACCAACATGGCACAAGTATACATATGTAACAAACCTGCACGTTATGCACATGTACCCTACAACTTAAAGTATAATAATAATAAATAAATTTAAAAAAAAAAAAAAGATAGTAAAGACAGATCAAATGGGTTTCATTTAAAATATGGTGGCTTCAGATAAGACTAATTAGCAGGATGACAAAAAGCAGTCAATAAAATAAAAACAAATCTTGTTCTTTAAATGCTGGCAACAATTAATGGAATTAATTCAAAATTGTTTCTCCTGTCCATTAGTATATAAAAACTTACCACTCGTTTTTTTGATGCTGCTGTTTTGGTATTATTTTCTTGTGTTTTAATAGTATATACCTTGTTCTGTGTGACCAGAAGTGCTGATGATGTCAGGGAAAGAGGAAATAGTGCAAGTGGGGAGTTGGGGAGACAAACATAGGAGAGGATGTGGAGACAAGGCATAAGGGGCCAGACAGGTGGAATGTGCCAGGAATCCAGTACAATGAATGACAACACCTTTTGTTTTTAATTCTTTTTTTTTTTTTTTCCAGCAGGTTCATCTATTCTGCTTATTTGACTGACTCTTGCTGGCTATTTGTTGCTTTGGTTATATATTGCTACACAATATACTATCTCAAAAAACTTAGTGGATCATAAGGAACAATTTTGTTCAGTTTCTGACATTTCTGCAGTCTGGGTGGAGTTCAGCAAGGACAGTCCGTGTCTGTTTCATGGGGCATCAGCTAGAGTGTCTTGGCGGAAGATGAAGACCCCACTGCTCAGATGACCTCACACATGCGGCCAGCAAATTGATGCTAACTATCACCTGGGAACTCAGCTGGGCTGGCTGGCAGGGGCCTCAGTTCTCCACAGCTGCTCCACATGGCTAGGTGGGGCTGCTCACCACATAGTGGTTTCAGGGTACTCGAATTCCTAATATGGAAGCTGGATTTCCCCCAGAACCCCAAGGTGGCAGTTTCCAGGTCTTAAGGCTTCAGCGTGAAACAGGCACACCATCATTTTTGCCACATTTTGTTCATTAAAGCAGGTCACAGCCCAGGTTTAAGGAAATGAGCCACAGACAGGTATGTATATCTGGAAATATGCCTCACTGGAGATCGTAGCATGAAAAGTAATGAATACCACACCCATCTATCAAAGAGAAGATTGATGCTTGACAAGATTAATAAGCTTTCAGATTTTAACAATGTTAAAACAACACTCTCTAAGAGAGGTTCAAGATTACTCTGAAAAATAAACACCTTTCAATTGAGTTAATGTCACCCCAGATTAATAACCTACTGAAGAACACAGAGTAATAACATCCTCATAATGCGAAAGAGAATAGCCTTTTGCTTCAGGTTTTTGAAAGAGGTTTTTTTATGAAGGGAAATTTACTGGCCAGAATTTTATAGACCCCTGCCTCAGTACCACATTTCCCTAGTTTATCTTAATCTGAGTTGTTCACTCAGCAAAAAAAGACACTGCTGATCTCATGTGTGGTTGCGTGGCACATAGGGTGCAGTGATAGATTTTAAAAGGGAATCGTACACTAAACAAAGTCTGCAAATGTTGCTCTCATATGGATCTGAACTTTCTGAGAAAAGTTGTTTAAGGGAGAATTCTCAGCTTTGCTCTCTTTTATAAGCAATAAAGCCCTCCAGGATTTGTATTACAGAATTATGGGAGTGAAAACTGCCATGGTAGGAAGAAGAACAAGCAACCTTAATTAAATTTCTGCCACAGATATTTTCTATTCATCTTAGATAGCTCAGCACCACCACAACTTGTAAGCCTCAGTTTCTTCTTATTTGATAATGGATGAAAATCTAGATATAAAGATTAAGGTAAGATAAAATAATATAAAGCAAACGAGGACAAAATAAGAAATGTGAGGTGCATTGTATACTGTAAAGTATTATACCAAAGTATTGTTTCATAATGATGATATAGAAAGGTCTATTTTAAGCAACTCAATTACTTATTTTCTGGAAAATGCTTTGCCTGATACTCTCATACACTGGGATTGTAGATTCCTACTGTTGCAACTCACTGCAGGTGTTTTTGAGTACTCTATATAAAGAAAATATTTTAGAATTTTTACGGATGTTAAAGAAGTATCCAAAATACAAGCGCTAATTGTGGGTGAGGAACACCACTTGAGAGATGCTGAGAGTGAAGTATAGTGGTCTCCAGGCCACTTGACATTTTCATTAAGAAAGCTCTTGCCAGTGGTAATTACCTTACCCTCACCTGGTCATGCCTAAACATGAGAATGTGTCCTTTTTCATAAACAATGTTGATTTCTTCCTGAAATTATCAAGTCACCAAACATTGACTAAACCATGTGCTTCATATTTTCTTGAGCACTCTGGGGAACATAAGAGAAGTATAAGCTATGTTTGGAGTTCTTGGGGAATTTAGGATCCATTACCATTTCAAAATAGCCTGTAATGCTGCAATGGGCTGGATAAGAGAGCTCGGGGCTTGGTGGGCACTACTAGAGCTTATGAAAGGGAGAGACAAACCCTAGCTAGGGCAAGGAGCGAAGGTTTCTTGAAGATAGGGACTGAATTTCTGTATCCAAGCATGAAGTGGCTAACAGTAGTTTATTACTTTAATAGGTTCTTGAAGATTAAGATGCTCAAGAGAGAGGTACAAAGAAAGTGTTTAAGATGGAGAAACTAGATGAGGATGGAGGGAGAAACTAGAAGATTCCTGCTAAGAATTTAAGGAGATAAGGTAAGGAAATTCCAGTGACCAGGGCTTCTGAGACCCGGTCCAGGAGTTCAGGCTTTCATCTGAGAGGCAACATAAAGCAATTATTCTGTGCTTCAAAGTATGGAATTTCACTTTGTCAAAAAATTCTAGAGTGAAAAATTTCCTGTCTTTTTTTCCCCAATATTGTGAGTTCAAACTTTTATAGAATTTTGGTGTTAAATAGCAGAGGAAAACCTTAAATATTGAGTCATTTTTCAATGATGGAATTATTTGTCTTTAATTAATCGTGAGGATATTCCCTTTCTGATTGTGTCTCCTTTCATCTGTTTCTATTTCATACATTTCTCAGATACTGAAAATCTACTCCTTTGAAACCATAATAAAAGACTGCTTTTATGCTGATTTTTTTTTCACTTTTGCACAAAAAGGCATCATATCTGTGAAGATGCTGTAAGAATTTCAGCTGAAACTGAGGTAAGACCACCAGAAGTTTGGGAACTTTCTATGATGGTTATTTGTGCCTTGAAACAAAATGCCTTAAGGATGCCTTCTCTAAGAATTTCAGTACAAAGGTAAACAATTACTGAGTCAGGTGATCACCAAGTAAATGAAAAAGTGTAAAGAGAATTATGTCTCATGCCAGGGTTTGCATGGATGTGAATTATGAAAATAGGGTGTAACTTCTGATTTTTTGTGTGTATTGTGAGAATCAAATCAGCTCTGCAAGACCAGGAAGTGAATAGCGCCTGGTGAATTCACACTCACATTGTGCTTATGGATGGAGAGAGGAAGCAAAGCTAATAGGTAAACCTGCACCAACAAAGCCTGGCTAAGTATCCAGATAAATATAAAGTCAGTGAAAAAGGCTGTACACCTATGCAGCCCTCTGAGGTACAGCCACATCAAACTTGCCTACGCCTCAGTATTCTACAGGCATGCTAATTTTAATACCAGCCTGGGTCTGCACTTAGCAAATCTCTAACCATTGCACACAGATTTAGAATTGTACCTGACATATCCTAAAATGATACTTTGATTTTTTTCACTCTCAAACCATGCAATTTTGCTTTCTAGAACTTCAGCTGAGAATAAATGTATTTAACATTTGGCTTTGGCAGGAAGAAAATGTTTCAATATAGAAATATGTGTCTCTACCAATGCAATTGTTAATTCAAACTCTGCTGAGGCACCTGAAGAGAATGGGCATGTAGCACATAGTAGGTATTCAATTACATTGTTATGCTGAAGTCTATAAATGGCCAGGACTCAAAATTGTATTTGTAATTTGAACAAATTATAAATGAATTAAGTGGTGCTCAAAACAACCAGAGACAGGAGAGAAATTAGGATAAAATAGAGATTAAGGAAAGTAGAGGCCCTAGGGAATGATCCATAGCAAAGAAAGTACATGTCATCCTGTTTTTTTTCTTAAATTGAATGCCTGAGTCAGGGCGTGGTGGCTCACACCTGTAATCCCAGCACTTTGGGAGACCAAGGCAGGCAGATCACGAGGTCAGGAGTTTGAGACCAGCCTGACCAACATGGTGAAACCTCATCTCTACTAGAAATACAAAAATTAGCCAGGCATGGTACATGCATCTGTAATCCCAGCTACTCAGGAGGCTGAGGCAGGAGAATCACTCAAACCCAGGAGTCAGAGGTTGCAGTGAGCTGATATCATGCTTGAGTGACAGAGCGAGAGTCCATCTCAAAAATTTTTTTTTTTAAATTGAATGCCTGAGTATAGGAGAGCTGCCTCTCTCCCACCCCTGATACAAATAAACCACAGACACATGGTCCCAGGATTTGAGTCTAGGAACAGATAGCAAAGAAAAAAGGATTAGATTTGAGTTCTTCCAAACATGACAAAAATGTCACAAAATTTTTCTATTGTGTGACAATAGAAAAATTACTTTACTTGTTTAGACCACAGCCTGATCTGCTAAAGAAAGGTTTTGAAATAATGGTGTAGGTAATGCCCTGANCCACAGCCTGATCTGCTAAAGAAAGGTTTTGAAATAATGGTGTAGGTAATGCCCTGATTATATTTAATGACATTAGAGTTATTTCTAGGTAAGTGCATACAATACTAAACACAATGGTAAAAGTACTTATGGAGCCCATAAGCCTCTCCTATACTTATGAAGTCCAATTCCAGAGAGGGGAAACAGATAATAAAGGAAAATGAACAACATGCTGGGCAAGGATTAATGCTAAGAAGGGAAACGAAGCAGGCTGAAGACAGAGACAGTATACATGTCGCGGATGTCGCCAGACACAGGCTGGTCATCACAAGTCTCTCTGAGGAGGTGATATTTAAACAGAGAAGTGCAGGAAATGAGGAAGCAGACATGTAGATAATTCAGAGCAAATGATCCCAGCCTGGAGGAACAGAAAGTGCAAATTAAGCCCTAAGGCTGGAATGTGCCTGGAAGTTTGAGAAATCAGAAGGAATCCCATGTGGCTGTAGGGGTGAGCTGGCAGGTAGCTGGTTTACACAGGACACTGTGGCTGGTTCTACTGCTGACAAGGATCCTGCCTTTTAATCTGACTCATTAAATCTGACTCATTTAATCCGAAACCATTAAAAGACTTCTAGTAAACAGTAACAACTTCTAACTTAAGTTTTAGGAACACCACTCTGGATGTTTTCTAGAGAAAGGATTTCAAGGAAGTAAGCACATAAGAGGAAGATCAGTTGAGGAAGCTGTTGTAATATGTCAAGCGAAAAGTGATGACGGTCTGGGCACACGTGTGAGTGATACAGGTGGTCAAAGGTGGTAAAATTCTGCATCTATTTTACAGGTATAGCTAACAGGATTTGCTGATGGGTTGATATGACACCCCAAAGAGTAAAGTTCTCTCCCTGCCTGATTTTACAAGATAAATTCTTGGCAGAAAGGGTGGCAAGTGCAAACAAAATCCCAGAAAATGTGATCCTTGCAGCACTTGAGTCAATGGAACATCTGAGACACTGGGTTGGGTGTAAAGGGAGAAGAGTATGCCTTAGGAATCTAACTTAGCATCCTGCAATGCATATGAGCCTCAATGGTTGGTGAGTCACACACAAATATCTTTACAAGTGTGTGTTAGATCATTCATCAATATTCTTTGTCTCCTTTATGTTAGCAAGTCTTAAAAATAAAGCTCACTCTTGTGTAGTGTACAACAGGCCACATGGCCATTTGGTGACCAACTTATAAAGGAAAATCAGTTTTGCCTAGGATGAATTTGGGAATCAAGAAAATCTGATTGGGAACTCAACCCCCTGGAGAAAAAAAAAAAAAAAAAAACTTGGCAATCTAAGGGAAATCACAAACTTGACTTCATACTTGGTTGCTTTGACTGTCAGTTGTATTCAGATAATTGGCAGTAGCACCATCTCACCGTAATTTTCTTTTCAGAATATGCCAGAATTTAAAGTGCTGTTTTAACATGTCACAATGGATATGCAGTGAGCTTTGACTATTGCAGCCACAGATTTGTATCTATGAGTTCTACATCTCATCTAGGGAAACCTGGTACTACTCATGGTGACTGTTAGTATAAACTACCCCAGAAAACTTAGCATCCTGCAGGCACACATACACACCTTGCTCATCAAGCTATGCAACTTTAGTTTGATTTATTCAGATATTTTAATATTATATATGCTATTTTTAAAACACTTTATTTTGTCCCTATCAGTTACTTAAGAATAAATTCAGTTGTAAGTTCATTCCTTGTTGGACAATACTTAAGCCCATCCTAAGAGTTTCCTCACTTCAGAAACATCTCTATTCATGATGCTTTCTTAAATTGATAAGAGTTTACTGACCACACGTTGTTTGTTGATCTCTGCTTAAGGCTTTTCAAAAAGAATTTGACATTTAGGAGAAGGAGAAGAGACCAAGAACAAAAGGTCAGAAAGAAATACTGAGATATAGGTGTAAGCAATTTTTCCTGTTCTTCTCCTATCACCTCTTACGCATGTTGTTTTCTGGCTAGCGTTGAATTTCCCGTCTTATTCAATCTGAAGAAGTAAACTCAAAGCGGTGACAAATCTTTGTCCAGGTTGGTCAGAAGTGAGTGAGACTGAATTTTCATGGGGTCTGATTTAAAGAACGCAGGAGAGCCTCCATGCTGAGAAATTTCTCCTGATGCCTAATTCAGAGCCTGAAATTTTAGCATTGTGATTGCATCCCCTTTGTTATAGACTCTCTCTGGACTTTACTTTGAAATTCCAACTGCCCCTGAAAATATCAATAAACTAAATCAATATAGATAAGTGCACTGGAGATCTTCCTGTGTGACTGGCAGTTTGTAGTAAAAGCACCAGCAACAGAGGAAAGAAGAACAACTTCCAGTCAAAGGTGGGAAATGAACCCAAGTAGGGCACATGATGGGGTAGGAGAAGATACCAAAAAGAAACCTCTGTCTAACCTAAAACGTGGCCTTCCAAGATGACTGAGGGCACAGGGTTGAAATAGGAGGAGGCTGCCAATTGAACACTGGATTTGGCAAGATAAAGGTAGTCAGTGACATTGTTAAGTACAGTGGCGGGAATGAAAGCCCAGATAGAATGGATTGAAGTGAGAATGGGACATTTCATTTTCCTAGTAAAATGAAATAAATGGGAAGAAGCCAACAGCAGGCGTCCTTTCATCAGTCTTCAATCACCGTTGCTTACATATGCCTGGGATCTTTGCACTGCACGACTACCAGAATTCAAAAAGATCTAACTACTTTGATTAAATACTGTGCCCAAGGACATAAAATGAAAAATTAGGACTAGAGGGTTAAAGGAAGAACTGGGAAAATGATGTAAAGAACCATTCAAAAAGTTTAACTGTAAAACACAAAGAACAATTGAATGATTACTTGAAAAGTTTAAATGAAGGGGTGTGTGTGTGTGTGTGTATGTGTGTGTGTGTGATTATTTTCTATTCCCAATAAAAATAATACCTGGAATGTAAGGGACATCGAGTTTATTGTCTTGTTTGTTGATCCATGCTTAAGGCTTGCATTCCAGGTATAAGCCTATTTTCACGTATTAGCTCATTTAAGACTTAAAACAACCCTACAAGGAAGGCACTATTATCCCCATTTTACAGAAGGAAAATGGAAGCACAGAAAGATTATCAACTTATCTTAGTCACAAAGAAAGAATGTGGGAAGAAACTGAGATTTTATTTCAGGTGGGTGACAGTTAATTGTTATGGTTTGCTAAGAAATTAGTAGGTCCCACAACCTTTTAAAATATTGTCTGTGTTAGTACTAAAACATTATGCTGTTATTTATATACGTATATGTCTATGTTTCTATTTCTTTATCTTATGTAATTCTTAAGTGTAGGAACTCACTGTCTTTTGTCCTTTCAAGAGCGTAAACAATGCCTCATATACGACAACAGCAACAACAACAAGGACATTGAATCTTTATCCAGAATTAACAATATACCAGACACCAGGGAAGTGCTTTCTTCAGTGTATCTTTTTTTTTTTTTAAAAGGAAAGAAAGAAGAGATGTAGGGAGGGAGGAAAGAGTTGGAAACAAATGAAAGGAAAGCAAAGGGAAGGTAGGTTGCTTCTAACTATAAAGGCAACCTGCCATAAAGAAAAACAGAGGGTAAAGAGCCAGTGGAGGAACAGATATTTTATGAGAACATGAACTACATTTTATTTTTGCTCTGCTCAATGTTTCTAAAATTCAGTCTAAGATTTAATGTAAATCTATTTGAAAGGAGTTGCTAAATTTTAACTGGAAATACTTCTTTGTGCTAAATAATCTTTATAGCATTCTAAATTATAGCCAAGTAGCAATATCATTACAGAGCTGTTTAGCCATAGCAGTTTATGTGGAAAGTCAGAAGAAGGTGATGATGCATATCAAAATATATAATAAAGAACTTTTAAAAATCATGGGTATCTTTATTTACTCAAAATACTTTTTATTTAGCCATTTTAATGCATTCAAGATTAAAAGGGAGAATGAAACTAACCACTGGGAACTGCAAAATGTCCATGAAATGATAATAATATTCTGTACTCTCAAAGTACTTTTCATGAGAGAAGGTCAAAGCACTTTACAACCATTAACACATTCAACCTCACAGAAGCCTGTGGGATATGTAGGTGGTAGGCAGCTTGAATTCACTTTGTGAGAAACCAAAATGGAGATGAAAGCGTTAAGTAGAAATACTTAAGGCTGCACGTTGTAGTTGCACTCGGGTGCACTTGTTATCCTTGGAGGGCTCAGCCCAGGATTCTCACTGTGCATTGATGGGGCTTGAGAAGACCGCGTGCAGCCCCTTCCTTCTTGCCTTCCTTCCCCCTGGCAACACAGTTCTTCTCACACAACATCCAGAGAAAATGCGTGCACATTGAAGAATCACAGAATGAAAGGAGTCTGACCTAACTCAGTTCCCCACCTATAGCGCACCCCTGAGAGGTGCTTGTATAGCCTCTGCTGGCCAATTTGCACTCAGTAGAAGCTCACATTCCTGAAAGAGCCCCTTCCAAAGTTGACCTCCTCTAAGTAGAAAGATGACGGCATGGAATTCATTCAGGGCTTGTTGACTGAGGGAAGATTGGGTAGAACTCAGGAGCCAAGGCCATTTCTACAATTCATGAGCACTTCTCAATGCTCTGATGCTAAACATACAATCCAGAGAGCAGGTGTACATGGTATTGCTGTCAAAGTGTACCCTTCCTTTGGGGGTTGCATTTAGGGGAAAAAAGCACTGAGAGCAGGAATAAGACCAAGGATAGTTCATGCTTGTGGCATTTCTCCAGATGGAACAACCTTAGGCACCCAACATACTCTATTGTCAGTTTGAGTGCTCCCACTCCACTAAGGAAGCCTTACCACCTCCTCATCCTCTCCCACCCCCTACACACTAGAGCCTATCAGTGCTTCAGAGGTCCTTCAGCACACTCTCGGTTCTTTACATATGAAACACCCATGCCATCTTTATGCTAAAGTCAGACAATATTTTTTGAGTGCTAGAAATATGCCAAGCCCTGAGGTGGGTGCTGAGGCATCTTCAGGTTCAAATTAATGGACTGCTCTAAAGGGAATTACTTATAATAATCCTTATGTTTTAAGAGATGTTGGAGCTTGGCCTGAAATCCAGGGTACATCTGCACATTAGAGTCCATTACTTCCTACAATCGCTGGAGAGAAAATGTTCATTCCCTTGTCACCTTGACACCTCCTCCACACAAGTATACTATGCCAGGTATACTTAGGAATCCAACCATATATAATGTATGATCCTTTGGAGTTGCTGATGCTGCTGAGAAACTGAAACATCAACTTACAAAGAATTAGCTAATAATTGAAGCTCTTATAGGAAGAGTCACAAAGCAGGTATAAGCAAGCAGTATCTGAGGACAGTGCAGAAAGTCAGGCTTGCAGAAGATCAGAAGGGGGAAGAATTCCTGAAAGAGGTGGGAGTTAAGCCAAATCTTCAACGATGGGTAACAACATGGAAAGAGGGCAGGGAATTTTGTGCTTTTATTTCTTGATGTAGCCTCATCACCAAGAAGAGAAGATTTGTTTGAGTGAATAAGTGAGTGAGTGAATGAGTGAAGATATCCCAGGAAAAGAGCCTGTCAGGTATAAGGTGAAAGTTGAAAGATACTGTCACTTTTCACAAAGAAGATTACTGTATCTCCAAGTCTATGATATATTAAGTGATGCTCATATCAGCGGTGATGATAGGGAATAGGAGAGAAAAGCATAAAGATTTTTAAAATATCACACTTGAAAACAGATAGGTATGCAATAGCCACTATATAAATGTTAGCTGACTTGAACGAATTATCACTCTGGAAAACCTACACTTTAGATTTAGCTCTGGGGTGCTGTGATGACAAGCTGTCTGGCTTCTTTGCAAGCCACCCAGAATCAGAAAGAATCAGAAAGGAATGGGAGCACATTCGTCTGAATCAAGGCCTGACTCTAAACAGCTTGAAATGCCAGGCTTGGAGTTGGGACCTCAGCCTTGTGGCCAGTCACATTTCCCTGCCCATGCTAGAAAACACATCCACACTCTTGCCTGGCTATTGCTGGTAAGAAGTGACAAATTTACATTACATAAGGCCTGGGTATTTAACGTCATACTAAGTGGGATCACAATGGGGAAAACTAATATATTATAAAACTAAAATAGCTTTTACTTCACTTCTGACTATGTGAAAGGAAGGGTCCAACATAGAGAATGGTGATCTGCTAATACAGAATATTTTTTTTCCCAGCCAATCTCTCCTATCCCATAATATATATTTTTTCTAATTTCAGCCTTCACCAAGACCCCAAGATAATATTGATTTGTTTATTCCTTTTTAAGTGATGTTTTTATTCAATTTTTTAAATTAAGGAATAGCAAAGTACAAAATTTTAATTGCAGATACATGCAACAATATGGATAAACCTCAAAGATATTTAGCTGAGCAAAAGAAGCCAGGCCACAAAAAAAAAAAAAAAAAAAAAAAAAAAGCCACATGGAATAGGATGCATTTATATGAAGTTCAAGAAGCGGAAAAAGTAATTCGTGATGATTTGTTTTTAACTGAGGTTATCTAAACTTCCTTCTCCTTGAAGATGCCAGTAACTGTTTATTTGGTTTAATTTGCACTAGAATCATTCCTTGTTTAAATGAATATTTGACATGACCTCCAAAATCGTTCCATAAAGTGGTAAGAGAGAGAATGCATTATACTCAGGTTGATGTTCAGTTTCCTCTACTGCTTTTCTATCTTGAAAAACACATTAAAGAATCCTCCTTAGGGCAAGTCCATCATAATGTCTTGTACAAAGGCCTCATTTCACAGATAGGAGCATTAAGGGTAAGCAGAAGGTCACGGTGACAAAGCTCCCACCAAAATTCACATCTTCCAACTCATAATTCACATTCTCTCTTCAAAAGCCAAAACAAGCCTGTCCCTATACACAGATGTGTGTGCCTACACAAGTTTCAGTTGTTTGCAAAGTTTAGTCAGTATCTAATTTCTCACAGAACAGTTTAGCAAGGAGTCCAGAAAGGTAGGAGAATTATCTATTTTCTTTATGTGGATTTACTTCCAATCCCACCAATGTAATCTAAGGGAATTTTAAAACATGCGGCTGAAGAACCCTGGAGCAGGTAGACTCAAAACTGAACTCCCATTTAATTTGGGTATTCCTACTTATAGTGATTTGTGTCTCCTGTAACTCAGGTTTAAAGCCCAATAATATGGGAAAGATATTTATCCAGAATACACAGCCAATTTGATAGCTATTGCATGGAAAGTTATTGACACCACAGTAAAATTCCAGCCAGCACATTCATTTTTAAAAAGATTTTATTTTAAAGTAAGCATAAACCTTCCACTTACTTGACCAAATAGACCATCCTCTTAAGTAATGTGTTCCCGCCTCTACCATAAACCTTATTCTCAGCCCCCAGCCGGGTCTTGGGCTCATGCACACTTGGCGTGCTCATGATATGGAATGTCTTATAACAGTTCCCATACTGCCATGTGTCAGCAGACACTACTTACACTTTTCAGTAACTGTGTATATGACGTCCTTTCTCACTCTGAAATATTCAAGGGCAGAATCCAAGTCTTAATTCTAAGTTTTGGTTTTCTTCTCTGTAAAATGGAGATAACATCAATCTCTTAAGAGTTGTGGAAAAGGTTATGTGCTTGGATTGAAGAACATTTCTCATAGTTCCTAGACTACATTCCATTTCAGTAAAAGGTACCATTCACTCATTATCTTGAATGCGTTTCATCAAATCTATCATTCACTGAAATGAGAATCACTGAATAATCAACACAAATTATTATCATAATCAACAACAAGAGTATTGCTACCATTACCTTCTTAGAAGGACAGAATATCAGAGACTTGGGCCTGTGGAAGAATCATAGAACGCTGAATGCTTTGGGGTTGCCTGACTCTATTCAATGCCCCACTCACAGTGTATGCTCTGAGAAATGCTTGTCTAGTCCCTGCCTGAATACTTGTGGTGACAAGAAGTTTATAATTCTCAAGATACCTACGTCCAAAGTTGATGTCCTCTAAGCAGACCTTCCCTTTACTTACATTTGCATCCTTTAGTTTAGGAGACACTTATTAAATGAATCAATAGTTATTACTCGAAAAACAAGGGTGACTGATGCTGAAGGGTCTCAGGCTCCCTGGAGCTAGAAACACCACTGATGTCAGATAAATGCTATGTGGAATTAGCAGGGACACTGCTTCCTCCTGGGCTTTGTTCAAGTGGCCCTCTCCTCTGCTTTTTCACTGCACAGAATATTTTCCCAGGCCCTGCTTGCCACAAATTCTGCAGCCCTGTTTTTGAGCCTCGGTTAATAGTCTTTGAAAGTCTGTGAGATGACCAGAAATCCTGGCTTTGCTGGCTCCTGAAGCCACAAAAGAAACAAATATTACCACTTTGAAGTGGACCTCCTGGCTGTCATGAAAGAAAGAGTGGCTCCCACTTTCCAAGTGGAATGGATACGAGAGTTATTTTTATAGATGGTTCTACGCATAGATTATACCAACTTATTTTGTTTGCAATAAAACTGAAATACTACTAATAATGACTTTTATCACTAACTCTGATCTTCCCTGGCTCATGGTTTAGTGAATATATATATTTTTTTCAAAAATCAATATTTAATAAAGTTATCAGTGTCTGTGGCCTAAATTGAATCCCCCCAACCCTTCCCACACACACACTCCCACCTTCTTTGAGGATCTGAAGAGACTGCAGCTTTCTTCAGGCAGCTCACAGCTCTTCACTTTAGAGAGCGAGGTTTCCTTACAATACTTGGCTCCCCAAATGCTAACTTTTTGTTCTGAAAGAGTAGCCACTTCCAGCCAGGCGCCATGGCTCAAGCTTGTAATCCTGGCACTTTGGGAGGCCAAGGTGGGCGGATCACGAGGTCAGGAGTTCGAGACCAGCCTGGCCCACAGAGTGTGAAACCCTGTCTCTACTAAAAATACAAAAATTAGCTGGGTGTGGTGGCAGGCGCCTGTAGTCCCAGCTACTTGTGAGGCTGAGGCAGGAGAATCACTTGAACCTGGGAGGCGGAGGTTGCAGTGAGCAGAGATGATGCCACTGCACTCCATTCTAGGTGACAGAGCGAGACTCCGTCTCGAAAAAATAAATAAACAAAAGCAAAAATTAGCCACTTCCACAGCAGGGATGGAAAGATGTTTTGCTTGCTTGTCTGCCCTGTGCCCTGTTGTATGAATGACACCGCGCCCACCAGTTCTCCTTTTTTCATGATTCCTCAAAACTCCTGTCTTCCCTGCTAGCTATAAAGCAAAGATCAGAAACAAGACTCATTAGAGAGTCACTGCTATTTCTCACACTCTCAGTTACTACTGTCCACTTACACCAGAAATTCTTATAAAAATCCTAACTCCTGCCTTGAGTGTCTTTCAAGAAACATTTTCAGGAAGAAATGTGCAAAGAAACGAGATATTTAAATAACCATTCCAGATAGTATTTAACAATCTGCTCCATGAAGTCATCCTTGCTTTCAATGCCTTCCTTTACCAAAGCAGCACCTGTGAAGATGACAAAAGGTAGATCACACGGCAGAGCTAACTGCAAAATATGATCAGGTCCCCAGGGAAGAGGTATGATCCCCAAATTGTTTGAAAATTTTACAAAATTGTCATAGATTTCTAAGTTACGTCTATGGCATCTATTACACAGAGGGCACTCCAAGTCAAATGAGAACAATGATGAAAATAACAATGATAATGACAGTAGTTAACATGTGTTGTGCAACCTACCAGATACTAGAGGTTATGCTAAAAACTTTGAATTATCTTCATTGTCATAACAGTACCCATATAAGGAGATATATTGTCATCCTCACTTTGCAGATGAGGAAACAGATGCTATAAGAAATTATTTGCCAAAATCATGTCTAGCTGAGAGATGGTAGAATTAGAATAAGGAGCCCGGGTTCAGTGGCTCACACCTGTAATTCCAGCACTTTGGGAGGCCAAGGTGGGTGGATCACCTGAGGTCAGGAGTTCAAGAGCAGCCTGACCAACATAGTGAAAGCCCATCTCTACTACAAAATGCAAAAATTAGGTGGGTGTGGTGGCAGGTGCCTGTAATCCCAGCTACTTGGGAGACTGAGGCAGGGAGAATTGCTTGAACCCAGGAGGCGAAGTTTGCAGAGAGCCAAGATCGCGCCATTGCACTCCAGCCAGGTGACAGAGCGAGACTCTGTCTCGGGAAAAAAAAAAAAAATTAGAATAAGGAGACTTACAGTGTGTTTATTAGCTTCCTAACATGGAAGGACCTCACATGTGAGTCCTAAGCTTTCCTCGTCAGCATCCTCCTTGGCCCCAAACCTCTGATCACATTGTCACATTGCCACTATGATTGTGAAAATATAAATAAACACAGAAAAATAAACCCCTTATAGAGCAATCCATTCTTACTGCATAACTGAACTAAGCTACTCCTTTCAGGTTGCTTGATTCTGGACTGTATTCTGATTCTGTTATACTTTCTAAGTTTTCATGTCCATATAACCTTACTAGCCCAGATAGACTAATATAAAAGAACAAATATGGCCGAGCATGGTGGCTCACGCCTGTAATCCCAGCACTTTGGGAGGCCGAGGCAGGTGGATCACCTGAAGTCAGGAGTTTGAGACCAGACCGTCCAACAGGGTGAAACCCCATCTCTACTAAAAGTACAAAAATTAGCAGGGCATGGTGGCACACACCTGTAATCCCAGCTACTTGGAGGCTGAGGCAGGAGAATTTCTTGAACCTGGGAGGCAGAGGTTGCAGTGAGCAGAGATCAAGCCATTGCACTCCAGCCTGAGCAACAGAGCAAGACTCCATTTCAAAAAAAAAAAAAAAGAAAAAGAAGAAATGTGATTCAATGAAATAAAATTTTTTAATCTCCACCAATATTTCAATACAGAGCCTTTTACAGTTAAACAACCTATGTTGTTGCTAAACTTCATCATCTGCTGTGTGATTTGTAAGTTATTTAACCTTTACAAGTTTAATTTTCACCATCCCTAAGATGCAGATAATACCTATCTCACTGAGAGCTCATGAGTTTCAAATTAAATAATATATAATATAACAATCAACAGAGTGATTGGCACATAGTAATTGCTCAACAAATAAAATATTTATCATTGTAATATCTCATCATTATGAAAGTATAAGAATTGTTTTTGGACAATTTATTCACAGATATTTACTCGCCATAAAATTAGAAAAGTGATCTCAAGATTAAGAAACCATACCATGTACCCAGTACTGAAATTTTCTTTTTAATTTCATAGTTGACTGTGACATTTTTATTTATAAGAATTTCTGAAGGAAAATCAACATTAATTTTACCCTCAAATATTAAATTGTTTAGTTACTATCTAACTGAACATAAATATTTCCTTCTTAGTTTAGGTAACATGAAATGTCATGTTTTGATTTTGTTATTAAAATCTCACCATAGTATCCCTCAAAAATGACTGTAATTTTCAGGTAAGATTATGTTAAAATATGATCAAATTTGTGGAGATCCTACAAAATTTTGACTTTTAAAAACCATTTTAAACCATTTAGGGTAAGTGTAGCTCATTTTTGCAGGAAGCATAGTCTAAAAGGTTAAGCTTTATGTTGAAATCTCTTGTATTAAAATTCTATGTCTGCCATGTGAGAGGTGGGTAAAGTAGAAGAAAATGTGTACTTAATGGTCCCCAATTCACGTGCCAATAAAAGAATATCCTATATGCTTCAAGAAGCTGTGGTTAAGATTACAGATGACAATGTATAGAACACAGGCTGTTACATGATAAGTAAGGCACATTAAATGTAAGGTGATTGTGATGCTAACAGTGGTTTGTAATATTCGAATGGCAGAAGTGTACAGCTGCCAGTGTGACCATCAGTGAACCTGGCTGATGGTATAATTTGATTCTCAAAGGATTTATTCTGAAGTTTGCTATAATAAGGGGTGACTAGGGAAATACATATGGACCATGCCTTGGCCACATGCTTCTGATTACCTACAAAAGGGAAACAGAATTAATGCTAGTTAATGAACTTACGTTCATTCAGTGATTTACAAACTTTTGTTTCCATATACTCTACTAGAGTTTTAGAAAACATATACACTATTTTGAACAGTTTTAAGTGGACATCCAAAGTTTTACATGATAAGAATGCATAGTTGCAAAGAATATAACTTCTGTCTAGCATATATTCTGACTGTGCTTTAAATACGTGCTGCTTCTCAAAACCTTGGAGCTGAAGAATTATCTCACTCAATTTATATACACAATCTTCTACATAAGTTAATTCGCCAACCAATTTTGGCATCTACTCAATCCATCAAATAAGAATTATTATTATTTTTTGTCAGAAAATGCCTACTTCAATTTTTCAGTTCAAATAAATTTGTTAATAAATGACTTCATGACAAGTATCTCTCTCCCAAATTCTAATTCAAATATAGATTGACAGATAGAAAAAGTACAGAGCACTGTCAAGAATATATCACCTAGATGAAACAGGGCCACATATTCTCACTTTGCTTCTACGGGACTTCTCTCTGAAGCAAGACATTTTCCTTTGGCCTTTTGTTTGGTGCCTCAGAAGTGTTTACCTCCCAGGGCAATGAACCACAGTGGGAGTCATGATAGGTGAGAAATTGATCTTTCTTTATTAACTAGAAGACAGAAATTTGTGAAAAGGAGGTGGGAAAGAAAAACGGCAGTGCAAAAGAACTTTTTCAAGAATCGATTTTAGGAAAGAGGACATTTGAATCTGAAAATTGATTTTCTTAAAGGTGTATATACTCTCACATAGTCCTGGACAGTTTTTATATATGTCCAAGTAAACACGCATACCAGTTGGAAGATAGCCACCTTATACAATCGTTTTCCAGTATGTGGGAAAAGGATCTGTATTTCAACAGTCACTTCAACATTCACAGAGACTTTAAAAAACTTAAAATGTCAGTTCTGGGCATTTGGAGAACATCTTTAAGTCTGAAGTCTCAATCATCATCTGCTTTGTGAAGGAGAAAATTGAGTCTCAAAGAGTTGAAAAGATGTGACCTCAATTGCCAAAGTAGTTCTTGATTGAAGGTTCAAGGTATATGGATCTAGAAATACCCATGAATAAAACTCTATATTCATTCATTTTCTACCTCTCTCTTCCCAAACATAATTGAGCTCCTCCTTGGATCCTGAAATTATGAAAGAAACTAATAATTTGGACATATATCATGCTATCAAAAGATGTAATGTGTGTGCAAAAAGTCTAGATCAAGAAGGGTCATAAAAATAGAAATGTGCGTGCCAGAAACAGTGCGGTGTCTATTCGGAGAAACCTAATGGAGTCTAGTTTCACTATTATGGGTAAAGGACGCAGCAGTGAATTGATTTCCAAGGCCACCACGTTCATTTTTATTTCTGTTTTTGAGACGGAGTCTCGCTCTGTCACCCAGGTTGGAGTGCACTGGTGCAATCTCGGCTCACTGCAAGCTCCGCCTCCCAGGTTCATGTCATTCTCCTGCCTCAGCCTCCCGAGTAGCTGGGATTCCACAGGTGCCCGCCACCACACCTGGCTTTTTTTGTGTTTTTAGTAGAGACGGGGTTTCACTGTGTTAGCCAGGATGGTCTGGATCTCCTGACCTCAGCCTCCCAAAGTGCTGGGATTAGAGGCGTGAGCCACCATGCCCGGCCAGCCACCACATTTCTCATTAAACATAGGCCAACAAATGAATCTCTTTCCAATATTGCCAAAGCTCCCCTACATGGAGCATAAATCTTTGGAGAATGAAAACTGAGCCAACTTCTGCTTTACCAGCCACTGCCTGACTATGGATTGGGAATCCAAGAGCCTGATCCCATTTTTCTTCATCTCAGAAGGGAAAAGGGCTACCCATTGCCATACAGACAGCCCTCCAGTGATCAGCAGTGGAAGGTGAACAGGGTGCTCTAGAGGCAGAAAAAGGTGAACCCAGTGCTTTTGAAGATGCTACAAAAATAGGACAAATGTTAACAAAATAGAAAACGCTCCTTTAAACTCTTTAAAAAACAACTCCTAGAAAATCTATACTTTAATATCTACAAAGAGTATGGAATACACACAATGCCGCTGAAGAGTCTGACCTTTTCTTAGCACTAAAAAGGTGACATCTCACTCTTCTAAATTCTCATAGCATTTTGTGTCTGCCTCTCAATGACACAGATCCTTGTCTCCCTGAATTAAGGTTTGTACTTTTACAATGGGCTCTTTCCCTATATCTACTCTGTAAATCTGTGAAGAAAAAGTCTGGACCCAGTTCACTTTTGGATCCTCCTAAAACATGAGCACAGAATAAATGTTCATTTGACCTGCAACAAAAGGCCAAGAAATCAGTTGGTACAATGCACATAATACAATGTTTAGGATTTCTGTCACAGACCCTAACTTGGCCTCCAGACAAAGATTGAAGTATCTCATTAATATTTATCCCCTAATTTTCTTAGCCTATGCTGGTATAAACTTAATGCAAACTATAATGTCTATTTCCAAAGTTGCTTTCCTAAGCTGGTTGTTCCGTGATATCACATGCCTGTCAGGTTGTACTAAAACCCAACATCGGCTAATGACTTTCACTTGATTGCAGTGACAGCCTCAGAGCCAATTCCCAGAGATATGGTGACCAACTAAATCAGGAACTACATGTCTCCTTGTGGTTCAGAAGGGTGCTGACCTGGATTTTACCCAAAGCGAACTTGTGGAACAAACTGGGCTCTCTGAAATATTCTGATTTACAATAGAAGAACTGGCAGCTCTTTTTCCAGGACCTCACAACCAGGTTTTACTCCACTACCAACACCTAACTTGATTCTTTGTCTCTAATTTAATAAGAAGTTTTCTCTTCCAAATCACTTTCAAATCCTCCAGCTGTGCTTTCCCCTGTTGCATGATAGGTACATTGCCTTCTGATTGAATTATCACCCTATTTATCTATTTTTCTATATTAAAGTCTGGTTAGCTGTTCTCTTTCCAATGCCCTGGGGTTCAGCTTCTTCCTTGGCAGAGCCTACCATTACTTTCCCAATAATAGCACTAGGTAGATTCATTACGTTTCAACATTAAACAAGCTGTAGAAAACTTGAGTTTCTTCTACAAAATAGAAATGAAATCTTGATATACCTATAAATACACAGTGTTTTTCAGTTTCATTCCTGTTTGTTACATTTTAATGCACATTAATATATGCAAAATAAGCTCTCAAAAGAAAAACTGTGGCTTAGTGAGTGTTAAGAATGACAAAGAACAAGACTAATTGAACCCCATGAGGGACCTGCAGATAATGTTAAATGATAAATTATCTGCCTCCTCTCCTTACTACTTAAGGAAAAGCTGGTGCACATGATGGGGGAAAAGTGGGGAAGCAGTGAGCCTGAGATAAAAAATTTCCAAAACGTTATCTGCACAGGAAGTTCCCTTACAGCAGCATTGATTGTATTTGCTCCTCACTGGACCAGCCAATAGATCCACTTTGATATGAACATCATTGTCACTGAACATCAGAGATGCACTGCCAACCTTCCCCAAGAAAAAAAGCATGAATTCCCCTGGCTTGGAAGGAACTGTCCAAGAGTCTCTCCATCTTTGGGTCTGATGCCAACTGTAAGGGATGATTGAGCAAGGGTCTCCATCATTACAGACCCTCATTTAAGCGTCTGTGGCCTCACGGGGCATTACAAGGATCTGTGCGCATTCCTTTGGCCTCTGGTCTCTAGGACAGTCTGTATTGCCAGCTCAGACTCTGGATGGTCCAAAACTCACAGAAGAAGAGAAGTAAGGAGATAGCCAAGTAATTACAACAAAAGATGTTGAAGGGGAATTATTTTATACTAAATTACTCTATCCTTGTAAATGAATGGGATTATTTCTGGGAAAGAAATAATAAAAGAGGGAGAGAGAGAGAGAATTATGTTTACCCAAGTGGAAAGTTCTATTTTCAGTCATAAGCTGAGGCTTCATATCCCATTAAGCAGCAAGGGGAAATAACTCTTTCAGTCTGCTCTTTTTCCTGTCAGTTTTTATTTAAATGAAATAGAAAAAAAATTAAACAGAGCCACAGGTCAAAGGATTCTAATGTTCAAAATCAGAACACTACTATGGATTTTTGAGTCCCCCCTGGAGAATAAATGTAGGTTCTATAGGAACCAGTTGACACAGCAGGGGCTTAAGCTGGGCCTCAACATCCTCTCTCAAGCTGACTGCTAAGGCTCTGGCCCTGGCTAGAATCAGCGCTGCCTCTCCTCATTCTTTCCTTGTAAAGAAGGTGAGACAATTTAATTCTTGATAGAAGACTCCACAGAGTGAGGAGAGTCTTCCCAAATGAGGCTAAAAGGCTAAGTGGTGGGGATAGGAGAGCTCCACAGTAAGTTAGACTCAATCAGGCATCTACCTACGTGGATCAGGCAGCTCCACCTCCCACCACAAACCTGCATCTGTGATGGGAAACACCAGAAAGCAGGGTTGAGAGAAATTTGGAAGCAGCCGTAACAGAAGCTAGAATAGGCAGAACACAAAGATTCTCTGAAGTGAAGGGCTTCTGGCAGCCTGGCACAATAGGATTTCAGTGTAAACGCGAGTCACCTCAGAACTCACCATCTCCCTCCCACCTGGTTCAGAAAGAACACCATCAAGGTCTATGCTTGTAGCATTTTCTTTCCCTCTGAGCCCTTAAGAATGGAAATCTGCAGTGAAATATTTCAATCGCAATGATCCAGAGAATATGCACTCCCAAAATGACTATAATACCATTGGCTTTAGTTCAATTTCCTAGGGGTTCCTGATCAATATCATGGTGAAAAAAACAAAACAAACAAAAAAAAAACTTAACACTCAGAGAGAAGAAAATTATATAAGTAATTCCACCAACTTATTTCCATGATGGTAGTATCAGCCCATAGAGACAGTGTATTTTCAAATAAATTTTGTGATCTTTTCCCTTAGGTTGTTACCCAGCTGAGCATATTAAACACCTTCTCAGAAACACAATAACTCCTTCTCTTTATCTCCTGTCTTTTCTCAAGGACTGTTTCTTCCCATTCTTTGATACGTTTTTCACATTGCTCCTACCTATTTTGTCAGGCACTTCCTCTGTGCTTTCAAACATTTCATGCATCATTGCTGCCTATGTCTTTTCCTCATATTTTCTGCCTACTAGGCCTCGAATCATTTTTTTTTTTACTGCAATATTTCATGGCCTTCACATTTCATAAAAATTTGCAATATATTTCAGTTTTCTTTACAATTACACTATGCCTCACACTTTTAGGATGCTGAGTAGAGATCCTTTTCTGGAAAAGTCTCCTGTGAAAAGAAGGCAAGGAAAAAAATAGTAGGTCATCATCATAAAACCAGTGTGTATACCAGCATGATTCTAGAAGATCTCATACTGACCAAGGATATAAAGATGTGATGTTTTGGGTCAAAGATGAAGACAAACAGGTCTGCACAGATGCAGTTAACCTGCAAAGGAAAGAGTTTATCTTTCTCCAACATGATTAGCATTTTATTCCTTAGGATCAATCTCAAAGCCTATACTACCAACCAACAGTTAAATTCTTTTTAAAAGATGGTCTTCAAGGTTAGCAGACGTTGAGATAAAAATAAATTATAACTCAAGGAGAGGTGAAAATCAAGAGATCTTTAGCACAGAAGAAGGAGATGTGTTTTTTAACTGAATTTTGAAGCCATATGGAGAGCTGATGAGGTGGAGAAATGTAAGCAGGATTTTTTTTTCCAGATGGTGGGCACTTGAGTTGAAGAGCTGAATTTTGTAGAGGCCAAAGACCCAGGGAAAAAGGATTTTGAGGCTGCAGAAAATTGATTCTCAAGGTCGAAGGAAATGAAGTATTCAGTTGTGAATGAGAGACTAAAAAATGGAAGATCTAGGCAAAAAAAAAAGTGACATGTGGAGCCAGCTGGTAGTTTCCAAAAAATTTCTCAGTAGTGTGTGTGTAAAATTAAAAGGATATAAGGAAATCTCACTGATGCAACAACAAATTCCATGTGCTCTTTTGGAACAAAGAAAGGGTGATCTACAAACAGAAAACATACTTAAGTGGAAGAAGAGAGAATTAGTACTCCTCAAAATGTGATCCCTAAACTACCTGCATTTGAATCACCTGGAATATTTCTTTAAAATTCTGAATTCCAGGCCCTGATCCATTTCCTTTTAAAACCAAAATCTTTGTTGGGGCAGAATTTTTAAAAGTCCACCAGGTGATTCTTATGGTGGTGAATGTACAGACTGCCAATGACAAATGTCCTGCAGACAGACTCATGTACAAGTGACACACAGGAGTGCTGGTGGTGCTCTTCCAACTCGCCCTGGATTGTGAAGGACATTAAAATATATTTAATGATGGGAACAAAACTTAAATTCTAAAAAACAATTACTTGAATGAATACTATCACATAAATGAACTACAATGCTTCCATTAACAAGGCTGATTATATATGATGAGGGTTCTGAATAATTTCATATTCTATTTATTTGGTGGTTAAACAGATGATACTTTCTGATATTAAGGCTTTGGTTGGTTGTTTGTGGGGAATGAAAAATTGCTTTCGTCTACATTTCTAGGTTCTTGGGCTGGTCTACAATTTAAATTAACATAAGAACAATAAATTTATGTATGTACACATGCTCAGGAGTCCCACAAAAATATGAGACTCAATGAAGTGGCCTGATGATCGAGGTTTATATAGTATCCCTAACCACAGACAGACATAGGGGATTGGGGCATCTAGGGTGGTGAAGACAAATTATGAGAGGTTGAGAGGACATAAAGTATGATAATAAATGTTGCCTTGTTTATGCAGATAAAAGTCTCTCAGGTGTCAAATGTCTCAGAGTGGCCTCTTTCTCTAGTTCAGATAGCTTAACTAATTAACAGTTCCTTTGTACATGTAAATTTCTCTTTACAAAATAGGAGTTGTATATTTTAGACAGTTTAGAAGGAGATGAAGAACTTCTCCTATGTTGGCTGGCTCTAAATTTCTTTTAGCTCAAAGTAACCAATAGGCCAAAACAGCGTTTATTGTGATGGTGTGTCTTGAGCCCCAACAGTTTGTTTGAAGTTGATATTCTTTCTAAGAACAAGAGTGACCATGATATATTTATGTTTGGGTCACTGTGGATCTTATAGATTTTTATGTAATCACTGGGGACAAAATGTTTTACCGTTGATTACATGGATACTGGAAAAGCACAAGATTTGGAAGACTATATACTTACTCTATGACAGACCTGAAAATTCCCTTTTAAATATTATTTTATGTGTTTTGTTTGCTTTTTGCTATTCTTAGTTTTTAGTTTTCTTGCCTCTTACAAAAGTGAACAAAGGGGGGCATTTAAAACTGTGAAAATTTTATGGTAAAAGTCTTTTAGGGAACTATAGATTATAGATATTGTTTTGTATATTTCCAGGAAGTTTCTTTTTATTAAGATTTCCCCTAAAGTCTATTACTGAGCTGATATGCTGTTCATAAAGGCCATTCTAAGTCAAAGGGTAATGGTTGAAAATTCTTTTCACTGATTCATTGTAAAATGGAAAATGTAAAAATACTTCCTTTTCATGAAGACAAATTGCATTTTTAAATTCTCCTAATGAAGCAGCATTCATCAATGCTTGCTCATTTGTCTTTGCAGGGGGAGTTCTGGGGCACAGATAAGAAGATTAATGTCTCTGAACTTTTCAACACATTGAGTTCAGTCATGGTCCTTCCCTAGTGAGCAAAATTAAGTCAATATCATTACTAACATTTTGAGTAACATTTTTAGACTTACATTATGTTTCTATCTATTCTTTTTTATCAGACGCAGAGGGTATATCCTGATACCACAGCTTATGTTTGTAATTCACCAAGAATATGATTTTAATTTCTTTCATCCTGATGAAAAAAACTGTGGCAAAAGGGGATGAGATAATAATATGCAAAGCTAATAAGGCTTGAGGGCTTTAAAGAATAAGAAAGAAGGCACATTCTTTGTTACCTTAAAAAATCATTCATTTACCAAACGTTGACTACCCTAAGCTATGCACTGAAGGAGGCTCTGAAGAAACAAAGATAAATAATAAACTAGTCTTTCTGCAAGACTCAAAATTATTAGAGGGGGACAGCCAAGAAAACAACTGTATTATTTGTGTGAAGGAAACAGCACTATTCAATGGAAGGAATTAGAAAAGTACTTAAAGGGGAGAGTCATTTAGTTGGGAAATGGCAAATAAGGTTTAAGTATTGTACTGGGTTTAATAGTTCCCCCTCAAAAAAAATTCATATTCATCAGTAATTTGTGAATGTGACGTTATTTGTAAATAAGTCTTTGCAGATGTAATGAAGTTAAGATAAAGTCATTCTGAATTAGGGTGGGCCCTAATGCAACGACTGGTATCCTCATAAAAAAAAGGCAAGTTTGGACACAGAGACACACAGGGAGTGCCATGTGTTGATGGAAGTAGAGATTGCAGTGATGCATCTTCAACTAGGAAACTCCTTTGGAAGCCTTCAGAAACAGCATGTCATGCCTGACACCCTGACTGAAGACTTTTTGCCTTAAGTTTCTTTTTAGCCACCCAGTTTGCAATACTTTGCTCCCAGCCTGTCTAAGAAAATGAATTCAGATATATATGATAATGCCATATATATCATGCCATATTTGGGGCAAAAAGAATTATCTAGAAACTGAAATATTGAGATTAACATGGAAGGCATTATCAGGAAATGTGACTGGAAAGTCAACTTGATGCAGAAGATTTAAAAAAATCATGTGCAGGGCTGATATTCATCTAGTACAACCAAAACGGAGCACTGACTGTGATTCTTTTTGATTTATTGGTACCCATAAATTATAAATTGTTAAATATTTTTAGGTTTTCTTCTAATATATATGTCATAGTAAACAGTGTACACTTTAAATTGGAAGCAAATGAAAGCACTGGAAATAGTTTGTAATGAGGCAGCAAAAAACCAGAACTTTTGTTTTGTTTTTTTCAGAAAAATTATTATAAATGGCCTATGTAGACAGGCAGAAAGGAGTGGATTAAAAAGCTATAGGCATTTGGGTTGGTTCTATATCTTTGCTATTGTAAATAGTGCTGTAGTAAACATACATGTGCATGTGTGTTTATAGTAGAATGATTTATAGTCCTTTGTGCGTATACCCAGTAATGGGATTGCTGGGTCAAATGCTAATCACCACACTGCTCACCAATAATAGACTGGATAAACAAAATGTGGCACATATATTCCATGGAATACTATGCAGCCATAAAAAAGAATGATTTCATGTCCTTTACAGGGACATGGATGAACCTGGAAGCCATCATTGTCAGCAAACTAACAGGAACAGAAAACCAAACACTGCATGTTCTCACTCATAAGTGGGAGTTGAACAATGAGAATACATGGACACAGGGAGGGGAACATCACACAATGGGGCCTGTCTGGGTGTAGGGGACAAGGGGAGGAAGAGCATCAGGACAAATACTTAATGCATGCAGGGCTTAAAACCTAGATGATGGGTTGATAGGTGCAATAAACCACTACGGCACATGTATACCTATGTAACAAACCTGCACTTTCTGCACAAGTATCCCAGAACTAAAAGTGAAAAAAAAAAAAAAAGACTATAGGCAGAGAGACAAGACAGGAGGACATTACCATGGTTCTGGTGAAAGACTAAAGTAGATAATTAAGAACTACCACTTTCAGTAACAATGCGCGAGTTCGAATGAGACTAAACGTTCCACAAAAATTTTGGTCAAAATGAAAAAGAAACCAATACTGAAGTCATTGAAGAACAATGAAAAGTGGCAGAAATTGGAGAGAATTTGATCTCTAAAAGGAAATCTTTAAACTATTTGAGATTCACATTAAACCAACTTTTCCCCTCAGGGCTTCTCCTGTTCACATTACATGGTCAATAAAGCTCAAGCCAAAAGTGATGATCTTAATCTGGTGGAGAGTAAGGAAAGCGCTTCAAAAGAGATGGAAAACTGAGGGAAGCACTGAAAAAGTAAACAGTTACAAGGGGAGCCCCAAATTCTGCATTCAAATGCCACTCAAATCTTGATTGAATCCTGTTCTAGATATGCACGAGGTAAGAGCAGAAACCAAGTTTCAAATCAGAGGAATTTGAAGATTTGGAAAGATGAAAGAGCTGAGCAGAGCTTTTCAGCAGCTCCTCAGCTGGGGAGATAAACTTCAGAGATCAAGTCTTACCAAACTAGGGGTGATAGCTAAGCAACTGAGGCTTACTCTTAAAATCTAAGAAAAGCAATGCCATAAAAGTAAAATAATGTCCCAGGACTAAGGGCTACACTCTGAGCGTAGGTACAAAATTAAAGTCACAAAGTCTATATTTAAGCCTTCTTAGCATCAAGATGCCCTACCAGTAATTTAAATTCCTATTAAAATAAAACTCAAAAATATACAAATGTTAACAGAATCCAGAGTGTCCATATTTCAGACATAGTATCTAATGTACAATAAAAATTGCTATATATGCCACGAAGCAGGAAAAGGCAAAAGGTAATCTATATTTAAGAGAAAAAATTGCCAGCAGAAGACGACGTAAAAATGACCCACAAGTTAAAATTAGCGGAAAAGACATTAGTATATTAATGTTTAATAAAATATTTTCAGAAAAAAATGGTTTAATAGATGAAGAAATGAAGAATTTTAGAAATATCTAAAGATAAACCAAATGAAAGTCCTAGCACTAAAAAAATACATTTGACATAAAAAATTCTGTGAATGGAGTTAGAAGTAGAATAGACATAGCAGGTATAGAAACAGTAAGTTTACTGATAAATCGATGCAAATTCTCCAATAAAAACCATTGACAGAAGAAAGAATTAAAACAATAAACAAAGTCTTGATAACCTGTAGACCAATATCAACAGCTCTAACATACATGTAATGAAAGTCTCAAAAGAAAAGAAAAGAGATAACAAGGCAGAAAAAATACATTAAAAATACTGGCTGAAATTTATCCAAATTTGAATAAAATGATCAACCAATAGATCCAAGAATCTCAGAAAACCACAAGCTGATAAACATGAGAAAAAACACACATTAGCATATTATTCTCAAACTCCTAAAGACCAAAAGTGATGAAAAAACTCATAATAGCAACCAAAGGAACAAAGATAAGAATGATGGCTGATTTCCTATTAGAAAAAAATAGAAAAAGAAGCTGATGGAATAAAATATTTAACATGCTGATTGAATAAAACTTAGAATTCTATACCCAGTGAAAACATTCTTTAACATTACTTTAAAGGAAGAAATAAAGAAGGAATAAGGGCAGGAGACAAATAGAAAAAAGCATCAATATGACAGACTTAGATCCAAACATATTAATAAGTTCATTCCACCAAATAAGCGAATCTCTTATCCAGTCAAACTGGATAAGTTCCAGATCTAGTATATCTAAATATATTAAATGTAAAGATATACATAGGTGGAATGTAAAAGAGTAGAAAATACAAAGTTCAAACATCAAGCTGAATAAAGCTTGAATACCTCTAACGGTATCAGTCTTTAAGGTAAGAAGTATCACTGGAAATACAGAAAGTCACTTCATAAGGAGGGATTGCATTGGGAGTTATACCTGATGTAAATGACGAGTTGATGGGTGCAGCAGACCAACATGGCACAAGTATACATATGTAACAAACCTGCACGTTATGCACATGTACCCTACAACTTAAAGTATAATAATAATAAATAAATTTAAAAAAAAAAAAAATAAATAAATAAATAAATAAAAAAGAATTAAAGTGCGATTGGTCAAGAAAACACCACAATACTTACGATGATTAGTTTTATGTGTCAATGTGACTGGGCCACTGGATGCCTAAATATCGGTTGGACAGTCTTTCTGGGTGGATCCATGAGGGTATTTCAGTAAAAAATTAGCATTTGAATTGGTGAATTTGGTAAAGCAGATGGCCCTCCCCAGTGTGGGCAGGCATCATCCCTTTAAGGGTCTGAATAAAACAAAAAAGTAGAGTAAAGCTGAATTTGAGCTGGGAGATTGATCTCCTCCCTTGGCATTTTCGATCCTCAGGCTTTCAGACACGTTTGGCTCTCTGGTTCTTTGGCCTTCTAACTACACCTCCAGCTTTCCTGAGTTTCTAGCTTGCAGATGGCACATTGTGGGACTTCTCAGCCTCCATCATGGCATGAACCAATTCTTTATAAAAATCTCTTTTCTATATACATATACATACATATACATATAGAGAGAAATAGACGTGTGTGTGTGTGTGTGTGTGTATTTTCTATTGCTTCTATTTTTCTGAAACACCCTAATACAATACTGAATGAATGTAAATCTAGTGATGGATCTTCAAAATACATAAAGGAAAAATTAAAAAGAAAATAAATAAATTCTAAAGAGAGAGAGAAGTGTAGAGATTTCAACCTCTTTTTTTCAGTAATTGATAGACAAAATGTCCAGTGAGAATAAAAAAAAAATTGAGTAGCAATAACAGTCATCTTGATTTAACTATTTAGGCAATACTATTCTAACAACTTTGGTCACAATTAACATGAATATGGAAAGTTTAACAAAATGATTATACATTGGGCTATAAAACAAGTCTCATTACTTTTACAAGATGGAAATTACTCAGAGTATGTTCTCTAACAGCAGAATTAAGTTACAGTCAGCCCTCCATATCCATGGATTCTGCATCCATGGGTTCAACCAACTGTACATAGAAAATATTTTTTAGTGAAATAAAATATCACACTACAACAATAAAAAAACACAAATAAAAAACAATGTAACCATTTATATAGCATTTACATTGTATTAAGCATTATCAGTAATCTAGATATTATTTAAAGTATATGGGAGCTTGTGCATAAATTATATGCAAATACTGTTGTTTTATATGTACCTTGAGTAACTCTGGATTTTAGTATTTGTGGGGGGTCTTGGAAACAATCTCCCATGGGTACTAAAGGACAACTGTACAATCAATAACATCATCACCAAGGATTTTACAGGTCTAAAAATTATAAAAGTTAATATTATTAACAGCTTTATACTAATAAAATCAGCAACCTGAAATAAAAATAAATTCTCAAAAATAACAATTTACTAAATGGGCCTCAGGCAGAAATAAAAACTATGAGTAGGCCTACATTCTTCTAACAAATTAAATGTGTTATTAAAATCTTTCCCACAAAGAAAATTCCAGGCCTACATGGCCGCAGCAATAAAATATACCACTACATAAATTATAAATATTACCAAGCTTACCCATACTCTATCATAAAACAGAGGTGGAGAAAAACCTTCCTGATACAGTTTGGATCTCTGTAAAATCTCATGTTCAATTGTAATTCTCAGTGTTGGGGGTGAGGCCTGGTGGGAGGAGACTGGGGGTGGTTTCTCATTAATGGTTTAGCACTATCCCCTCAGTGCTATTCTCCTGATAGTGTGTGAGTGACTTACCAGGAGATCTGGTTGTTTTGAAAGGGTGTAGCACCTCCCCCTTCTCTCTCTTCCTCCAGCTCCAGCCATGTGAAATGTCTCACTCCAGTATTGTCTTCCTCCATGACTCTAAGTTTCCTGAGGCCTCCATAGAAACAGAAGTTGCTATATTTCCTGCACAGCCTGCAGAACAGTGAGCCAATTGAACCTCTTTTGTTTATAAGTTACCCAGTCTCAGGTATTTCTTTACAGCAATTTGAGAACAAACTAATACACTTCCCAACTCACTTTATGAGGCCAACTTGAAGCTACTATTAAAACCTAACAGAGACATGACAAGAAAATTACAGATAAAACAAATACAAAAATATAGAAATTCAAGATAATTTGAATACAATTAGACATTTGATGATATTAAAGAATTTATATCGTATATTGCTGGTGTTATAGTGTTCTTTTGACTGTATTTCAAAATAATTCTTATGGTAATATGAATTATTTTGGAAATACGTACCAAAATAGTTTTGGGTAAAGTGGTATTAAGTTGAAATATAAATTTGATCTCTTTATTGATCAAAAATCGTCAAAGATCAGAAATTTAACAGTTCAACCTGATATAATGTCTGGAATTGGTTTCATTATAATCGAGTGAGGAGGGTAGAATGAATTTATGAGGGGAGGAAAAAAAAGAATGCTGAAATCAGAGTTGTTGAATGTGGATGCACTATTTTCCCTGTGACCCTTTTCATCACATAGGAACTGTGCAGTTTGCTCTGCTTATCACATCACCAGCATTACTCATGCTACCAGACACCTATCAGACCCCAGGGAAATGATGTAGCACACAGGAGTCATCCAGTTCACATAGAAAAGACAATGTTACTCTGGAAGATCAGTGCATGAAAATTCTGGATGCTTTAGTCTTAGCACTCTTCATACGATAGCCCATCCTTTGCACAACATGTAAGAGCCATTTCAATTCACCCATTCTCCCTCATGCATTCTATTCTGAAATTCTTAAGTAAAATGAAGTCTCTTTATAAATCACTGCACATTAGTAAATTGTTCTGAATTATACTTGAATTAGTCAATTTTGGAAGAATGTTACACACATTATCTTTCTTGTAAAATTTAAAAAGGCATCACAAAGTGCAATCTAGTCGTTGATTTATGGACTTGAATCTTTCAAAAGAGGGTTTCAGATTCACTTTGTGTCCCTGAGTTGCTAAATCTGGCATTTAGATAGGAAATATTGTCTAAATTTGTGGGAACTTAGTTCTTCATTTTTCTCTTGCTGGGACAGAGATTCATCATTAGAATATATAAGTATAATCTCTACTCTTAACTGAAAAATCCACATAGAAACACACACACGCATACACACACACACACACACACACACACACAGAGAGAGAGAGAGAGAGAGAGAGAGAGAGAGAGAACTTGATACAACTTTCTCCAGCATTTCCTGCACTGAGTAAGGGATGTTCTCCTTCATATGTGCTTCTTGTGTACGTAGTACTCAGCTTACTTGGCTTTTGTATCAGTCCAGGTACAATCAGGAAACAGAAACCAAATGGTAATTTAAATAGGGAAGCTTAATATAAATAATTAGTAAGCTATGGATAGAATAACTGTAATAATGTAAAAAGAACTCTCAAGGGTACTCTAGAGCTGATGGGAGTGTTCAAGGAAAGAGTAAATTGAAAGGCAGATGCCTTCCTAATGCTGCAGTTCACACCTCCTTAAGGAAGGTGTACACTACTGGATGGAGAAGCTGGCTGGTTTTCCTAGCCCAAACCTTGCCCACAGTTGCCAAGCAAGTAGGAACAAACCTCCAAGTGACTAGTGAGCAAACACCAGTGAGAAGATAGGCAGAGAAAGTTGGGGCATTCCTGCAGGCAGAAAGCCTGAAATGCCTGGTGTTCATGTCAAGAGAACTGTAAGAAAATGGTCACCAAGCCTAGGTGGGGGCTGTGAGTTTTTCAAGGTAGTGTGTGCCCATATGTGTGGTGGGGACAGAGCACCCTGGAGATTCCCACACACTCGCACCACAGACAATTCTGCAGCAAGAGCAGACAGAAGCAAACACAGCAACCAGAACCAGGAGGAGAAGTCCTTCCTCTTACAGTGTTCCTCAATGCCCTCTACTGACAAAATTTCACATTGTGCTCATCGTCAAGAAGAAATGTTTAGCCTCCAGTCCATTATCACGGAACAGGCACTGACAGGTAAATTTGGTAATAACTCCAATTCTGGGTAGTGGATCTTTGGGTCTCATATGTAAACATAGTCTCTCAAAAGTGAGCCAAGATTGAACAACAATGATTTCCATGATATTCTGAGTTCCATAAAAACAGTTTTAGATCCCAGTATCACCAGATTGTTTAGGTAGTAGTTAACTATTCATAGTGGACTCTGAAGCTGGGCTTCCTTGGGGTAAGTCCTGGCTGGTCCATCTTTCAGCTGTGTAGACCTTAGGCTAATCATTTATTCTCTCTGTCCTTATTTACAAGTGGAGATAATAACCCCTTTTCTTGGAGTTGTTGCAATTATTAAATGACTTTATATGTATTAGAGCTTAGAACAATGCCTAGTCCGTAGTCAAGGGACAATAAATATTTGCTTTTAATAGTATTATTGATAACCTATGAGGTATATCTGCCACCTCCCTGGAAAGAGGCAACAGAAGTCGGGGAGCCAGTCCTCTAATCACATCAACTCACAGTGCCAGACGTTTCTTACATGGACTCCTATTGCCTTTATCATGTCTTGCCTTGCAACCACAGCAATTATATTTACATTGCTCTGTGCTTGAATTACATAGACTACCAACAATGTATTACATTCACTCAAAATTCTCACACTGCATTTATCCCCCATTGACTCTTCCAAAAATGTGCTTCTCTTTCTCCCTCCACCTCTATTGCAGAACCTGGAATGATTTTCCAAGCATGTATTCTTCAATTTGTAAGCAGACACATGGAAGCATACTCTATAAACAGCAAAGCAACTTGTTTAGGGGTCAAAAAATGATGCTCAGTTTTAAAGTTCTAAATTTGAATGTCCTCATTTTTTGAGAATGTTTCCTACTTCATTTATTTAAAACTTAATTTATGCAATAAGATTGCCAGGAACATATGCCAGTTAGACTTAAATGCTAAAATGAGAATCACTAGGTTCCCCACCACGACCTTTGGGTACAGCTCTAGGCTTCCAGTTTTGAAATAGTCACTGTTCTTGGGAAGGGGTGGGGGAAGGTGGGAGGTGGGCAATAAAATTAACACTGAGACACCTCTACTGTCTTCTTCCTTCTCCATTTCTGTTAATTTACTGAATGTGATAACTAAACTTTCCCTTCATTATCTTTTAAAATGATTACTGTTAGGTCAAGTCCAAAATCTTTTATGTCCAAGTCCAAAGGGCCCAGAGAGATGGTGAGCCAGGCTGAAGAAGGGCTGGTGCAGCACAAAGAAGTAAGAGGAGACTGGGGAGCTCCATGTGCATATCTCCATCATGAGAGTGATATAACACATTACAGTTATTATAATACTTCTATTTTCTTACCTATTCCAAATATTCACCTGCAGACAGGGACCATATCTTATTCATCCCATAACCCAAGTAAGTACTACATTTTTAGCGCACAGTATGTTCCTAATAAATAAATCACTTAAATGAGTGTCTGAAATTTGCAAAGTTGAAGGTTCATTACCTCATATTCCTAAATCCTTTTCAGGAAACAAAATCCATCCAGATACACAGTATAAACAGGATCTTTTGCAACCTGCAGCGTATGACCACCAAAGATGAAAGGCTCACAAGATTGATTTTTGGGTCAACTGTTACAAGCCAAGAAAACCCAAATCTCCACATGGTGACTAAATAATCATTTATCCTTTCTGGGGATATCCAGTGACAAAGATATCCAAAGTCAAGGGTGAGAGTCTCTGTAATACTCAACAGTTTTCTTCATCCAACAAATCTCCTGCATGAAAGGCAAGTGAACCTCACTGAAGAAATTTTTAAGTAAACGATAAGAAGGGCCTCAGGAGAATTCAGATATAAGTGTTTGAAGATGTTAATCCTACTTGCATTAGAGCAAACCCAGCTACAAAGAAAAACAAAGAAACATCAAAGGATGAATACAAAATGCAAATACTCAAATGTGGTAAATCAATCACGACCTATGGTACAAAGCCCCAAATACAAGGTATCAGCAAAGACACTGACCAATTTTCCAAGCAGAGCCAGAAGAAAGGAAATGCATGATTCATAGTACCTGGAGAGATAGAAAACACATTAAATGGATAAATCAAAGAAAAATGTAGAAGGATTTCATGGAGCACCAAATAAAGAAAGTGACAAATCTGACTCCCCTGTGGCAGACAGACGATGGATGGTTTTTCTGCATTTTTATAGGTCATACTACACACAGTTACCGCACACCAAAAGGTTGAACAATGGAGTCAAAAGGAGTTCAGAATAGAGATACAACAGCCACATTGTATATTTGTAAATACAGCTTCTTCATGCATTCACTCATTCATTCATTCATTCATTCATTCGACAAGTCTTCTGAGATCAGACAAAATTGGGCACATTCAGGGTGGTATGGCTGTAGAAGATTCAAGTCTTTGTCGAGTATTTCCAGATGCCATACATTGCTCCAAAAACCAAGATAAATTAGCCAGTTTTCCTGCAAGGAAAATGCACATTGTTCATGCGAGTAGACAGATGTAAACAAATAAATTATTCTGCATTGTTTTAAGTGCTATGATGGAAGCAGTGTAATAAAAGCCAACTCAACCCCAGAAGGCAGAAAATAAGAATCATTGATTATAAGAGTCAGTCTGAGTTTAGGGATGGTACATTGAAAGGCATAAAATAAGTTCACACAATATTCAAATATAGTAGCAATCCTACAAATATAAATGGAATATATACCTATTTGCATACAATAATAAAATATTTTTAATTCAGAAGAACAGTTTAAAGAGTTAACTTTAGAAGAAAATGAAACAGAAAGTTCCACAGAGAAGGGTAGAAAAACATATAAAAGGGCAGTCATACTCAAAAGCAAACATGTAGAGCAGCATTAATATCAGGAAGAAAAATACAAAAGTATTAATGGCTGTAAAGTGAAACACTATATATTATTATAAGTATATCCACTACAAAGAAAACAATTTTTAGGTTTAATGATCTGTAGGGGCAGAAATTATAAAGCAAAATTATATAACCAAATAGAAATTGAAAAGAATATTAATCATAGAAAGAGATTCTAATTATTTCAGGAACAGATTGTTTATACAAACAAATAGAAATAATATAAGATTTTTGAAAAACAATGTTAACAAGCTTGATCTAATTTTTATAGAGATAATCCTTTATCTAACAAATAAACAGTATGTATTACTTCCCATTACATGGAACACTCCTAAGACTGATAATGCACTGCAATTTTTTTTACCATATCTAAAGTTGTTTATAAGATGTTCCATTATTTTAAGGAATACCAAGACAAAAAAGTTACCACTGGTTAATAGCCATGAACTGCAATACATAGTCCAATTTCAGGGATTGGAAATCGGAAAAACAATTAATTTGTAATCAATAAAATATGATAATTAACTAACTAAGTAAATCTCAAGCATTTAGCAAGGTTTCTCACTATAGTAAAATTAAATAAAAATTAAATTAATACACAATTATCACTAAGAATAAAATAACTATTAAAATGTATAAAATACATCTGTGATAGAGAATGCAAGTGCTCACCCCAATTCATGTTGTCTCAATTTCCTGGACAAGAAGCTACATAATATTTCACAGTAACCATCTCCTCCCATGCAAGTAGGTATGACCATATGACAGAGTTTAGATAATGAAATGTGATTGGTTCTGATGTATGTAATTGTGGGCCAAGGCTCTTACGAAGTAAGTGTGCTTTCCCCATGTTCTCTTCCCTCCTTCTATGATAAATGAAAGGAACACAAGGTAGACAAATGATGGCAACTGAGTAAGCTGGAAGGATTCTGGACTTGATTTACCTGTGGATAATCCAATGTACCACCTTCCAAACAAGAAAATCCATTCGGACACACACATTAATAGGGAAAACGTCTCCAGGGCATGTCCGAGACCTTCACAGAAGCCCCACCCATGATAGGCCCTGAGGCCTAGGAAGGAAAAATGGTTTTGGGGGCTGGTCCCAGGGCCCCCTGTCTATGCAGCCTCGGGACATGGTGCCCTGCATCCCAGCTGCTTCAGCTCTAGTCATGGCTAAAAGGGGTTAAGGTATACCTCAGACCATTGCTTCACAGGGTGCAAGCCCCAAGCCTTGGCAGCTTATACATGGTGTTGGGTTTGCGGGTGCACAGAAGTCAAGAATTGAGGTTGGGGCACCGCCTCCTAGATTTCAGAGGATGTATGGAAATGTCTGGGTGTCCCGGCCAAAGGTTGCTGCAAGGGCAGACCCCTCGTGGAAAACCTTTACTAGGGCAGTGGGTAAGGCAAATATAGAGTTGGAGTCCCCACAAAGAGTCCCAACTGGGGCACTCCTAGTGGACCTGTGAGAAGAGAGACACTGTCCTCCAGACCCCAGAATGGTAGATCCACTGACAGCATGCACCATGTGCCTGGAAAAGCCACAGACATTCAATGCCAACCTGTAAAAGCAGCCAGGAAGGGGGCTGTACCCAGCAAAGTCACAGGGTCAGAGCTGCCTGAGGCTGTGGGAGCCCACCTCTTGCATCAGCATGACCTGGATGTGAGACATGGGGTCAAAGGAGATAATTTTGGCACTTTAAGGTTTAATGACTACCCTATTGGATTTCAGACTTGCATGGGATCTGAAGGCCCTTGGTTTTGGCCAATTTCTCCAATTTGGAATGGGTGTATTTACCCGATATCTGTACCCCCCATTGCATCCAGGAAGTAACTAACTTGCTTTTGATTTTATAGGTTCATAGGCAGAAAGGACTTGCCTTCTCTCAGATGAGACTTTGGACTTAGACTTTTCAGCTAATGATAGAATGAGTTAAGACTTTGGGGAACTGTTGGAGACATTATTGCATTTTTGAAATGTGAGAGGGGCCAGAGAAGGAATGACATGGTTTGGCTGTGTCCTCACCCAAATCTCATCTTGAGTTATAGTTCCCAAAATTCCCATGTGTCACGGGAGGGTCCTGGTAGGAGGCAACTGAATCATGGGGGCAGTTACCCTCATGATATTCTTATAATAGTGAGTTCTCATAAAATCTGATGGTCTTATAAGGAGCTTTTCCCCCTTTGCTCAGCACTTCTCTCTCCTGCTGCCATGTGAAGAGGGACCTTTCTGCTCCCCCTTCCACTATGATTGTAAGTTTCCTGAGGCCTCCCCAGTCATGCAGAACTGTGAGTCAATTAAACCTATTTCTTTTATAAATTACCCAGTCTTGGGGTCTTTCTTTCTTTCTCTCTCTCTCTTTCTTTCTTTCTTTTTTTTTTTTAGACAGAGTCTCACTCTGTCACTCAGACTGGAGGGCAGTGGCACAATCTCGGCTCACTGCAACCTCTGCCTCCAGGTTCAAGAGATTCTCCTGCCTCAGCCTCCTGAGTAGTTGGGATTACAGACACATGCCACCACTCCAGGCTAATTTTCATATTTTTAGTAGAGACAGGGTTTCCCCATGTTGGCTGGGATGGTCTCGAACTCCTGACCTCAGGTGATCTGCCCACCTTGACCTCCTAAAGTCCTGGGATTAGAGGCATGAGCCACTGCAGCACTGGACATTTCTTAACAGCAATGTGAGAGACATTAAACTTAATAGAAAAATATGAGTGTTCTGACTGCTCCACCAACACCCTCCTTAGTTCTCCTCATTTCCTGAGACACAACAATATCAAATTAGGCCAATTAATGAGCCTAAAGTGGGCTCTAAGTATTCAAGTGAAAGGAAGAGTTGTATTTCTGTCACTAAATCAAAAGTTGAAATAATTAAGCTTAGTGGAGAAGGCATATTGAAAGCTGCGTCAGGGTGAACACTAGGCCTCCTACACCAAACAGCCAAGTTGTGAATGCAAAAGAAAAGTTTTTGAAGGAAATTAGAAGATCTATTTTAGTGAAATACAAATGTTAATGATAAATGATAGCCTTATTGATGATACGGAGGAAATTTTACTCGTCCGTATAGATCAAACCAGCCGCAACACTCCCTTAATCCAAAGCCTAGTCCAGTAAAAGGCCCCATCTCATTCCAATTCTATGAAGGCTGAGGGGGTGAGGTGGCTGCAGAAGAAAAGTTGGCAGCTAGCAGAGGTTAATTAATGAGGTGTAAAGAAATAAGTCATCTCCATAACAAAAAGTACAAGGTGAAGATGTAAGAGTTGATGTAGAAGCTGCAGCAAATTATCCACAAGCTGAGATAATTGATGAAATTGGCTACACTAGACAACACATTTGCAGGGCAGACAAATCAGCCTTCTCTTGAATGCCATCTAGGACTTACATTGCTAAGAGGAAAAGTCAATGCTTGGCTTCAAAGCTTCAAAGCACAGGCTGACTCTTTATGGGCTAATGGAGCTGGCAACTCTTAGTTGAAGCCAGTGCCCATTCACCATTGTGAAAATTCTAGAGCCCTTAAGAATTATGCTAAAGCTGGCCAGATGCAGTAGCTCATGCCTGTAATCCCAGCACTTTGAAAGGCCAAGGCAGGTGGATCACCTGAGGTTGAGAGTTCGAGACCAGGCTGACCAATATGGAGAAACCCCATCTCTACCAAAAACACAAAAGTAGCCAGTGCAGTGGTGCATATCTGTTATCCCAGTCTACTTGGGAGACTAAGGCAGGAGAAACACTTGAACCCAGGAGGTGGAAGTTGCGATGAGCTGAAATCATGCCATTGTACTCCAGCCTGGGCTATGAGAGTGAAACATCGTCTCAAAAAAAAAAAAAAAAAAGAATTATGCTAAAATTATACTACCTGTGCTCTGTAAATGAAACAATGAAGTGTAGATGACCACACACCTGTTTACAGGATAGTTTACTGAAGATTTTAAGCCCACTGTTGAGACCTACTACTCATGTAAAAAGATTTTTTAAAGTATTACTGTTCATTTTCAATATACTTGGTCACTCAAGAGGTCAAAGTTGTACAAGGATATTAATATTGTTTTCATGCCTCCTAACACAGCATCTGTTCTGTATTCCATAGATCAAGGAGTAATTTCAACTTTAAAGTCTTATTGCTTAAGAAATACATTTCAAAAGGCTATATCTTCCATAGATATGATTCCTCTGATGGATCTTGGCAAAATAAATTGAAAACATTCTGGAAAGGATTCACCATTGTATATGTCATTAAGAACATTAATGATTCCCAAGAGAAGGTCAAAATATCAACATTCATATGATTGTGGAAGAAGTTGATTCCATCCTTCATGGATGACTTTGAGAGGTTCAAGACTTCATTGGAGAAAGTAACAACATATGTAGCAAATATAGTAACAGAAATAGAATTGGAAGTAGAGGCCAAAAATGTGCCTGCATTGCTGCAACCTCATAAGAAAATTTGAATGATTAGCCAGGCATGGTAGCACGTGCCCATAGCCCCAGCTACTCAGAAGGCTGAAGCAGGAGGATCACTTGAGCCCAGTAGTTTGAGGATGCAAAGAGCTATACTCACGCCACTGCACTCCAGCCTGCATGGCAGAGTAAGATCTTATCGCTGAAAAAAGAAAAAAAAATTACCAGATGAGTAATTGCCTCTATGGATAATCTAAAAAAGTGGTTTCTTGAGATTAAATTTGCTCCTGATAAAGATGCGGTAAACATTGAAATGACAACAAAGGATTTCGAATATTATATAACCTTAGTTGACCAAACAGCAGCAGTTTGAGAGGATTGACTCTGCTTTTGAAAGAAGTTCTACTGTGGGTTAAATGCTGTAAAATAGTCTCATATGCTACAGAGGCTATTCTGTTACTATATTTTTATGAAAGAAAGAGTCCATCGATGCAACATACTTCACTGTTGTCTTATTTTAAAAATTGCCACAGCTACTCCAATCTTTAGCAACCACCACTTTGATCAGCCAGCAACTATCAACATCAAAGCAAGACCCTCCACCAGCAAAAAGATAATTCACTGAAATATCGGGTGATCATTAGCAATTTCTGGCAATAAAGTATTTTTAATTAAGGTATATGCAATTTTTTTGTTTTTTTGACATACTGCCATTGTACATTTAATAGACTACAGTATAAACAACTTTTATATAAATTGGAAAATCAAAAAATTTGTGTGGAGGACATAAGCAGCCTTATAGTAAGACAATATAAAGTTATAATAATCAAGACTGTCTAAAAGAAAATAAATACATATATAAATAAAACAGAATAGAGAGCCTGGAAATAATACAGCCACACAATATAGCCAACTGATTTTGACAAAGGTGCATAGACAATGGGAAAAGATAATCTTTTCAACAGATTGTGCTGTTACAATTGAGTGTTCATTTGCAGAAAAAAAGTCTTACACCTTCGCAAAAATTAACTCATATGCTAAAATGTAAAGTGCAAAACTAAAGCTTCGAGAAAAAGTAGAAAATCTATATGACCATGGGTTTGGTGACATTTTTTAGACACAACACCAAAAATATGATCTATCAAAGAAAAATTTGATACATTAGGTTTTATTATAATTTTTAAAATTATTCTCTGCAAAAGATATGGCTCATCAAATGAAAAAACAAAGCAGAGATTAGGAGAAAATACTTACAAAACACATAACTGAAAATGAACTTGTGCCTAAAATATACAGAGAACTCTTAAAATAACATTAAGAAAAAAATTAAATTGAAAAATGGACAATATCTGAGTAGACACCTTGCCAAGTAATATATATGGATGGTAAATAAGCATATGAAAACAAGAATCGAATTTCCTAGTTTTGCAAGTGAATATTCAGTTTTCCCAACAGAGTTTATATTTTTCCATCTTACACCCCTGATTACTCAGTAGCATTTATTAAAGGTACTTTCTGTTTCCTGTTGTATATTGTTGGCACCCTTGTCAGCGATCAGTTGAACAAATATGCGTGGGTTTATTCTGGGCTCTATTCTGTTCCATTGGACTATGTTTTATTTTTAAGGCAGTACCATATGGTTTTGATTACTATAGCATTGTAATACAGTGTGAAATCAGGAAATGTGATGTCTTCAGTTTTGTTCCTTCTCAAAATTGCATTGGCTATTTGGATTCTTTGTGGCTTTATACAAATTTTAGAATTTTCTTTTATTTCTGTAAAAAATGCCATTGGAATTTTGATAGGGATTACTTTGAATCATTTTGGGTAGTATGTACATTACTATATTAATTCTTCCAGTTCACAAACACTGGATTTTATTTATATCTACTTCAATTTTTTCACTAATGTTTTACAGTTTTCACTATATAAATCTTTCACCACTTTTGTTAAATGTATTCCTAAGTATTTTATTATTTTTGATGCTATTATTAATGGAATGGTTTTCTTACTTTCTTTTTTACAAAGTTTGTGTTAGTGTACAGCAAGTTTAACTTATCTTTATGTATTTTATATCCTGAAACTTTACTGAATTCATTTATTAGTTCTGACAATTTTTTGGTAGCGTCTTTAGGGTTTTCTATGTATAAGATTATGTCATCTGCAAACCGAGACAGTTTACCTTCTTCCTTTTGAACTTGAATGCGCTCCCTCTCTCTGTCTTTCTCTCTCTCTCTGTTTTCCCCTAATTGCTCTGATTAGGACTTCCAGTACCATGTTGAATAAAAGTGGCAAGAGTGGGCATAATTGTCTTGTTTGTGATCTCAGAGGAAAAGCTCTCAAAAGAATAAAATTAGAACTTTGTCTTGCATCATATGTAAATATTAATATAAAATTGATTAAACACTTAAAGGTAAGATCTGAAACTATAAAACTCCTGGAACACAAGGAAGGGGAAAACCTCCTTGACATTGGTTTGGCAATGATTTTTTGGCTATGACACCAAAAGCACAAACAACAAAAGCAAAAATAAACAGGTGGAAAAAAATGTCAAATTTAAAAAGCTTCTGCAGACCAAAGGAAACAATCAATGAGATGAAAAGGCATCCTATGGAATGAAGGAAAATATTTGCAAACCCTATATCTGATAAGGGATTAACCTCAAAAATACATAAAGAAATCACACAACTCAGTGGCAAAAAATAAAAATAAAAATAAAAATAAAAATGGGCAAAGTCCTAAGTGGATATTTTTCCAAAGAAGAAGTAAAAATGGCCAAAGGTATATAAAAAGGTACTCAATACCACTAATCGTCAGAACAACATGCAAATCAAAACCACAATGAGATATCACCTCATACCTGTCAGGATGGCTATTATCAATAAGGCAAGAGACAAATGGTAATGAAGGATGTAGGAAAAATTAACCCTTGTATGGTATTGATAGGAAGGTAAATTGCTACAGTCATTATGGAAATCAGTATGGGGGCTCCTCAAAAAAATTAAAAATAGAATTGCCATATGATCCAGAAATCCCACTTCTGGGTATATGTCCACAGGAAATTAAATCACTATCTTGAGATATATCTGTACTCTCATGTTCACTGCAGTGTTATTTACAATTGCCAAATTATGAAAACAACATGTGTCAATCAAAAGATTAATGGATAAATAAAAAGTAGTATGTTTGTGTGTGTGTGTATGCACACACACAGACACAATAGAATACTATTTAACTATAAAAAAAGAAAGATATTCCATCATTTGTGACAACATGGACAAATATGGAAGACATTATACTAAGTGAAATAAGCCAGACACAAAAAAATAAATACTGTATAATCTCACTTATATGTGGCATTGATAGAAGTCAAATTCATAGAAGCAGAGAGTAGAATAGTGGTTACCAGAGGCTGGTGGTGGTTGGAATGAGGAGGTGTTGGTCAAAGGCTACAAACTTTCAGTTATAAGATTAAGAAGTTCTGGAAATCAAAGGTACAGCATGGATGGTGATAGATATCTTAATAAATTTGATCACAATAATCATTACAACATTATATGTATGTCAAATCATCTCACTGTACACATTGACTACATACAGTATTTCTCAATTCAGTATTTTAAAAATAAATATTAAATTTAGAAAATACAAATGAAATGCCTCTTTTTCAGCAAGGTTGAAATTGGGAATGTCCTTTTGAATCAGAAGAAAATAGGCCATAGACTCATCCCCCAGCACAAATGGGCATTCTATGAAATGGTACTGACCCTAGGAGGATTTCCTCAACCACTCTCCTACTCTTGGCCTTGAACCTACCTCTGGGTTGGATCTCACTATTGTAGCTGCTCACTATACCCTCCTGCATGCTTAGAATAATGCTTTTGGGGGAGCACTGGTAAAACACAGTATTTATTTTTTTACCTCCTTTAAGAGGACTTGGAGGTAAGTTGCATTCATTCACTCAAGTTTCACTCTTGCTGTCTAATAGAAGCTTACGTTTTGCTATATCAGCATTTGTTACAGCCAATATTTAAGGATAAAGTTTAGAAAATATATCATTTCCTGGCCCATCATCAAACTAATACAGCTTAACCTTGCAGCTACCAACTTTTGTGTCAAGCTGGATATCTTTATTTGATATCTAAGGTGCAAGACCAACAATATATTAAGAGATCTATAGACATGAAGGCAAAGCTCTTGTATTTTTTTTATCCAAACACCTCAATTTATTTTATAAATTTGTTCATTTTTCCTGTTATGTTTTATATAATATATGGACTAAACAAAATAAAATAACAGTACAAAAGAGGGAAAAAAAAAGAAAATACAAATGAAAATTTTAAGTATAAAGTCTTGCAATAATGGGGTATAAAATATACCCAAGATCATTTTCATTAGGAAATGCAAATTAAAACATTCATACACATACTTTGCATGCCTATTAGAATGGCTAAAATCCAAACATCTGACAATACTAATTGCTGGTGAGAACGTGAAGCAAAAGGAAGTCTCATTCATCGTCTGTGGGAGTGAAAGATTGCTGGTGGGAGCAGAAGATTGGCAATTACTTACAAAGCTAAACATAATCTTACCACACAATCCAGCAAGTGTGCTTCTGTAGATCTACCAATTAATTTGAAAAGGATGTCCACATACAAATATGCACACAAATGTTTAGAATATCTTTATTAATAGTAGCCCAAACTGGAAGCAACAAAATGTCCTTCAATAGATGAATGCATAAACAAATTGTGGCACATGTGTGTAATGGAATACCATCATGTAACGTAAAGGAATGACCTATAAGCCAGGCAAAGACATGGATGAATCTTACTCATATTGCTAGGTGAAAAAAGCCAGTCTGAAAAGGCTACATACATATGGAATCATATAATTATGTCATTCTGGTAAAAGGCAAAATTATGGACAGTTAAAAGATCAGTGTTTACCAGGGGTTTGAAAGAAGGTTTGAAAAAGTCAAGGACCATATTAGGGCAGTAAAACTATTCTATATATTGCAACGGTGGATATATGATGGAATACATATATTAAAACCCCAGAACTTTATAGTGCAATACTGAATCTTAGTGTACACAAATTAAAAAATAATCAAAGACGCCAAGGGCTCCCAGGATGGAGTGCAGACGGTAACAAAGAATCTAACTGTCGCCGGGCGCGGTGGCTCACGCCTGTAATCCCAGGACTGTGGGAGGCCGAGGTGGGTGGATCATGAGGTCAGGATATCGAGACCATCCTGGCTAACACGATGAAACCCCATCTCTACTAAAAATACAAAAAATTAGCCAGGCGTGGTGGCGGGCGCCTGTAGTCCCAGCTACTCAGGAGGCTGAGGCAGGAGAATGGTGTGAATCTGGGAGGCCGAGCTTGCAGTGAGCCGAGATCGTGCCACTGCACTCCAGCCTGGGCGACAGAGCAAGACTCCATCTCAAAAAAAAAAAAAAAATCTAATTGTACTGCAGACATATCAGATGACTTCAGTGATGTAGTGGGGAGATGGTGCTGATATAAATAACTTTGTAAATGAATGGAATCTAAAATTAAAGGATGAAAGGCAATATAAACTGTACATAACCATTGTTTTCTAATAGATAAAGTTATTTCCCATGGGAATACATGTTAACAACTCTTTTACTGCTATATATGTATGCTGAAATTGAACCTTGAAGTAAATAGATGGTACCAGGCAGGTTTCTCCCATTGTTGAAGTCAGAGGTTAAAGATAGGAGCAAGGCGGAGGACGACAGAATTATCACATGGTACTGGATTAGAATTGGAGACATCTATATAAATTCCCTTTTAGCTCAATATAGATACAGATAGGCACATATACAAATATTTATAGATAGTTGTATATACATGGGCTAGTATACACACATTTTTTTTCTTTTGATCTATCAACTGAATGGGACTAGAAGCAACAGCACTCCAACAGCAGCCCGCATAATAGCACCTTGAATTTGGTTTCCAATACTGCTCTCTAATAGAAGGATCCAGGACTCCTTGGAGAAATGAACGATTCTGGGACTGGAACAGGAAATATGCAAGATAAGCCTGTAGGAGGTTGTGGTGCCAGAAAGTAAAGAAGTGCTCGCATGTTCTCACTCATAGGTGGGAACTGAACAATGAGATCACTTGGACTCAGGAAGGGGAACATCACACACCGGGGCCTATCATGGGGAGGGGGGGTGGGGAGGGATTGCATTGGGAGTTATACCTGATGTAAATGACGAGTTGATGGGTGCAGCAGACCAACATGGCACAAGTATACATATGTAACAAACCTGCACGTTATGCACATGTACCCTACAACTTAAAGTATAATAATAATAAATAAATTTAAAAAAAAAAAAAGAAGTGCTAAACACATATACAATGATGTGAGTTTGTGAAAGGGACAACAGTCAACTGAAAGAACTCCCAATATTCAAAGTTAGAACAATTTGAGCATCAAAAAAGAATAGTATTAGATTTTAAACCAATAATATGAATACCCATGAGCACATATTGTTATAAAAATCAGTGAATACATAAATGAATGTGGGAGAATAAACAAATAATCCATGTAGAAATGTTCCAAATAATTAATGTAGATCCTCTTCCTTCAAAAAGGCAGATCACAACCTCTCACTTCTTAAGCAGGGGTTGCACAGTGACTTCTTGCAAATGAGTACAGTATTTTGTTGATTCTCAAAAGATCACCAATAAATCTTTTAATCCATCAAGGCCAAATGGTGTAGAAAGGGAAAGCATTCACTTATCAGTCATAGCAGTGATCCAGAACGAGGATATCAAAAAGGATATTTATAGGCTTTAGGGCTTGGGCTCAAAGGACTTAGGTGGTTCTTTCAAGTTGCAAAGCTCCTTGATTTTGAGAGAAGTCTGTGACAAAATTACAGGAGGTATAGAAAGGCAATGATCTTGAAGTGAGTAATGATAAGTAAACTGTTGTTTGACGACCCAGTTTTTTACCCAGGTGAGCAATCTAATATTTTGTAGGACAACCATTTTCCCAGATGACCAAGCTCTTTATCCAGACCTATTGGTGTTCAAGAATTTCCTGAAGCAAATAATGAGAATATTGATTGGATTATACCTTCATCTTCCAGGGTGAGAATTTTTTGGAAGAAATAACGTAAACATGTTGACATAGGTGGTCTCAGTTCTCAGTCATACTATTTAAGCTATGAGGACACAGTTCTCAGTATGTGTTTTTCATAATTAAGTTTGTGTATTTGTTTTTAAATAGGCAGCTCACAAAAGAAGAAACACTGAAATCCAACAAATATATAAATGAATACTTACCTTCCTTAGTAATCAGGAACAATTATCCAGATATTATCTAATACCAATTAAATTAGGAAGGTCAAAATTCTTACACTACTAAGATTTGACAAAGACAAAACTGACCTCTCATTTACTGTTGGTGGACGAATAAAATGGTAAACTATTTTAAAGGGCAACTTGTCAATATCGGAGTATATTGAGGTATGTAATCTGTGACTCAGCAATGTCGAATTTTAAATATATGCTCAAGAGAAACTCTTGTACATATTCACCACGGGAGGTATGCATGAAAACATTCATTGAAGCAGTGTCCTTAGTTATGAGAATGAATAATAAATTATTGTGCATTCGCTCAATTTATGCGGCAATAAAAACTATATTAATGTATATGAAAATAGATAGATTTTTAAAATATAATACAGTTGACCCTTGAACAACACAGGTTTGAACTGCATGGGTCCACTTATATGCAAATTTTCTCTGCCTCTGACACCTCTGAGACAACAAGATAACGCTTTCCTCTTCCTCCTTGTCCTCATCAGCCTACTCAAGGTGAAGGCAAAGAAGAAGGCCTTTAGAATGATCCACTTCCACTTAATAAATAGTAAACATATTTTTTCTTCCTTATAGTTTTCTTAACAATGTTTCTTTTCTCTAGCTTACTTTATTGTGAGAATACTGTATATATACATATAATATACAAAACATGTTAATCAACTGTTTATGTTATCGGTAAGGCTTCCGGAAAACAGCAAGTTATTAGTAGTTAAGTTTTGGGGAAGTCATATCAGATATCCAGATGATTTTCAACTCTGTGCGGATAGGTCTCCCTAACCCCTGAGTTGTTCAAGGGTTAGTTGTACTGAGTAAAGAACTAACTTCTGGAATAATACATATACTATGACATCACTAATATATAGTTTTAAAACAACATCACAGAGGAATGCTTTACTTATGAATATATAAGTGACAATATGATAAAAATATGAACAAGAAGGGCACACATCATATTTGGGATAGTGTTCACCTCTGAGAAGAGAGGTAAGAAAATGCAATTGCAAAGAGGAACAAAGAGGACTTCACTGTCTTCCATAATGTTATATAACTTTTGATACAGTTTGGATATTTGCTCTGGCCCAAATCTCATGTTGAAGTTTAACCCCCAGTGTTTTAGGTGGGGCCTGGTGGGAGGTGTTTGGATTGGAGGGGGCAGATTTCTCATGAATGGCTTGGGCCATCCCCTTGGTGATAAGTGAGCTCTCTCCCTGAGTTCACACAAAATCTGGTCATTTAAAAGTGTATGCCACCTCCCTCACCAACTCTCCCTCTAGCTCCTGCTTTTACCATATAATGCACATGCTCCACCTTCACTTTCCTGCCATGGTTGAGGTTCCCCAGAAGTTGAGCATATGCCAGCACCCTGCTTCCTGTAAAGCCCACAGAACTGTGAACCAAATAAACCTCTTTCTTTAGATATTACCCATCCTCGGGTATTTCTTTATAGCAATGTAAGAATGGTGTAATACGTCTTCCATTTTTTAAAGGAAGTAAAATGACATCTGAAGCAGAAACAATAAAATGTTCTTACTTCATTCTGGCTGGCAGGTACTTGTGTATTTGATATGTTATTATGTATATTTTCCTATAGTTTTAAAATTTATCAGCTTTCATTAAGTGGGTGCTGAGATCTATATTTTGCTTATGGATGTCAATACTTCCTGAACTACTTGTGGAAAACACCGTTCTTTTCATTGAATTGCCTTTGAACCATTGTCAAGAGCCAGTTGTCCATGTATATACAGGGACATACACAAACATATGTCTGTGTGTGAAATATATATAGCCAGTTGTCCAACTTCTGAACATTTTGTTCCATTTTATTTATTTGATTTGTTTCTCTGTACTATCACCAATGCCACACTGTCCCAATTACTATAGCTTTATAATAAATATTAGAATTAGGCAGTGTGATATTTCCAGTTTTATTTTTATTTTTCAAAATTGCTTTGGCTATTCTAGATCCTTTGCATTTTCATATACAATTCTTCCATTTTTGAATTGGTTTGTAAATTCCTTCAAAAAGTCCTAAGATTTTGACACATATTATGTTGAATCCATTTATTAGTTTGGAGAGAATTGATACCTTGATACCTTAGTAATACTGAGCCTTCCAAACCATTAACAAACCATAAGTTGCCATTTATTTAGGACTTGTCTTCTGAGTATTTCACAGTTTTTAACATGCAGAACTTGCACATATTTTGATAGCTTTATGTATAACTCATGCTTTTGATGATATTATAAATTTTTAATTTTAAGGTGTTTATTGCTAGAATATAGAAATACACAGTTGGTCCTCGGTATCTTCAGGGGATTGGTTCCAGGACCCCCTACAGATAGCAAAATCCATGTGTACTCAAGTCCTGCAGTTAGCCCTGCAAAACTCACATATGTGAATAGTATGAAAAGTGAGCCCTCTCTGTCAGCAGGTTTTGCATCCAGTGAAGTTTGTATTTTCCACTCACATTTTGTCATGGATGCAGAACCTAAGGATATGGAGAGCCTACTGCATTTATTGGAAAAAATCTGTATGTTTCCTTATTAAATGAACCCATACAGTTCAAACCCATGTTGTTCAAGCGTCAACTATAATTTTTTAAATATTATTTTTATATCCCAAAACCTTGCTCAAGGCACTTATTAGTTCTGGTAGCTTTTTTGTAGAATCTAGGATTTTCTATGTAAGCCATTATATCAGCTGTAAATAGAGTTTAATTACTTCCTTTACAATCTCGAAGCCTTTTATTTATTCTTCTTGCCTTTTTCCACTAGATAGGACCTCCAGTATGATGATGATTAGGAACTGATGAGAGTAAACATCCTTGGCGTTTTCCCGACCTTAGGGAAAGCATTCAGCCTCTCACTTTAAGTGTGTTGTTAGCTAAGGAGATTTCATAGATTCTTTTACCAGGTTGAGGGAGTTTCCTTCCGTAACTAGATTGCTGAGAGTTCTATCACAAGTGAAGTTTTATCACATTTTTTGTTTTCAAGTGCTTTTTCTTCATCTCTTGAGATCATATGGCTTTCTTATTTAATATATTAAAATGGTGAATTTCATTGACTGATATTAAAATGTTACACCAACCTTGAATTATGAGATAAACTCCATTTGGTCATTGTATTATCCTTTCCATATAGTGCTAGATTTGATTTGGTAATATTTTGATGAGGATTTTTGTAAGTGTTTTCATGAGGCATGTTAGTCTGTATTTTATTTTCTTATAGTGTCTTTATCTGTTTATGTGTTCAGTACAATGCTGGCCTCAAAAAAATGAATTAGAAAATATTCCCTGCATTTCTATTTTCTGGAAATTGATGGTTTAAAAGCAATTTATCAAGAGCATCAAGTATCTAGAATAATCTAGGCAAATATTTTTATTCTGAATTCTTTAAAAAGTATTTCCAAACAAAAGTAACTATATACTGAACATGAAAAAAGATTAAAATAAATGAACTCAATTATTTCAAAATAGAGAATGTTAAAGGAATTCCGCATACATGTGATATTATCTCATATGGGATACAAACATACTGAAATATTGAGAAAATTTGTAACATTAGAAAGACACACAATTTTAAAAGAAACTGTAAAACTAACTGTTGAATACTGCTGCAGAGTAGTTAAAGAAAGCTAAAGTTCTAGTGGCCCTTAGTTCTTTGCAGCACACATGTAAAATAAGTGATATATCTTTCAATCACATGCAAACTCACTCCAGGTTAACTGAGTTATTCAGAGGAGGTTACGTGTCTGATATTTGCTTTTGCAGACATATATGCTTTTTGCAGACATCCCTTTTGAGACTGCTGGAGAAGGATGTCCAAACTTCAGTTGACAAAACCAACAGTTATGTGATTACCAAAAAAACTATCATTTTGTTTTTATTACAGTAGATGCTATAAAGATTCTAATATGTAAGTAATGGCTGTTTATGCATCAGATGCATTATGTGATTTGTTTCAGTTTGATTCAGGTAGAAAACTCTTTGACTTGTGAGAAAAATAAAAATAACAATATTTTAAAACACAAAACATTCTTCTTTTTTTTTTTTTTTTTTTTTGAGACTGAGTCTCGCTCTGTCACCCAGGCTGGAGTGCAGTGAAGCAATTTTGGCTCTCTGCAAGCTCCGCTCCTGGGTTCACACCATTCTCCTGCCTCAGCCTCCCTAGTAGCTGGGACTACAGGCGCCTGCCACCATGCCTGGCTAATTTTTTGGTATTTTTAGTAGAGACGGGGTTTCACTGTGTTAGCCAAGATGATCTTGATCTCCCAACCTCATGATCCACCCGCATCAGCCTCCCAAAGTGCTGGGATTACAGACATGAGCCACCGCACCCGGCCCACAAAACGTTATTCTTTATAGAATACTTTTACAGAAATGATTTTATTTCGACTGTTACTTTTCTAGTAGCTGTAAGTTGTTTCTGGTGGTTCAGTAAGGGGCTGGCAGAAACTAAACTATTGAGTTCAGGGGCACAAAGAGAAAATGAAGGAACAAGGCATAAAACTGAAACGATTTCTTAATTAGCATTCAAGTTTTGCTGACTGTCAAATTAAGCCTGAGAAATATTTATGGTTTTGAAGCACTAGAAAAACTTAACCAGTAAGAGTTTCTTTGATCTAGATATCTAGATAGGAAACAAAATTGTATTAATTGTATCTATAACTTAGAAAGTATGCTCAACAAAAATACAAGTCTAAAAATATATGCCTATATCATCCAGATTTAGTCCCACACCTGGCATGTAATAAGGGCCCAAATAATGTTATTTCTTCTTAGCAGTAATAGATAATATAAAGAATTTTTGTTCATTCATATTAGATTTGATATCATTTCCAAGAACAACCTTTTTAAAACTTTTATATATAAACTATAGAACTCTCAAGTCAAACCATATTACTCCAAACAAAGTAAATCAGCTTAACCCATTCGTATTCCACACTTACAGTTGTCATTGTTCTTTCTTCTAGGGGTATCACATTCCATTCCTTGCTAATTTTCTTCTTTATTTTTTTAATCTGATTAATATATTTCCATTTTATTAGGTCTAATAGATAGCTGATCTAATTTGAAACTTATAAATTATACAGTTATATGTGAATTGATTAAAGCATATAACTCTAATAGACTGGCAGTCTTTTCAGAGATTAGAAGTGCTGCTTAGTTCCCTTTCTATGGATGATTAATTTTCAGTGGTTATCAACTCTCAAAATGAAAATTAAGCAATACATATTTGCTTTGTGGATGACCAGTTTTATTAAAGTAGTAGAGTTGATGCAATTAATTATCAATACCCCATTAAGAAAGCCAAAGTTAAGAACCAGGCAGGTATCTATTGTCAGTGGTAAAATTTAGTTACTGTTGTAAAAAAAAAAGAATACTATCAGAGAGTTCATGATTTATGCAACAATCCAGAATCATGCACAAATGATTCCTAGAGTTCTTACTTTTTACATCTTTTAAGAAAAAATTGGTTTATATCAATACCACTTAAAGTAGAGTGACTTGAAGTAGAGTAGACTTGAAGTAAAGTGGAGTGAATGATAAATGTTTCATTTGACTGAACAAAATTTTTTTTGTCTACATTGGTACTCAGAGGCTACTTCCTGTCTTTGGTGCTGACCTCTGCTCAGGACAAGAGAAAATTGTCTACTAAGTTTAAACATTTAGCCATTATGCTTTCTTGGACATCATTTCTGAACAAAATAGTGCAATTAGTGCTCTGACAACTAAGAATTAAGAGTGGGCACTTGAGCTTTCCTTCTTGGGTCCCAGAAATTCTGGGAACCAGAGATTCTGTGACAGCCTCCTATCAAGAAAGCAACTTCATAAGCTGCAGTCTGGTCTTTCTGGTGATGCTTCTCAGAAGAGCAGAGAAATCGGTCCAGATAGGTCATCTTGAGATGCTCCCTTTTGCAATGTGGAACTCTTGTCATACTATCATTCATAATAGCATTAATTAAAATTATGGATAAAATATAAGATTTGTGATGTTTGTGTGTGTGGAGGGTTTGAGGGCCTATTGTTGAGGTTACCGATCACTTATATTTCAAGGCAATGGAATTTGATCTTATCTCCTGTGACTGCTGGCTGAGGGTATGACCCTGGGTAGAGTTAGTAAAACAAAAAGATGTAACCAAAAGGAGATCATCTGAAACCTTGAGAGCCTGAGGAGGACGTAGGAGGATCCTGAGTGCCAGGGAGTCCTAAGTCTTGGGCTTCTGGAAGTAAAGGACGCAATGACAAAGAAAAATGCCACAAATCTACAATTCACCCCTTCATTCTTGCTTATGACAAACATAAATGTACTCATAGATTTTGACGATGACTGAAAAATCTATCTACAGTCTCCCAAACCAACCAAGATTCAGTTCTCAAAATTATGCCCAATTTTAGTATCATTAATATATCAGCTTAGTAATTCTCCAATATCAAAAGCACATAATGGTAACATAGTCTTTCTCCTTCTTATAATATTCACCATTTTCTTTCGAAACAAATACTCCAATGAGTAAACATACAAAGAATGTGCATCCTCTGCTATCCAGGCTGCACTTGAGCCCAGCCACTCTTTGTAGCCCCAGCCTATATACGCAGGGGCCTGCTACATTGGGCAACTTACAGTATTTCATACTTTTTATTGTGTTGGCACATGCTATTTTCAAGAAGTTCTAACCACCTCTCTTCTGCCTTGAAAAGTCCTATTTTCCTCCAAAGTGCAGTTTAAATGTCAAATGTTCTCTGAATATTTCTGTCCCCTCCCACAAGCAGCCTTAGTCGCCAGGTGATGGGTCGCTAATGACTTAGACTCTAAGATTGGCAGAGACCCTGCCCTCAGCTGGCTGCATTAAGAACATCGCTTGGGTACTGATTGTTTGGCAGATACTACACAGAGAGCTTTAAATGTACTGTTTTATTTAATATTTCCATCAAAATTATTATTAAAATCCCATTTCACAAGTCAGAAAACAAAGGCTCAATAGTTTACAGAAAATGCCCATGGTCACAAAATTTATAAGAGATTAAACCCAGGTAGCCTAATTCCAAAGGCTATGCATGTCATTGACAAATATCATTGTCTCTCAGGCTCTGAGAAAACACACATAAACTAAGGTTTATTAAAAGGGTTCTGAAACAAGAAACAGATATTTTCTTATTGACCTTCTTGAAACAGATATTTTCTTATTGACCTTCTTGTTTGTCTGATGCCCCAAAATCTCTTATTTTGGTTCAACCTCTCCAGACAGTTAGTCTCCGGGACTCTGTTGGGTTGGGGGACATAATCTCCAAGTTGTGAGAGGTAAGAAAAGAAATGTGGGTGTGGAGGGAGGAAGCAAAGTGTTGAGAGAGAGAGAGAAATACCACTTTAAGTCCTTGTTAGGTAGTAGCCCAAAGTAATTTAAAACAAAGGGAATCCTTATTGTATCAGAGAAATGTGTATATTATAAAATTAGAAACAGGATAGAGTTATTGAAAAATAGTTCATTAAAAAACAATAAACTTGAAATGACTATAGATGGGAAAACCAAAAGTTTTCCTGGGGGATAAAGATGAGCATTTTGATTTTACAAGAACAATGTTCTTATCTATATAAGCCACAAAGTCAGAATTCAAAGTATCAGAAACTTGAACAGCAAAATATGTTTTGGGGGTGAGGAAGATGCATTGAGTGTTAGAAAGATCTCTGTCTTTTGCTAAAACACTGTCACATAAGTGAACAAAACAAATGCTTTCTGCAGAGAAAACATGCACACATGCAAAAAAACAAAAACAAACAAAAATCCTGTGATCTAGTCCCCCTGAAGCCTGGAGGGTAGGGGAAGCAGGGACAGTGAACCTAGTACCCTTATCTCTGGCGTCACTGCAATTCTGAGAGTTTGCCACCTACTGTCCAGTCTCAGAGATCACAATGATGTTTCTAGTCAGCTTGACTTCTGTTGATTCTCGTTCTAGATATATCCAGGTATATTTTAACTTCAATTAGAAATGTCCCTAAGTCTCAAAACAGCACAAAATTTAGGCAAATTCTGTAAGAACTTGAGATATTCATTCTGTTGGCATGTACCTATTATGAACCAAATATCAAGACTGTGCAAAATCACCAAAACGAATGCTAGCAAAAACTTAACTTTGCTATTGGTTACCTTATTTCATGTTGTAACACAAGCTCTGTGTTAAACAAGATTTTTACTTTTACTCAGATGATGAATGGTTTTAGTGTAGCATTTTGCCTTTTTCTTTAAAAGTATGAGTACCAGACCAAAGTATTACATTCACATTTAATTAATTGTGCAGTTCTAGAGACTACTAACATACAGAGGCCTTTTAATTAGCAGGTACAGTGCACAAAAGTTATGAAAAGTTTTAACTGTGCTGCACAGCATGAATGTTTCAGGTACTGGTTTAGATTTAAAACACATTAGTGAAAAAACGAACAGGAGTCATGAGATATAGACTTAAGTCTCTGGTCTGTTGCTAACCAGTTGTGAAACTTTGGCCCTCTTACTCAAACTCTTCTTTTCTCACTTTGTCAGAGGTATTCCAATAAGAGCAACTTCGTTTTGAATAGGGGCTGGGTGAAATAAGGCTGAGACCTACTGGGCTGCATTCCCAGGAGGTTAGGGATTCTAAGTCACAGGATGAGATAGAAGGTTGGCACAAGGTACGGGTCACAAAGACCTTCCTAATAAAACAGCCTGCAATAAAGAAAGAGGCCAAAACCCACCAAAACCAAGATGGTGCTGACAGTAACCTCTGTTCGTCCTCCCTGCTCATTACACACTAATTATATAAGCTAAAAGACACTCCCACCAGCACCAAGACATTTTACGGATGCCATGGCAACATCAGCAAGTTACCCTATATGTTCTAAAAAGAGGAGGACCCTTCAGTTCTGGGAATGGCCCACCCCTTTCCCAGAAAACTCATGAATAATCCACCCCTTATTTAGCATATAATCAATGAATAACCATAAAAATAGTAAATCAGCAGCCCTCAGGAGTGCTTTACTTATAGAGTAGCCATTCTTTTATTCTTTTACTTTCTTAAGAAACTTGCTTTCACTTTACTCTTTGGACTCGCCTTGAATTCTTTCTTGCACAAGATTCAAGAACCCTCTCTTGGGATGTGGATCGGGACCCCTTTCTGGTAATAACTTCTGGAAAGGAATGAGGAAAGATAGATCAAAAGGGATTTAGAAAGAAATTCTAAAATTCTGCACTTCTGCTTCTTAAGACATGTGAGGGGACTGAGATGTCATCCTACTTGAAAAAAAAGTCAAGTACACATATGCAGCAATGGTGACAGGTAGGTGAGGAATACACTGGTGTGAAGTGGGAGGCAGGAAGCCCTGCCTGTGTGGAGAAAGAAAACAAGATCAGATATAGAAGTGAGACAACGGGAGATCTTGAAAGTAATGGAGAAGAGCTTATTCTTGAAAAGTTGGCAACCAGGAATCCTTATCCTGGCCCAACATATGCTGTAGGTCAAGGTAAATTACTATATTGAGGACATTGGGTAATAAATTAATACAGTATAAATATTATTTAAGAAATGTTAATAATACAGATTTTCTTTTTCATTTTATTGTTATAGTTTCTGCCAGACCTTAGAAAGTAAGTTCCTTAATTAATGACCATTAATTTATCAAAAATTTTTAATCTCATATCTTCATAATTAAGTAATAAAAGATACCAAGTAATTCAAAAGAAAAATCTATGTGTTATATATATTAAAATTGTTTTGTATTTTTTACATATACATATATATATATAAATATGCATACATGCATATTCTGCTTTGCCAGTGTATCAAACAGGTACCACATTTATCTCACTTCTTACCATTCACCAAATATTCCTTTCTCATTTACTATTTCAGAGTTAGCTTTCTAGTAACAACTGAAAGGATGGCAATACAATATAGATGAGAGTCTCTGTCCCTGGTGTGTTTTTGTTTCAGCTGGGAAGCAAGTCCCCTTCATTAAAATATACCTGACAATGCCAGTCTGTGAGTGACAAAAGACAGAGCCTCCATCCATGCAGTGGTTCAGAGCAGAGCTGCAGACCCAAATCTGGATACCTCCACACACTAGGGATGTGGCTTTGGATAAGTAAGTCAACTGCTGTGTGCCTCTATTGTTTCTTCCTTTTCTCATCTTTTCTGGTATAGGTTTCTTCTGAGGTTTAAATGAACTGACATATGTAATGTGCTTACTACACCACCTGGCAAACAGTAAGCCCTCTATATTACATATTATTCTTATAGGAATCAGGAGGAGAGAGAGATTACCACTTGCTGACCAGAACAGGTCAGATTCTGTTACTTTTCTCTTTAAACGTCTTCCTTTTTTCTATAAATTGCTTTTGAAACCCTGAGCTCCAAACATACCAGATGCCTCTTCGCATACACACGCACATATGCATGCACGTACACTCTATCACATTTCGCAGGCTATGTTCTTTGGATGCCAGCTCAACCACATCTGCCGACTTCTGCTAACTCCTTCTCCTTTGTGAAGCCTTCCCAATTATTCCAGGTGGAATTATTTGCTTAACTCCCCTGTATTTCTTTTTTCTTTTTTTTTTTCTTTTTTTTAAGTGCCAGGCATGTAATGGATGTTTATTTTATTTAATCTTTGAGGCAAAAATTTATTTATTTTTTTAATTTATTTTTTATTATTATTATACTTTAAGTTCTAGGGTACATGTGCATAACGTGCAGGTTTGTTACATATGTATACTCATGCCATGTTGGTGTGCTGCAGCCATCAACTCGTCAGCACTCATCAACTCGTCATTTACATCAGGTATAACTCCCAATGCAATCCCTCCCCTCTCCCCCGTCCCCATGATAGGCCCCGGTGTGTGATGTCCCCCTTCCCAAGTCCAAGTGATCTCATTGTTCAGTTCCCACCTATGAGTGAGAACATGCAGTGTTTGGTTTTCTGTTCTTGTGATAGTTTGCTAAGAATGATGGTTTCCAGCTGCATCCATGTCCCTACAAAGGACACAAACTCATCCTTTTTATGGCTGCATAGTATTCCATGGTGTATATGTGCCACATTTTCTTAATCCAGTCTGTCACTGATGGACATTTGGGTTGATTCCAAGTCTTTGCTATTGTGAATAGTGACGCAATAAACATACGTGTGCATGTGTCTTTATAGCAGCATGATTTATAATCCTTTGGGTATATCCCCAGTAATGGGATGGCTGGGTCATATGGTACATCTAGTTCTAGATCCTTGAGGAATCGCCATACTGTTTTCCATAATGGTTGAACATAGGCATAGGCAAAGACTTCATGTCTAAAACACCAAAAGAAACGGCAGCAAAAGCCAAAATTGACAAATGGGATCTAATTAAACTAAAAAGAAACTACCATCCGAGTGAACAGGCAACCTACAGAATGGGAGAAAATTTTTGCAATCTACTCATCTGACAAAGGGCTAATATCCAGAACCTACAAAGAATTCAAACAAATTTACAAGAAAAAAACAAACAACCCCATCAAAAAGTGGGCAAAGGATATGAACAGACATTTCTCAAAAGAAGACATTCATACAGCCAACAGACACATGAAAAAATGCTCATCATCACTGGCCATCAGAGAAATGCAAATCAAAACCACAATGAGATACCATCTCACACCAGTTAGAATGGCAATCATTAAAAAGTCAGGAAACAACAGGTGCTGGAGAGGATGTGGAGAAATAGGAACACTTTTACACTGTTGGTGGGATTGTAAACTAGTTCAACTCCCCTGTATTTCTAACGATCTTTCTTATTCCATGTTGCTTCTCAGCTACATGACTCTCGGTAAAACACTTACGTAACCCTATTTGTATTTCAGTATCCTTATTAGTAAAATGAAAAAAACACCTAACCCTATTAGGCTATTGTGAGTATTGACACATGAAAAGTGCTCATGAAAGTGCCTGGTATATAGCAGAGCTCAGTAAATGTAGCATTGTTTTTAATAATATTAAAACATGTACATGCTATGTTATAATTATGTGTTTTTTTCTTTTCTTCTCACTAGAGAGTATATTATTGGCATGCAGGGAAGGGAACACATCTAGTTATTCTCCTCTTTATATCTTCAGCACCAAGGATAATGCCTAGAACATGCAAGGACCAAATAAACGTAAGACAGTTAATTCATTTTATACCACTAGCACAGTGTGTAATGCAGAATAAGTTCTCAAACATGCTTTCAGAAAATAACTTGAATGAGAACTTTTGCCAATCTATAATTTAAGCATGTCCACTCATGTTCATTCTCCATAATCATTTTGAGTATTTCATGAGAAAAAGAAAAGTTTGTTTCAGTTTATTTAGGAAATAGTAAAATTATTATCACAATACATCATACTGAGTCAAAATACAGGTTATTTTCCAAAGGGACAACCTTAGTATAATAAGAAAAGAATGTACAACTAGTGAGATCATGGGAAAAGTGTACAAGTGTGTGTGGGTGTGTTTCAAGAAGTTAAGAAGTGAGGAAAGAAAGAAATAAATAGGAAAATAGGAGATGGGTAGTAAAAATAGAAGCTAAATGATAATAATTGGAAGATATGTATTCATTAATACAATAAAAGTAATAGTTCCAATGCTCAATGAAAGATAAATGTTGCCAGAATGGATTAATAAAACAAACTGAGTTAAACATTGTTTACAAAAGATACAGCTTACATGTAAATATATAAAAGCTAAAAATAAAGGAATCAAAGAAGGCATAAACAAAGAGAAAACTGATTTAACTAGATTAATATCTGTCACAAGACTTCAAGGTAAGAAGCACTATCAGAAATTTATGAAAAGGCTATTTTATAGTAATAAAATAATTCACTTACCAAGAAAAGATTGGAATTCTAAATATTATATACTTAGCTTCAAATGTAAATACAAAACTTACAAAACTAAGAGATGGAGTAGAAAAATCCACAATTGTAGCAGAGAATTCTAACCCACTTCTTTTAGAAGCTTGTAGAACAAGCAGACAAAATGCCAGTAAATTCTAAATGATCTGAACAGCTTGAATTCCAAATGAAACCTAATCAATATACATAATTTGCGAGAAAGAGAGAGAGAAAACATCGCACCCACTACAGGAGAATATATATTCTACTTAGTACAATTAAACATTTGCCAAAATTAGTGTTGTCCTGGGACATAACATAGTTTCAACAAATATCAAAGGATTGAATCAGTCAGAATATGTTCTCTCACACTATGTAATTAAGCTAGAAATCAATAACGAAATGGTAAGTAGAAGCCTCCAAATGTTGGAAATTAAGCAATTCAGTTCAAAACAATGTTTAGATCAAAGAAGAAATCAAAATGAAAATTAGAAAATATTTGAAACTAACTTAAATAGCACAGCATATCAAAACTTTGAGCTGGGAAAAACTGCATTTGAGTCTGCATTTGACCTACACAATGAAGACCGTCAGTTTCTCTGCATTGCCCAGGCGGTGTGGGGACAGAGCAACTGTGGTCTGAAAGGACTTCTCAGAGGAAGAGGGCTTGGTATTCCAACTAAATGTTTGCCTAAAAGGGAAACGTTTTAGTGTCTAAAAGGGATGCAACTAAATGTTTGCCTAAAAGGAACCTCATGGTTATAAATACATATATTAGAACAGCCGAAAAGAGAGGCATCAGTGCCGTAACAATCCATCTTATAATAGTGAATAATGTTCAAAGAAAGTAGAAAGAAGGAAGTAACAAATATGGGAAAAGAAATTAATGAAATGGCAAACTACTGTATAACAGTAAATTAACACATCTAAAGTCCAGTATCGGAAATAAAAACAGGGATAGGATGTTACTACATCTCCTTCAAATGAAAGAATACATACATACATGGAAAAACTTTTAACATGTTCATGGTTTGGAAGACTCGATATCATTAAGGTGTGAATACTCCTCAATTTTAGCCATAGATTTTGTGCCATTCCAATCAAAGTCTCTGCAGGAGTCTGTATGGCAGTGTGTGGAAATTTGCATGCTAATTCTAAAATTTATGTGAATATGTAAAGGATCTAGAAGAGCCAAACAATAGTGAAAAAGAACAATGATAAATCTACTACAACTCAGTAATAAAAAAGACAAATAAAAATGGGCAAAAGGCATAAGCTTATATACAAAATACAATGTATAGATGGCCAAGAAATATATTTAAAAGATGTTCAATGTCATTTGTCATTAAGGAAATGTAAAACAACACACCAACAGATGTCAAGCAAATATATTATACTAAGTTAAATCAATAGGTGAAAAAACAAATTATTCTATACTCAGATAATGGAATACTACTCAATAATAAAAAATACAAACAATGTATACACTACATAAATATCAAAAATATTATGTTATATTAAAGAAATCTCACAAAAGAATACATATTATATAATCTTATTTATATGACATTCCTGAACAAGAAAAACTAAGAACTCAGAAGGATATCTGCCTGTAGGAAGGAGTGAGGTATTACTGAGAAAAAAATGTGTCAGGAAAGGTATTGGAGTGATGGGTTATTTTTTCTTTTAAATGGGATAATGGATACACAGACATATACATTTATTCCAAATCATTGAGATGCAGACTTAAAATCTGGCCTACTATACTGTGTACATTATACCTTTAAAAAGATAATGTGAGTATAAAGGAAATTAAAGTATTTTACCCCAAAATATATTTCTCTCACATATTTTGAGATGCCTGTTCGGAGAGCCAGAAAACAGAAGTAGGCTGGCAAAGCTGTCTTTTGAGGGGGAGATTTGCACCTGTAGAGAATCTGCATTGATACAGCCAGGCTTTCCCTTGTCCCCACCTAGAAAAGATTCACTCAGAGTCTTACATCTTTTAAGGGTTTTTGTTTTGTTTTGTTTTGTTTTTTAATGTTTACCATCTATTCCTGCTGAGGGCTGTTATCTCTGAAGTTTCATTTATATAAGGAGACCACCTTTGCTAGACAGGCTTCGTCTTCTCTTCCTCCCATAATCCATCTTGTCACCATAACCCGATTTACCATCATAACCTGTTTTTGGCCATTCTCTGAGCCTTTATTTTTTCTGTAATCTCAGGATGTATGTAAGCTTCTGCACTCCATTGTGGGCTTCAGTAGTTGAGTAATCACTGTGATTCTCCTGTGTATACATCAATAAATGTGTATGGCTTTTCTCCAATTAATCTGTTTTTTTTGTGAGTTGAGTTTTCAGCAAACCTTCAGAGGGCAAAGGGGAAATTTTCCCGTTGGTCCTTACAAGTATTTGATAAACAACTCTTGCTTATAAATGCCAAACTTTAGATAGCAAACTTTTGGAAAAACAGCTCATCACAGCTAATTCAAGAAGAAAAGGACTTTATGAATAGTCTCACATATATTAAAGAGATGGAATCTATAATTTAAAACTTTACCACAAAGTATTCTCCAGATCCTTGTGACTTCATACTTCAAGTTCTCTGAATATTTAAGGAAGAAACCTCAACAATATGGTGCAAACTCTTCCTGAAAAGGTAAATAGAATGAACAATTTCTAATCTAATGTTAGAGAATCATCATAACGTTGATCACAAAACTTAACATTGCTAGAAAGAAATACTGAATATATGCATTGCAAATATCTTTTCTTAATCCATGGATTGTATGTTTTAATGAAGAGATGCTCTTGATTTTATAGTAGTCAAATATTTTCTGGGTCACTGCTTTTTGTGTCTTATTTAAAGAATTTGCTTTGTAAATAGTGACACTGAATTTTTTTCTATTTGTTTTGATTTATAGAAAGAGAATTGATTTTATACAATAATTACAAAAAGTGAGCTTGTCAAATTCAACTCATAATTTTAATCATGTGATTAGATTATTTTAGATTTCCATATGTGCTCTTTTATATCAGCAGATTAATGATTATTCGTATTAATTTTTCTTCCAAATATTAAATCTTTTAGGTTTTTGTGCCCCATTGCACTGGGTAATACCTCCAGCACAATACTGAATAAAAATGGAGATACTGGCTTCCTTGTTTTATTCCCAATCTTAGAAAAAAAAGCATTCCGTTTTTTCACTCTAGGCTTTTTTGTAGACTCTGCTCCATCACACCAAATTTTTTTTTCCTTTATTCTCAGTTGCTAAGAGTTTTTTATTATCAATTATGAATACATGTTAAATTTTAACAAGAGCTTTACAGAATCTGTTGAGATAATCATGAGTTTCCCCATTTCCTGATAATGGGATGAATCTTGGATACTTTCAAATATTAAAACAACCTTGCATGCCTGGAACATAGACAACTTTGTCATCATACATTACTTTTTATACATTACTGGATTATCTTCCACAGCTTTTTGTGATTTCTTTTCATCTATATGGATGACATAGATTGGCTTATTCTTTCTTGAAAAAATCTGGTGTCTGGATCAAAAAATGGAGATGAGACCCTTGACCATGAGGACCTCACAATATATAATTGTGCCTTGCTTCCCCTGTGAATCTACCCTAAACCCCACCTGGATATTCAGTGTTCTCTCTGTTGGCTTCTGTGTGCCCTATTATTCTTACTACTGGAAGAAAAGACTTTTTTCTTGGTTGTGGAGGAAAAAGACAATATATTCCAACTACATTTTCAATTTATTTGATTTATTTGAGGTAGGATAGTGTTTATTATTAAAATTAGGCTTTTTTCTTTTTTCAGCAAACTTTGATTCAACATGTTTATATCTATGAAGTTATTTAACATCTTATCCCAAAATATTTTTATAGCTGTTTAATAAAAAAGGTCTTACTGCTCTGACTGTGACTCCAGACTTCACAACAATCTCTATGTAATCCTGGTATTACTTTAATTACGAGCTCTTTCAGACCTGATGGATTGCATATTCTGGAGGAATGGCAGATGGTATTGAAAAATCATCCTTCTTTTATACTCACTATATTTATAAAACCTGGTTCAATATAGCTAAGTCTCTTAATACAGCTCTTGCTCTCTCTGTCATCTATATATGTACATATATATATACATACATGTATAAACTTTTATTGAAAAAGAAGATACATGAAGAGTGCACCAATCACAAATATACAGCTCATAGAATTTTCAAGAAGTGAACGCACTCATGAACCACCACCCACATCAAAAAGTACAATATTGGGCCGGGCACAGTTCTCATGCCTGTAATTCCAGCACTTTGGGAAGCTGAGGCAGATGGATCATCTGAGGTCAGAAATTCGAGACCAGCCTGGCTAACATGGTGAAACCCCATCTCTACTAAAAATACAAAATTAGCTTGATGTGGTGGTACACACCTGTAATCCAGCTGCTTGGGAGGCTGAGGCAGAAGAATCACTTGAACCCAGGAGGCGGAGGTTGCAGTAAGCCAGGATCATGCTACTGCACTCCAGCCTGGGCAACAGAGATTCCACCTCAAAAAAAAAAAAAAAAAAATATATATATATATATATACATATACACACACACACACACACACACATACACACACACACACACACACACAATATTGTCAGCAACCTAGAAGCCCACCATGTACTTCCTTCCAGTCACTGCCCTCTCCGAAGCTCCTCATTATCTTAACTTATATCACCCTCAGTTGATTTTGCCCATTTTGACAACTATTGAAATAAAAGCCTTCTTACTGTCAACATCATACATTTGAAATTCATCTATGTTTCATAACATGGCTGTTTATTCTCATGGACTACTTATCAATTTTATGAATCTATCACAATTTATCCATTCTACTGTTGAGGAAAATGTGGGTCATTTTCTGTATTTAACTATTAGGAATAGTGACACTATACTCTGACACATATCTACCAGTGCCCATACGTACACATTTCTGTTGGGTACATACCTAGGAACAGAATTGCTGGGTTATAAGGTAAACTTATGTTAAGCTTTAGTAAATGCTATCAACATTTTTTCTATAGAAGTTTATACATTTATATTCCCACCAGCATTGAATGAGAGTTTTAGTTGCTTCATATCTTCTGCAGTCCTTGATATTTTTAAGTTTTTGAATCTGTAGTCATTATGATTTATGCATAGTATCAAATAATTGTGTTAATTTGCATTTATGTGATGACTAAGAAGGCTGCACACCTTCTCACATGTTTATTGGGCCATTTGGACTGTGTGTGTGTGTGTGTGTGATGTCCATTTGAGGTTTTTATCCATATTACTACTGTGTTGGATGTCTTTATTTTATTGATTCGTAGAAACTGTTCATATATTATAGGGTGGGGTGTATGAGGGAAGCGTGGGGCACAATTATATTGTAAGAGCCCTGCGGTCAAATGTCTGACCTCCAATGTTGGATCCAGACACCAGATTTTTTCAAGGGACCTAGAGATGACTGAACTTAAGGACATGACTCAACTAAGTCAAGTCATAATCCACTGATGTAGAACACTGATTCTGTATCATTAATTAATGAGAATGAATACTGCTAAACGAGTCAGAAGGCTCACATTGTCCTGTCAGTATATACTCTTACTCCCCAAATTAAAACATGAGAAGTCAGGATATGTTCAGACTGCCAAGAAAAATGAGTGGCTTAATTTCGATGACAACAGCATTGGCTTATGAGTGCCTAATGGGTCCATCTCCACTGGGGGCTACACACAGCTGGTTGGGGAACCAGAGACTTAATGTAGATGACCTTCCCTTGGAATAATAAGAGAGCAACACAGGTAATTCTGGACTCTCACATCAATTTACTGACCTTCATGCAGGTGGTTCCTTGTTGGTTCACACAACCTTCCCTAGACATAACAATATCGTCAGCCAAGCCTGTTTACAATGTGTGAACTGTATTGACTGAATGTTCCAAAACAGATCTCCAAGTTCTAGGGATGTTCTAATCCATAATTAACTAACCATAGAACTCTATCAGAAAGGAGAAATACAATGCAGAGGAAAATAATCTATAATTAATAATTTTCATCAATATATGTGAAGCCAGAAATTTCTTAAGAATGATTATTAGATATGTAGTTTAAAAGTAATGCAAAGGCATACATCCATAAAAGTATTATCATAGCAGGAGATTAAAATTTTATACTTGCTTAAAATGGGCTTTTGCCACAGCTTGAAGTCCCAAATCTCCCATGAGGAGGTCCTACACCAACCTTTCCAACAGTTCTGGGAGACCTGACCTGACACAGTATATAATGAGACCTTCTCCTTCCAAGCTTGGAATCAGTGGGTGCATTTTATCCTGTAAATTGACTTGAAGCCAATAGGTACAATGTGACCTGTGAAACAATGTGAAACCTAATTAAATATATAGGTAGAAATCACTTTTATGAAAAATTTACAAGCCAGTAAAACCTGCAGAGAGTAACAGGAGACATATCTGTACTGTTCAAATTTCCCAGAAAAGTAGTCAGTAAATCACTAAATCATTCAGATTATGGCCTGCCTAATGCCAAGTATTTGAATAATTATGTAGTTCAGGGTAAATGATTGTTTGACATACCCCAATGGATGCTGTTTACATTCTAGATACAGTATCACGCAAATATCACTGGATACAGGGGAACACTCTAAAATAAAAGTGCCCATTTTATTTTAAACTAAGGCAAGGTATAAAGTTATACAGGGTGTTCACTGCATACCCCCAGAGAACACTATTTGCCTAGACTATGAAGGGAGTATATGAATGGAGCTCCAGGAGTTGTGTGATGTGGCAGCCTTAAAATACTAATCCAAGGAGAAAGAAAAAGTTATTTCATAAAGATTGACATATGGCCACATTATCACATTGTAATAATAGAAAAAAGATTTTAAAGTACAACTTTATTGATTGCCCAACATCAGTATAACTACTTCTGACCATCCCCTTGGAATATCATACAAAACCAACCCCAGTGGCACGTGGGACACTAAATAGAAAAGGATATCGCAGGACCATTAACCTAGCTGAGGATTTCTTTGTTTTCAATTATATTTTCCTATACGCACAATTGTTTTGTATATTTCTGAAATATCTTTGTTCTCTCTTCCATTCATATTTATAACCTGTATAGCTCTATTTGTATTATTTATATTTCTTCCCAAATGTTTTCAATGCCTTCCAATTTAACACCACGGAGATAACATTATTGTGTTTTCAGTACTGCTTCCTGATCATTAATAAAGACATCACATTTTTAAAAATCCACCCTTGTTAAACACATCTTTGCAACTTCAAATTATATAAAGCTTAAAATATGAATAATTTGAAGACATTGCCACATATTATTATTCTTTGCTTACCATCTTTTAGCTCATTTTCAGTTCTTGAGGCTGAATTTTTCTGGTTTGATTTGAATCAATTTTGCCAGTAAAATCTCACTGATGTTATATCAATTACTGTAAGAGGAGAATATAGGATGAGCACTATACTTAATCCTCTCTTTTCATCTCCAAATTTAGTTATTCTAACAAGAATCCTATTTAGTTGTGTGTGTGTGTGTGTGTGTGTGTGTGTGTGTGTGTGTATTCACTCGCGCATGTGTTGAGAGATAGTGATTATGGGGGTGGGAAGTGCTTTTTAAAAATACACAATTCACAGAAATAAAATTCCTATTCTGAGAGATAGCAGAATTAAAGTAAAAAAAGAAATGTGCTCTGGCTATGACCATCATCAGCACTGACATATGAAAAAAATGTAGACATCCGAGCAGTATCTGCATTAGACCTGGACAAGCAGGGTCCTTGTCTCAAGTGGAGCCTCGTGCTTGGGAGTGTCTTCCTTAGTTTCCTTAGTTGACATGATCCCACTCTGGTGCTGGAAACAGAGTTAGCAGTGCCTGCAAGTAGGGCCCCGGAGCCTGGACTAGTCCCCTTGTGAGCCGCCTCAATCCCATTTCTCCCTTTCTTTATTTTTAAAAAATATTTATTTACTTATTTATTTTTATTATTATTTTTTTTTTGAGATGTAATCTCTCTCTGTCACCCAGGCTGGAGTACAGTGGTGCAATCTCTGCACATTGCAACCTCTGCCTCCCAGGTTCAAGCAATTCTTCTGCCTCAGCCTCCCAAGTATCTGGGATTACAGGCTCCTGCCACCACACCTGGCTATTTTTTGTATTTTTAGTAGAGACGGGGTTTCACCATATTGCTAGGCTGGTCTCAAACTCCTGACCTCAAGTGATCCACCCACCTCAGCGTCCCAAAGTGCTAGGATTACAGGTGTGAGCCACCTTGCCCAGCCTCATTTCTCCCCTTCTGAACATTCTGACATCCTCTCCCTATTACCTCTCCCGATGTGGGGTGCTTCAAATGCACAGCTGCATTCAGGCATTGGAGAGTAGAGGGCCATTCCAAGTCCCATGGCTGGATCCCAATTCTAGGAAGGTGACTTGAAAAACTAATAATTCCCATTTGAACTAGATATTTCTTTCACAGGTTTGTATGAGATTGACATAACAGAATAATGCAGACATGCTGATTTGGGAACATTATTCGGTGAATATATTCTACAGATCTTAGAAGAATCTGGCCACAGAGTATCTGCACTTGGTTTGAAGTCACAGTATGAATCCTCGACATTGGCTGATTCAATAAAAAGGTTCCTATGAATTTTATTTCCTTCAAAGACATTTGGAAAATGCCCGCACAAGTAGCATCTAAAAAGCAAATTCTAGTGTAGATGTGGTTAATATCTATAATCAGTTGACTTTAGGCAGATTATTCTCAGTAATATGGGGTGGATCTCATCCAACCAGTTCTAAGAGTGTCAAAAGCAAAACTGAGGAAGAAGAAATTCCATCTCTGGACTGTAGCAGCAGCTCATGCCATAGAGTTTCCAGAGTGCCATGGGCCCTACAGATTTTGGACTAGTCAGTCCGCACAATTGATACATACACAGAGTCAGGAGAAACAACTCAGCAAAGAAAGTATACACTTTTTTAGAGGGGGAAATGGTGCTGGACAGATATTCACACCAAATGTCCAACAAAGATGACTTATGTACTCATCTTGTCTCAGAATTGACATTGATACAGTGAGGTTTGTAAGCAGATTCAGGTGCAATAAAACTTCAAAATGTTTTATTCCATTTTGAACATGTCCTCAAAATGTTTGGAGATCTTACCAACCTGGATGATATGTTCCAGGAGGAGACAAAATTTCCTCCTAGAACATAGTTCATTAGTATATTGAGTAACTTAAAGAAGACACACCAGAATCTTTGAAATTTATACCTTGAATGTACTCTTTTAACAGGATGATGGACTCGGGATGATGACAGCTTCCTGCAGTGTTGCTGTCATTACCTTCTCAGCATCCGGCTGTATTTCCTGTGTCCCTCATGGTCATGTTGGCCTCTGTTGTCTTACAACCGCACTATGTTTTCTGTTGGTCACGAGCCCATTACGATTAGCAGTTAGTAAGTCTGTATTTTACTGATGGGCTTTATTTTGTTAACAGTGGAGTTACACTTGCCCCAAATGAAGAATTGGTTGCTCTCACGGTGAAGAAGAGGGACCCAGCATGGCCTGAGGATCCATCTGGACTTGACTTTGGCATTGACAGCACTGCCCTAAAGGCAATATGGTCCTAGAAATCAAGGGGTTTCCCAGGCAATGCGTTCCAAGGGTCAAGGTTTATCAGAGAGAGAGAAGTCACTAGAACTGGAAAACCTCCAAAAGTCCAGAATAGGACCTTGTGCAGTGGGTCAGACTGGCTATGGCAACGGTGAGATAAAGGCGTTCTGGGTAAGGTCAGAATGATCAAAGACACCATCGAGAATAGTCTTCTCTCATGTGAAACTGTGAAATGCTCAGCCTGGCTAGGAAAGGGGTATCTATATTCTAAAACAGAGAGACAAGTACCAAAAGCAATGCTGTAGCCAAACCATGATGAGCTTTAGCTGTCACTCACAATAATACAAGCTGGGAAAGTGGGGAAATTTTAAGAAGGAACATGATGAAATGAATGTTTTAGGAAGAATTGTTTGGTGTCTCTCATACAGAGACAGCCTAGAACCAGGAAAAACTACAGAACCTGCTAACAATGCAGCTTGAAGTCAAAACAAATAGTTATGACCATTCATTTGGGATTTGTGACTCAATTCTCAAAGAATCCTTTCAAACATATGGGATAGTAATGAAAATATAATGGGAAAATTGAAATATATTATGAAAGCATCAGAAACCTGCACAGATAGTTCAGCAGAGCAATGTTAGTGTAGTTATAATGTATTGATTCTTCATTCAAACACAATTAAGTTTTGAAATCAACCACATATGGATTCAGACAGTTGAAAATGATATATTTCTTCAGTATTTAACATATGTCCAAACTGTGTCTAGAAATGATATTAAAAGAGATGAATAACTTGCTCTACTGTAACTTTAGGCTAAATTAACTCTTTGTGGTTTCAATTGTGTCTTTAATTTGCATTGTGCTTTATGGTTTTTGATGCATTTCACACTGTTCATCTCCTCGCATCTTTATATTACCCCATTTTACAGATAAGAAAAGTAAAGTTCAGAGGCAGCCAATCATTTGCTTCACATGTCAATTGCTCTTTAGTAGCAGAGCCAAACCTGGGTCATAATTCTCCATTCAACACAAGCTATTGGTCTAAGGAGTAACTGTGAGTTTAGAGTGAGGCAAATTGAAAACAAACCAAACTGTTCAAGGGAGATTGAGGATGAGTGCCCAAGTTAAAGGAGTAAAAAATAACAGATCTAGGTTCGGAAATTGGTAGAAATGACCATTCAGACTTTGCTTCACTCCCATTCCCAAATTCAATGTACTTTGTAACCAGTAAGCTACCTTACTGATTGAAGATCTACAGATTCCCTGGAAGGAGTCCAAGAGTGGAAGCAACTCTCCTTTGTTTTAGTCACCCAGTACCATGTTCAGATTTCCTGAATGGATGCTATCTACCTGGAGTGAGGAACTTGCTACAGTCAGAGAAGCCCAGGGCAGCAGACTAGATGGCTCTCAGCCCCTTCAGCTGGAGAAGTGTGCCATCAACCTGCATAGTCCCAAATGAAGGGTTCCACTATGTTTGTAGGGGTTAGGCTCTGCATAATGTATCCAGCTGATAGCTGAATAGGCTTACAGCCAATCTACGTTTTCCTCCCCAAGCCAGGCATGCTCATGTGAGGGCTATATAAATTCTTTTTCTAATGTGCACAAAGATGCTATATGAGCTTTCATGGTGGTCCTAATATAAGGACATTTCTGTAAAAGGTCTAGCCACAGTCAACCACAGTACTGGACTCTGATATATTCTGTTATGTGTACGTGCATATTTATGTTCTTTAAGCAAAAAAGAATTTTAATCAGATGAGTACAGCTATGACTAGAATCTATCAAAAAACATATTCCTTTTTTAAAACAAAAAGGTGACTTATTTTATAGACAAGTCTAAAATTGGATACAGTAAAATCACTTGTATTACACAGAGACCCAGTGGAAAGACCAAAAGAAGAGAATGAACTAATTCAGTGTACCTACCAACTTTCTTTACACACTGGCTAAGACTATGACACTCGATAGGATGGAGAACTTAATGAAATTCTAGGTGGTTCTTCCACCTGCCCTTCTCTCAATCTCTCTCTCTTCCTGGTCCCTTCGTACTATGTAATTCTCAGCTGTGGCATCTTTCCTGGATACTGCCTAATGGATTGCACTTGGACTAATGTTTCTGACCTAAGAAGCACCTTTATTATTTTCCTGCATTCAACCTCTGTTCCCAGGGCCCCCACAAAGGGCAGAACATTAGCTCTGAGTTTGGAAGCATACACCAAGTATTGTCCCACCAGAGGCAACTAGACTTGGCCCAGATTAAATATCTAAAGTCATGCTTTGGGCTACACATATTTTATACTTTGGAAAATGGAGGTCTGCTGCTATGGCTCGAATGTGTCCTCTCTAAAACTCAGCTATTGAAACTTAATGACCAATGTGATCGTATTAAGAGGTGGAGCATTTAAAAGGAAATTAGTTTGTGAGGCCTCCTCCCTCATAAAGAAGATCAAGGCTCCTTACAAAAAAGGTTTCATGCAGCATTTGGCTCCCCACTGCTCTTCCACCCTGTGTGGACATAGGGTTCCTCCCCTTCAGAGGATGCAGCAACAAGGTGCCATCTTGGAATCCAAGAGCAGCCCTCACCAGACAATCAAACCTGCTGGCACCTTGATCCTGGACATCCCAGACTCTAGAACTGTTATAAAATAAACTTCAGATATATATATATAATTTTGTTATAGCAGCACAAATGAACTAAGACAGCTGCCATCATGGTACTAAGATAGAAGGACCGGGACAGCAGAATATTTCTGATAAAAAGCTCCCAGTTGAAATAAAGCCCTCTCCTCATCACCTTACCTGCACAATTTGGCCATCTGTGTGTGTGAGCTGTGAATGGTAATTATCTCTACTACTGTGCATGGTTAGTGGGAGTCAATAAACATCCACTTCAGTGCACCTTGTCAGTTGCAATTTGCAACAACCCTTCTTCCTCATCACAGGATGATCTAAGCTGAGAGGTAGGGAGAGGCTCAGGAATATCCAAGTTTAATTAGCTGATATTTGATTGGAAGATGCTGTGAGCCAAGGGCAAGAGACTCCTGAATGGGAGTCAAGAAATCAATTGAGGGGAATCAACAAGACATGTAATTAAATGAAAGACAGACTTCAGGACAGATATTTGTGAGAATCTGACTTCATTCTAGGGGAAGGTGGTCAGGCTTGAAGTTAAAATTCAAAGGCCAGAAAATAGACCTACCCATTCACTTGGTACCTTGCCTTGCTAGACAGGTGAGCTCATGTGGCAATAATTATAAAGTGACACTTGTAATTATTTCCCAGGCAATACTTTAAATGCTTTATATACTTTAACTAATTTAACTTTCGAAAAGAAGGTCTCAGTCTTATCATCTCCATTTTGCAGATTCATAAATTGAGGCACAAAGTGATTAAGTAAATTTGTCAAAGATCACCTTGCAAATAAGTAGCCAAGTTGGTATTTGGCTTCAAGGTGTATTGTCTTAACTATTATATTATACTCTACCCCCAAATTAGGAAGACATTTCTTTCTTCTCTGAAAATCATGAGTTATATATCAAAGACAGTGAAAGTTAACAAAATTAGAGTTCCACACATCTGCCACGGCAAATGAATGTAGAAGTTAGACTTGACTACGAGGGACAACGTGAGGAATACTTGTCCCCCACCCCACCTTAAAATTTATTCTCCCTACCCAGTCCTTCTGCCTGGAGTAACACCATTGATTCCTTGCATAGGTTAAACCTTCTAATTCCTGTGCTTTTCTTTTACATTTTCATTGACCTCCAGCACGGATTATAAGGTTCATCCATTCTAATAGAATCTCCTTATTCAGAGAAAGATTTGGCATCAAAAGAAAGGAGCTTCTGAACCATGTGGGTGGGATAAAAGAGGTATACAGAAAAAGAAGAAAAAGGGAGGATCCTAATTACAAAGTCTATAAAGGAAAGAAGGTGGAAGCTATTTTTTATTTTTAATTAGAGTCATGATACTCTGAATTCAGAAATACATTGACTTGCATCCTGAAAGAAGAGTACATCCCAGACGGAGCAATAGTAATGTCCATGTTCCAAATGCCAAGAAGAAAGCACATCTGTGTGTGTGTTTCTTTGTATGTAGAGAATTTCCATAATTCACCTTTTTTTCACTTTAAATACTATGGGTGTAGGCAACATAGGGAATGATGACAGGTGCCTACTATTATTTTCCAAACTCTATAGGTCAGGAAACTGAAGTTCAGAGAAGTTAAGTAACTTGCTCAAATTTACTCAGCTAGGGAGTGTCAGAGCCAGAATGTATTCTTAGGTAGCACAACTTCACACTTCACCCTTTTAACATCTATACTGTACTGTCTTTAATATGAAGTGAGTGGGGAAATGCTGGCCAAATGAAGGCCACAAACAGTGATTGGGATCATAACATTGTGTTTGGCTCAGGGTAACCACAACACGACTAAAACAAAGCAACCCTTTCAATTCAACAAACATTTGCTGTATGCCTCCTGCGTTTCAGCTATTTGTTGAATACTCTGGGAAACCAAAATAAAGTTTAGTTCTCAATGTAGGAGACACTTGGCATCTCAGAACATGAGAAAAAACACAAGAGCATTTTTGTACAAAGCAATGTGTCCTGCGCCCAGTTAGAGAGAAGCACATTGCATCCAGAGGATCTAGACAATTTATCCACTTTGGAAGCCAGCTAGAATTAAGGAGCAGGAGCATTTACTAGTGAAGATGACTGGGTAAAAAGTCAAACAAAGGCTCACAGCAGAGCCTGTAGCTTTGTGTGTGCAGTGCACAGTGTTCTGGCTGGAATATTGAGACAAGAAGAGAGAGAGGAGATACAACTACAGAGTACATTTGGTTTTGCATGCCTGCCTAAGGAAACTCTAGCTTTAGAAATGCCATCTTTTGAATAAATAGTTGATGGTACACCTAAAAAGTATATTAAAACAGAGAAATTTTGATACGTGAAAGATGCAGACACATTTCACAAAGCAGGGAACAACACACACCAGGCCTATTGTGGGGAAGCATTAGGAGATATACCTAATGTAAATGACGAGTTAACGGGTGCAGCACACCAACATGGCATATGTATACATATGTAACAAACCTGCACGTTGTGCACGTGTACCCTAGAACTTAAAGTATAATAATAAAAATGATAATAAAATAAGGATAAATAATAAAATAAGAAATAAAGATAAGAAAGTCATGAATATAAATCTATTGATGGTATATTTAAAGGGAGATATGTCTGTACTATTTTATCTTTAAAATGTAATCACAGCCTGGGCAACATGGCAAAACCTTGCCTCTACCAAAGAAACAAAAAACAAAAAATTTTGGCAGGGCACAGTGGTGTGTGGCTGCAGTCCCAGCTACTCAGGAGGCTGAGGCAGGAGAATCGCTTGAGCCCAAGAGGTAGTGGTTGCAGTGAGCTGTGATCAAACTATTGCACTGCAGCCTGGGTGACATAGTGAGACTGTCACACACACACACACACACACAAATCAATTAGATGGATGCATAAAAATTCATGCATATGAATATACACAGTGAGCAAGGCAAAGGTGGGCAGTAATAATGAAGAAAGCAGCAAGATTCAGAGGCCAGTCCAAGCTTGGCATGTGGAGAAGTCATCAGGTCAGAATTCAGACAAGTGGAGACACTAAAATTGCAGAATTTTATTCAGTGCAAAAACTCTGATCCCAAAGTGCGTGTCTGCTACCACGACTATTAGAAGAATCCCTGAAGAATCACTCATGCAAAAAATGCCTCATTGCCATTGTTATCAGGCTTATAAGTTTGCACAGTCAGATAAGTAGACACACGCTCCATTGCATCTTGTGAATATCACAGCTTTTGTTCAAGTATCACATTCAAATCCTAGGACTATGTCATTTACTCTTCCTTATTTTTTTACTCAATTTAAAAACATAACATAAAAGATGCGCATAATGGCAAAGCAACCACTCCCAAAGACTGAAATTTAGTTTAAAAAAGGAAATTGGGAGGTACCCAATGCATTCAGTTCATATCCACCACATGAATTGCAGAATACATAATAATTTTGAATCAAATATTCACAAATAGATATTTTTGTAGATCTTTCTTTTTCTCCTCACCAAGATGAGGTAAAATAAATAAATTTACAATCGCTTGTTAAATGATTTGGGCAAAATATGCAAAGCAGAAAAGATATACTCTCCCCACCCCTCAAAGTCCTTATAGCTTTATTAGAATGATAGGTTTTATGCTATGGACCTGTAAATAGTAGCCCTGTATAGACAGACAGACAGATAGATAGGCAGATAGATAGATAGATTTGGAATCGCCACAGCTTCACGGAATCTTATACTCACATGGCAAATAGATATTTCTAAAATGCTCTAAAAACAGCTTCATTCAAAGAAGAGCTTTCCCTTTATGTACGTATTTGAATGTCTAGTATGTCCTAGATTCTGGAGAAACAGAAAGGACTAAGAATGGTTTCTGCCCTTGAACAGCCCATCCATTGAAAAGATCACACACAAGCAAACAATTTGAGTACCACATAAAACTACATAGAGCAGGGGAACAAACCTTGTGCTGTAGTAACACAAAAGATGGCTGACTACCTGTTTCTTTTACTATATATATGAGTTTATTACCCAACAAACTCCTTCTACAAAGACAATGCTAGGACACTTCTATCTAGCTTCTGCTACTATAATCATGAAATCCATATTAGAGGAGCAACCCTGCTGACTATATTTGAATGAGCAATGTACCAGTACTTGTCTTATTAATTTTAGCCTAGTATATATTAGAGGGCAAGACTCATGCTTAGTTTCAATTTAATTTCTGAATAATTCCAATGACCATTAGACACGATGATTTATCTACGCATAAATGCACTTTGCAGAATCAAAGCCCAGACTTTTAAGATTTAGATCCCTCTGGTAATGTGAATTAGGGTGAGGAATAGGGAGAGGCAAGCCAGGCATTTCTGGAATGATCCTGACTAGTGTCTCCTTAAAATCTGTGCCCTAGGTACCTAGTATGTCTTACCTAGTCTCAGATCTGGAGTGAATAGTTTAAAGGGAGATAAGAATAGAAGAAAATGTTGTGAAAAGAAGCTTATATCTGCCAGAGAAATGGACCCAGACCATCTAATTCAGCAAGGCCTTCCTCTATGCACCATTGCCCCCTTTAGAATAGCCCAACCATAAGCCTCAGTGCTCTCAGTGATTTCCTGCTGCAAACAATGGGCTTAGATACCTATTGGGTCCCATTCCTCTTTTGACTAAGCCTGGTCAAAATCATCCTTGACCAGTCCCTGACTTAGGTATAATCAATGAAGGACACCTCAAAGTGATTAGATTACAGGTCCTCTTGAGTGAATCTATATGTACCCAGTTTTGTTTTAATCAGGTATGGTAAGGCATACAGACACCTAAATGAAGGAAGAAGTTTTGATACTCACAGATGCTGAGAGGAGGACTGTCATGCCGCACAAGGCCACACAGGAAAGCACAGGTTGGTCAAGAGGCAGAGGCAGCCAGGGAAGAAAAACCTTCATTGGGATTTCCTTGGGAAATAATGGGCAAGAGAGGATATGCAGGCTGAGCAGGTCCAGGACTGGTTAGTTTGAATAATTTCAGCAGGCTCTAGTAGGGTGCTGGGCTGTCCCTAATTATCTGCTATCTGGCTCGGGGGTGATTAGGGCAGGGGGATAGTGGTTCCTCCATTGGGAACCTGATAAAGGAGGCAGTCAGGGCCCCAGCCCTAGATTGGTTGGTTTGCACATGAAAGGCACACTTCCTGGGGGGTCCAGTCATTTGCTGTCTCTAGGGATTAGTTACCTAGCATGGGCAGTGCCTTCCAGTGTCAGCAAGGCCCCAAGATGTCAAAGCCTCTGAATAAAAAGACACACTTAATACATACCCATATTTTAATAGTTACTGTTTACTAAATGGCCTGAATTCCTGAGCTCTAAAAGAGAAATGAGCTTTCTTCTCTTTCTCTGAAATGATGTGGAGGCCTTAATGCAGCAAAGTTGGGAAAAAAATTTACAATACCACCACATGGGCTGTAATCAGAGGGCCTTGGCTTCCCAGAGTTTTCAATCCAGCATTATTCACAATCCTAACACTCTTTTTAAAAATGCATAGAAAGAAAGCTCTTACTGTATTCTAGGTACACATTTTTAATATTTACACTAACTTAACACCCTAGGGCTTTAATCACCAAAAAGCTTATATAAAAGGTGCAAAAACTGTGGGCTTCTTTCCATGTTGTGTTTTGTGAAAGGAATGGAAAGCCAAAATGTACAAGTAAAAGCTACAAAGACAAAACTCAGATTTTCCTGGAGCCATTAGAAGCAAAGTTGCTGACATGGACACTCAACTTCTAGATGGAATTAAATGTATCAGAAGTCCCTTCACAAACAGCATAGGTGACCACATCATTGCTCCCACTATGTGAGATACAAGGTGAGATTTTTCAGTGCTAGGAAAGCTGCCACCTGAGGAGAAAACTGAAGAAAAGAGCAACTTACAATTATTAACGTGCTATAGAATTCAAGTATCCAAAAAGGCCTAAAAGGACTAAATTTTGTTCAGCCTATGTTAATAATGTTGAAAGTGTGAGAAATGGAAATAATCTCAGTTTCAAGATAATTGAAAGGTATAACCATCAAAGGGGCATACTTAGAAGCAATTGTTTAGAGGGAAAAAATGATAACAGAGTCATGACTGATAGGAATTATTTTAAGGTCTGCTACAGATTCAGTCTCCCAGAACAGTGAACAATCTGTTATTCTTTCTCAGGAACTCACCTTAACAATGTTGAAAGCTTGAGCATTCTTGTTTAAAAATATTGCCAGAGAAACTGCCTATTTCTAGGGTGTCATGGAACTCTATCCACCATAAAAAAAAAAAAAAAAAAAAAAAAGTATGTTGAAGTTCTACCTCATAAAACCTCAAAATATGACATTTGGAAATAAGTTCCTTGCAGATGTAATTAGTTAAGATGAGGTTATACTGGAGTAGGATGGGTTTCTAATCTAATATGCTAGCTGCGTGTATAAGAAGGTAGTATGTGAAGATACAGAGACACACATGGAAGGCCTCATAAGACGCTGAAAGCGTACTGGGATTTCGCAGCTGCAAGCCAAGGAATTGCAGACAAATCACCAGAATCTAGGAAGAGGCAAGGAAGAATCCTTCTTTAGAGGATTCAGAGGGAGAATGGCTCTACCTCCACCTTGATTTCAGAATTCTAGGCTCCAAAACTGTGAAACAATAAATTCCCATTGTTTTAACCATCTAGTTTGTGGTTCCTTGTTATAGCCACCCTGGGAAACTAATACACAATTTCTAACTACTGGCCAGAAATCTTTTAGGCTATCCTGAGTCCCTAACTTTACACATTGAATCCAGTTCTCTTTTGCTAGCTTTGGGGAGGAAATCTAATGTCTAACTCTGACTTTGTTACATATTTTGCCATAGGATCATGAATGAATCCCTAAAGAGCAGAGAGTTAGTCAATGAAGTAATACTAAACACTTGTTATTTGACTGAGAAGGTGAGATTTGGGCACTTCAGGGAACATTCAGGACGCATAAGAGAGCGATCTTCCTTGAAGCAAGCTGTAAATGCCCTTTGAAGAAATAAAGCCAAGTCACACTGACAAATAATGGTAAAGAAATGACTTCTGGAGCATTCTAGAGTTTGTGAACAGGAATGCAAGGCCACCGTCTCGTGCCATTTGCATCCCAGAAGTAAGATGATTTAAGAGAAATTTCAAGCTACTCAGAGGTATGTCCCAGAGCCAGAATTGTACCAGTAGGAGCTTGTCAAGAGCAGGCACCATTCTGACCATGGTTCTATGGGAGAGATTGTATAATAAAGATAATCACAGTAATCATTCCAGGGCAATGAGAACACCCGTGGTATTTAGGGTCATTAATGAAATAAGTAACAAGAATAAGAGCTTACTCTAGGAAACAGATCCAGGATGGGCACCCAGCCAAGCCCCAACAATTCTGCATTTTCCTTCATGATGCTTGTGTCGTGAACTGATGTTGACCCCTCTGTGGTGCCACTGTGTACATTTGCTAAGGTCATTCTTCTGTCCTGGAATATATTATTCCTTCTACCTTCACAAGTCCTATTCATCCTTCAAAAACAACTACTGTATGATTCAGCAATTCCTCTCATAGAAATGAAAATATATGTCCAAAAATGACTTGTACAAGAATGTTTAGAGCAGCTTGTTTCACAATAGCCAAAACCTGGAAACAATCTATATATACATTAATTGGTATATTAATACTAGGGCTACTGCTCAGCAATAAGAAGCGACAAATGACTGATGCTCAACAATGTGAGTTAATATTTTTTTAAAAAAATGCAATGAATGAAGGAAGCCCTATATAAGTGTTAATATTTTTTAATGCAATGAATGAAGGAAGCCCTATATGATTTCATTTATTTGAAGTTCTAGAATAAGCAAAAGTAATACAAGTTTAAAAAAGCAGCATAGTGGTTGCCTCTGGTGGGGAGGGGATGAGAATTGATTTGGAAGGGGCACAAGGGAATTTAAGTGTTCTAGATACAGATAGGGTGTCCATTACAGGGACATATGCATTTTTTAACATTGAATAAATTGCACACTTACAATGCCTGCATTTCACTGCATGAAAATTATACCTCAGTTAAAAAATCAATAGATAGGCCCAGCATGGTGGCTCACGCCTATAATCCCAGCACTTTGGTAGACCTCCTGACTCCTCAGGTCAGGAGTTGGAGACCAGCCTGACCAACATGGAGAAAGCCCGTCTCTACTAAAAATACAAAATTAGCTGGGCGTGGTGGCGCATGCCTGTAATCCCAGCTACTCGGGAGGTTAAGGCAGGAGGATCACTTGAACCATGGAGGTGGAGATTGCAGTGAGCCGAGATTGCGCCATTCACTCCTGCCTGGGCAACAAGAGCAAGACTCTGTCAAAAAAAAAAAAAAGGAAAAGAAAAGAAAAAAAAAAAGAAAGAAAGAAAGACAAAGAAAGAAAGAAAGAGAGAGAGAGAAAGAAAAAAGAAAGAAAGAAAGAAAGAAAGAAAGAAAGAAAGAAAGAAAGAAAGAAAGAAAGAAAGATGAAAATCCCACTTTAAGTCTCTATTCTAGAGATGCATGCACATTTTTTTTTTTTTTTTTTTTTTTTTTTTGAGACAGAGTCTCGCTCTGTCCCCCAGGCTGGAGTGCAGTGGCCGGATCTCAGCTCACTGCAAGCTCCGCCTCCCGGGTTCACGCCATTCTCCTGCCTCAGCCTCCCGAGTAGCTGGGACTACAGGCGCCTGCCACCTCGCCCGGCTAAGTTTTTGTATTTTTAGTAGAGATGGGGTTTCACTGTGTTAGCCAGGATGGTCTCGATCTCCTGACCTCGTGATCCGCCCGTCTCAGCCTCCCAAAGTGCTGGGATTACAGGCTTGAGCCACCGCGCCCGGCCTGCATGCACATTTTTAAATAAAAATAGAGATTTGCTTTGCTCACCTGTCAGGAAGAAAAAGAAGGCTCCTATGATGACAATGTGTCAAAGAACAAGGTGTTTATTTTAGAGCCCCCAGACAGCTCTGACCCAGGCACCTGAAGCTGAATGAAAGATAGGAGGTCCTTTCTTTCTACTGTCTAATTCTCAAAACCCAGCTATATTCTCCTTCTCCCTAAAATTCAGACTCACATTAATTCAGGGCTCAGCCTACCAGGGTACATAGCAAGAACCTGTGACACTCATGGGGTGCTGTGCCTCCCATTGAGGACACACATCGTCTTCTCCCATCTACTGTCAGTATTGTACCAGATAATCCCCTTTAATATCCTGGGGAGGACTTGGCCTATATTACTCATTCCTTGAACACCCAAGAGTCGAGATAGGTTCCTGTGCTTTCCCTAGTATCTAAAGCAAATGAAAAAATATTTCAGGGTGGGGATGGACAGAGGCAAACACTAGTGAGGCCTTTGTAAATTCACTTATGGTCTCAGACTGGCAGGTTTCTGTGGACACAGATTCCAGAAACAGTAGGCTAGACAAATCTGAAGATGCCCCAAAAGGGCAGTGTATTATAATGAAAGTATAATTGTCCTAAACGTTCTCATTCACTCCAGTGCCCACCAGTCCATCTGATGGTCTCACAACCTTGCCTTTTATACTACTTAATCATTGGCTAGGAGAACAGGCAAAAAGGTAATGACAATTCCTATGTCCAGACTGAGAAGAGCTATCTTGCCTCCAAGGTTTGATGTAAAATAAGTGCAAAGTGAAATGGCTAAAAGCACAGACTCCAGAATGCTTACATCTCAGCTTTACCATTTCTAGCTGTAGGAAGCTAGACAATGAACTTAACCTCCCCTTGCTTCAGTTTTTTCATCTGTAAAAATGGAAATAATATTTATCTCATAAGGTTGTTGGTAGGATGCAAACAGTTAATTTGTGGGTAGAAAGCTTAGAAGAATGTCAGGCAGATGGTCGGCATGACAATATATATTATTGAGTTATTATTAAATCTTGTCTTCTTGTTCTTGCATGTTGTGCACAAATATGTCAAATAGCTACAAATAACATAGATTTCATCACAGCCTTAAAGATCCAGAGAGATAAAGAACCAAGGAGAAATCGCCCTAGAAAAGTCATTTCTTAATTTCCGGATTCAACGGATATTCTGCTAGGACTAATCATATTCTATTTCTGGTTGATAACAACTATTATTTGAAAATTCCCACTTACATCTAACACACCCACCCCCAACCCCTACCCACATTTACATGTCATCCAGTTATATGCAGATCCATATTTTCCTAAATTTCCAAGATACATTTTTTCCTCTGCATACACTAGGAAGCAAACACTATAGGAAACATATACTATAGGAGACATACACTAAAGAACTTCTCTACCAAAACCTGTTATCTCTTATTTTTCTAGAGTCTAAATTTTTCCCTAAAAAAATCACCCTTCCTTTTTAATTTTTGCATTTCTTTGCTTAGAAGTTTTATTGACTTTAGCAAGTTCAATATATAACAACCATATCAGGACAAAATTCATCTCCCTGATTAAAGAAAAGTCTGCATCCTTCTCACCAGGTAAACAAAAGCAGTGCAAGATAAAAGCAAATAGCATTAAAAGCATAATTAAAGAAAAGAGGTGAGAAAGTTTATTTTAATCTATCATTTTAAATACAGTTGGGAGTATTCTCTGTACTTTGCTTTTACTTCGTGTAGTATTTAGAAAATATTAAATTTAATTCTTTTAGTTCTTATTTTTATGTGTGTATCCAGAAGCAAAGATATGAAAGTGAAGCATTTGCTTGGCCAAGAGAATGCACTTCACCTAAAAACTTCATTTTTATGTTTTCCTGTTTCTTTTTTATAAACCACGAGGCAATTTGGTTCAGAGCTTCGCAAATGCTAGAGTTACAAGAGGGCCACTCAATCCTGATAGTCATAGTAATTTCTGTTTTATGGATTCAGTTTGATGAGATATAAAAATTCTAGATGTTTTATTTTGGTGAGAAAATTAATTGGATGCATGACTTTTGGCCTGCTGTTATGGCCTCCATAGTCTATGTTGCTTTCCCAGAATGATTAATTTAATTATGATAAGTACAGGGTTCTTTTGAATTCATTCAAACGGTGTATATGAACACTTCCTAGCTGACTGCTTCTGTAATGTCATTACTAACTATGTGTTAATTATGTCAATAAATTAATTGGACCTATACTCATATTGGTTATGGCCTTGATGTCATTTTTCTGCTCTCCTCTTCCTTTGGACTTTCAAAGCTGGGCTCTAACAAACTGTCAGTTTGCTCCTCACGTATAATTTTTTTCCTGGATTTATATATTTTAGTGCATGCTCTTCATAGCATTAAATATATTTTCCTTTAATTCATTTATTGCCTGCTGGATGTTTTGCAAGAACCATTGCATTGGTTTAGAAATGTATTTGGTAAATCATTGATTGACCCTTTCAATTACCTAATTAACAACAAATTTAAAAAAAAAAGATTTAAACGGGTTTATTTTTCTTTTAAAAAGCCTATAGAAATTGCAGACCAGGGTAATACAAACTAATGATGTGACTACATTATAATTGAATCAGCACTATTAAAATCTTCAAGTGTTAAGAAATGGTGCAGGGGTTTGGCATTTCTCTCTAACATATATGTAATATTATGCTCTTTCTTCTCAGATAGCTTTCAGATCATTGCACACACAGAATGCAATTACTGAAAGGCAGTAAAGGCATGACTTTTAAAGGAATATGAGGCCCCAAGCAATCAGTCGCTATATGAGATGTAATGAAATGCTAGGCCTGCCAGTTAAGCTTAGGGAACGAAAAGAGCAATCTCTATGAAATGCACAATGCTCATCTTACAAGGATATTTTCTTCAGTATCAGGTTGTAAGGTGTTACTGTCAGAGAACTTTCTGGTTTTCTGACTTTTTACATGCATTTTATAAATGTCTATTATGTATCTTTACCAAAGTGAATTATAGAGAAAATAATAGCAGCAGGTTTCCTTGTGCTGAAAAGGCAGGCACTTAAAGCGTAAAGCATTCTTTTTTCTTCCTCTAGCCTGCTCATCCTGGAACAACGCACTTGGCAAAAGAGCGAGTCTCTTTGTCCCTTTCTCTTCCCTGAAATAACCACACTGATAGCAGAATAACCCGGAGATGACTTTATAAGCTTCAGGGTGGAATTCAAGTCAACCAGCCTCAACTGTTGAGCAGCCCTTGGGGAGAGACAAGGAAAAAAAGCAAGAAAGTATGAAGCCCTATGTCTCCACATGGAGTTTACCATCTGCTAAGAACATAAATGTCCTACTCCCCTTAACACACCCTGGACAGAAACTCACCGGATAGTTGAGAGGGTCAAAAGGAAAAACGCTCATCTCATTTCCTTGTTTTGCTTTCTTAAGTGAATTTTCCACGACTCTGACAAAAGCACTGCTCACGGCAGAAGAGATCTGTGGTAGAAGTCACAGGTCAGTAATCCGGAAGGGCCAGGGAGGGTTTAGTAGGCTTTCAGAGGCAGAGCTTGAATGAAATGAAAAGGCAGAGGATTCCATGTCAAAGTCCCAGGCTCTTAAATGAGCTTCAACACTCATTTCCAGCTCTAACTAAGGAAGAGTTATAGGAATAACTAATGAAATATTTCCCATTTCTATGATTTCCTGTATGTAAGGTAAAGCCATTATTTTTCTTGGTTATAATTCACATTTAATGAAAAGACACTCTATAAGTACTATAAGTAATTAAGTATGTGATTATCTTAACCATTAAAATATCATTTTATTTCATTGTGAAAGTACTCACATAGAATTATTTTTTAAAACAGTTTTTAAATCTTCCATGCTTGACCTCTTCCACTCTCTCCTTCGGCCTGTGAATCCAGAAATAAAGATTCTTGCATTATCCAGGAAACTTTTAAATCTACTAGATATTATAATTAAGGGCTCATATATCTAGGTTAATTTTACATTGGGATAAATGTTATTATTATATGCTTTTCATCATTAATATGACCTACATGAAAAAGATTTTTAAAATATTATGGGTTACTTATTTCTTTGTATTAGTGTCTGACCTATAGTTAATATTTGATCATCTGTAAACACACAAGCATGACTATTTTTGTTTTTAATTTTCAAAAAGGATTGTAACTCAATAAATTCTGTCAGGCATTTAAATAACTAGATGGCCAATTCTGGTAATATTTGATGCATTGTAATAATTTCAGATGATATGAGAAATATTTAAGCTATTACAATATTTATAAGTTGATTTCTAGTGACATAGTAATTTGAAGATAAGTTTATGAGGCACCAAGATGCTATAATCTCTTGACTGAGGAAGATCCCTTTGAGTAGATAATAATTATTGAAAATTTTTTTTATAATACAGTTTAAAGAGATAATTTTATTCACTATGGAAAAGTACAGTAAAACAAGAGCTGGGAGTTTCTTCAATGTGATCACTAAAGGCATTCCACATCTGCCTCCTCCACAAAGAAAACCCCTAATAACAAGCATATAATCACACATCAACTAGAGTATCTAAGACAGAATACTGGAATTCAACAAAGTGACAGGAAACACACAAGGCACAGAAAGAGAGGAAAGTGAGGCAGCCAGCTTGGCTAGGACTACCTGAGACCCTGGAGAGGTTACCCCGTGCAAGGAAAGGGTAAGTGAGAGATCCTCAGCAGGCTACATTCCCAGCATGGACTCCCACAACCCTATTCATAAGAGACCTTCTTGACCCTTGCGGGCTCTCATAGTAGCATAAGAACATCACTGGAGACTGCATAATAGGCATTGCTCCAAAGAGGAAGTTAGCGCTGGGTCCTACACACGCACCCATGTCCTAAGCAGCTGCAGCATGGCAACACTTTGAGAGATCAGCTCCCAGGAGACTGAATTCTGCCCTGAGGCTCAACAGCCCCCTACAGCTCCACATCCCTAGACCCCCGCTGACATAACCCTGAGTCACCATGGATGGCTAAAGCAGCACAACACCAGTTGGATCTAGTGGATCAGTTCAGTCTCCATCACTCTGGCGCACAGTGTAGTGCACTCCAGGGAATGGGTGGTGTAGTGCAGCAAGGAGGCTGCCCTTGGACAAAGGAAGCCAAAAGACACACTTTCCAGAACCTGAAACCCTCTTGCCCATGGCCACTGCCACTGACAGCAACCCAGCACCCAAAGCAGCAGGGTTGCCATGCACTTGCACGCACCCAGAGAACTGGGTCTCCCCTCTGCCACTGCTCCTGCTGCTGAAGAGCAAAGTCCATACTCTCCAACGACTGAGAGCTAACTGCCTGTGACAGCTGCCAGTGACATAAACCAAATTACTTCCCAGAAGCAAGGCAGCAATGCACTTGCATGTGCCCTGCAGATGGTCTTCCAATACTCACTGCTGCTACTGTTTCCAGAGAGGTATGGATCACCTCACTCTGCCCACCACATCTTGTGCCTATGCCCACAACAACCTGAGGACAGTCCTACCCAGACTGGCATCTCCTCTGCCAGTGCCCAAACATACCACCCAGGGGCCTGAGGATCATCCCATCCTGTCTACCACTGCTGGCCTCTATACACTCTTTCCAGGGGACTGAAGATAGACCCACTCAGCATTCTGCTACCATCACAGCCAGTACTCACCAGCACATACCAGCTGGGCACTGGGGACTGGGTCACCCAACCTGTCACAGTCACTGATAACACAAGTGCATGTTGCCTGAGATTCTGAGGACTGTCCCTCCACCATCACAGTCATTTCCCATGCCATGCACACTTCCCAGAAGCCAAGGACCCACCCACCACCCCAACCCACTAATGCCACTACCAGCCCTTGAGCAAGCAGCCTTGAGGCCCAAGAATCAACATGCTTGGACTTGCTAACACTGTTGCATGCATACACTGCCTAAGAGCCCAGTGACAAGCACATTCATCTTACCACTGTCACAAATGTAGCCCAAGGAGTAGCCTCTGTGATGTCCCTGTCCACAGGAAAACCTCACCAAAGTCTCTACTAACAAATTTAACCTAAGCTACTGAGAAAATCACAAATACTATTTATGCTGTTTGCCTCTGGAGAAATCAAACAGAGACTATACTATTGCATTCACACATAATCAAAGTGAAATTTCCCTACCCAACCAACTCATGTACCTACCTTCAGGAAAAATTCTCCCCTATGAAAGAAACTATGAAAAATTAGAAGAAGTAACTACTAAACCAGATATACAGATATCAGTGTAAGGACACAGGAAACGTGAAAAAGCAAGGAAAATATGACACATCCAAAGGAATACAATATTTCTCCAGCAATAAAGTCCAATGAAAAGTAAATGTATAAAATGCCAGAAAGATAATTCAAAATAATTTTATTAAAGAAGCTCAGTGAAACACAAGATAATGCAGATAAATATAAAGGCATTAGAAAAATTATTCAAGATATGAATGAGGCATATACCAAAGATAAAGATATAAGAGAGAACCAAAGGAATTCCTAGAACTGAAGAATTCAATGCATTAAATAAAATGTTTTGAGAATTTCAACAATAAACTAGATCAAGCAAAAGAAATAATTTCAGAACTTGAAGATAGGTCTTTTGAAATAACCTAGTCATAAAAAAAGAATTAAAAAGAATGAACAAAGCCTATGTGACAGATGAGACACCATAAAGCCACCAAATATTTAAATATTCAATGTTCCAGTAAGTGAAGAGAAACTAAAAGACATAAAACACTTATTAAACAAGATAGCAGCTGAAAACCTCCCAAGTCCAGCAAAATATAGACATCCAGATATAGTAAACTGAGGGATTCTTAAAGAGATACAACCCAAAAAGATATCCTCCAAGGCACATTATAATTAAACTGTCAAAAGTCAAGGAGAAACAAAGATTTCTAAAAACAGCCAGCAAGAGAAAAGGATCTGGTTACTTATGTGAGAATGTCCATCAAACTAACAGTGAATTTCTCAGTAGAAACCTTACACCAGCAGAGAATAGGATGATATATTCAAAATGCTGGGGAAAAATAAAAATTAAAAAAAAACTGTCAACCAAAAATACCATACCCAGAAAAGTTTCCCTCTATAAATAAAGGAGAAATAAAGTATTTCACAGATAATCAAACACTGAAGAAATTCATCACCTGTGGACCAACCCTACAAAAACTGCTTAAGGGGTTTGTACTAATTCATTCTCATACTGCTAATAAAGACATACCTGAGATTGGGTAATTTATAAAGAAATTAGATTTAATTGACTCATAGGTCAGCAAGTCTGGAGAGGCCCCAGGAATTTTACAAACATGGCAGAAGGGAAATCAAACACATCCTTCTTCACATGGCAGCAGGAAGAGGAGTGAGTAAAAGAGGGGAAAGCTCTTTATAAAACCATCAGATCTCATGAAGAACTCACTCAGTATCATGAGAACAGAATGAGGGTAACCAACCCCATGATTATATTACCTCCCACTGAGTCCCTCCCATAAAACATGAGATTGTGGGAACTACAATTCAAGATGAGATATAGGTGGTGATACAGCCAAATCATGTTGTTCCACCCCTGGCCTCTCTCAAATCACATGTCCTCACATTTCAAAGCAGAATCACGTCCTTCCAACAGTCCCCCAAAGTCTTAACTCATTCCACCATTAACCCAAAAGTCCAAGTCCAAAGTCTTATCGGAGACTGGCAAGTCCCTTCTGCCTATAAGCCTATAAAATCAAAAGCAAGTTAGTTACTTTCTAGACACAATGGAGAGTAAAGGCATTGGTTAAATACATGCATTCCAAATGGGAGAAACTGGCCAAAACAAAGGGGCTACAGGCTCCGTGAAAGTCCAAAATCCAATAGGACAGTTATTAAATCTTAAAGTTTCAAACGGATCTCCTTTGACTCCATGTCTCACATCCACGTCATGCTGATGCAAGAGTTGGGTTCCCATGGCTTTGGGCAGCTCTGGCCCTGTGGCTTTGCAGGGTACAGCCCCCTCCCCAGTTGCTTCCATAGATGGCGTTGAGTGTCTGAGGCTTTTCCATGTGTGTGGTGCAAGCTGTTAGTGGATCTACCATTGTGGGGTCTGAAGGATGGTGACCCTCTTCTCACAGCTCCACTTGGCAGTGCCTCACTGGGGACCCTGTGTGGGGACCCCACATTTCCCTTCCACACTGCCCTAGCAGAGGTTCTCCACGAGGGCTCCACCCCTGCATCAGACTTCTGCCTGGAAATCCAGGTGTTTCTATACATCCTCTGAAATCTAGGTGGAGGTTCCCAAACTGCAATTCTTGTCTTCTGTGAACCTGCAGGACCACCACCACATGAAAGCTGCCAAAGCTTGGGGCTTAGACCTTCTGAAGCAATGGCCTGAGCTGTACCTTGGTTCCTTTTAGCCATGGCTGAAGTGGCTTGGAAGCAGGGCAACAAGTCCTGAGGCTGAATACAGCAGGTGGCCCTGAACCCTGCCCAAGGAAACCATTTTTCCATCCTAGGCTTCTGTGACTGTGATGGGAGGGTCTGCCATGAAGGTCTGTGACAGGCCCTGGAGACATTTTCCCCATTGTTTTGATGGTTAACATTTGACTCTTTATTACTTTTGCAAATTTCTGCAGCAGGCTTGACTTTCTCCCCAGGAAAGGGGTTTTCTTTTCTATCACATCATCAGGCTGCAAATTTTCCAAACTTCTATGCTATGCTTTCTCTTGAATACTTTGCCACTTAGAAATTTCTTCTACCAGATATCCTAAACCATCTATCTCAAGTTCAAAGTTCCACAGATCTCTAGGTCAGGGGCAAAATGCCACCAGTCTCTTTGCATAGGAAGAGTGGCCTTTACTCCAGTTTCTAACAAGTTCCTCATCTCCATCTGAGATCACCTCAGCCTGGACTTCATTGTTCATATCACTATCACATTTTGGTCAAAGCCATTCAACAAGTTTCTAGGACATTCCAAATTTTCCCACATCCTCCTGTCTTCTGAGTCCTTCAAGTATCTAGGAAGTTCCAAACTTTCCCACATTTTCTTGTCTTCTTCTGAGCCCTCCATACTATTCCAACTGCTGCCTGTTACAGAATTCCAATGTCACTTCCACATTTTGGGATATCTTCACATCAGCACCCCACTCTCCCTGGTACCAATTTACCGTATTAGTCTGTTCTCATGCTGGTAATAAATAACAAAATACCAGACACTGGGTAATTTATAAAGAAATAGGTTCAATTGACTCACAGTTCAGCATGCTGGGGAAGCCTCAGGAAACTTACAATCATTGCAGAAGGGGAAACAAACATGTCCTTCTTAACGTGGCAGGAGGAAGAGAAGTGAGTGGGTAAAAGGGGGAAAAGTCCCCTAAAAACAAAAACAGATCTCATGAGAACTCACTCACTATCACAAGAATAGCATGATGGTAACTGCCCCCATGATTAAATTATCCCCCTACCAGGTCCCTCCCATGACGAGTGGGGATTATGGGAACTGCAACTCAAGATGAAATATAGTGGGGACACCAGGGGTAATACACCTGGAAGTAAAAGGACACTATCTACCACCATAAACACACAGGACAGCATAAACCTCATTGCTAAAACAAACACACAAAAAAGGAAGAGAAAAGACCCAAATGTTACTGCTATGGAAAACACAAAACTGTAATGATAATAAGAGAGGGGAAAAAAGGAACAAATGATATAACAAACAGAAAAAAAATAACGAAATGACGTAAATACGTTCTTATCAATAACCTTAAATGTAAATGTATTAAATTTTCCACTTGAAAGATATAAACCGACTGAGTAGAAATAAAACATAACTCAAATACATGCTGTCTAAAGGACACTTATCTCATCTGTAAAGACACATATAGGCTGAAAATAAAAAGATGGAAAAAGATATTCTAACTTAATGAAATTCAAAAGTGAGCAGGAGTAGCTATAAATTACATCAGATAAAATAGACTTTAAGTCAAAAACGGTAAAAGGAGACAAAGAACATCATTATATAATGATAAAGGGATCAATTCAGCAAGAGGATACAACAATTATAAATATATATGCACTGAAAATTGGAGCCTCAATATATATAAAGAATATATTATTAGATCTAAAGGGAGAAAAGGCATTCAGTACAATAATAGTTGGGGACTTGATCACCACACTCTCAGGATTAGACAGATCATTTAGACAGAAAATTAACAATGGGAAAAATATTGGACTTAGATTGCACTTTAGATGAAATGGACCTAATAGACATCTACAGAACATTTTTAAAAATTCTATTTAAAAATGTGTACATTTGCTACATGGGTATATTGCATAATGCCGGGGTTTGGGCTTCTACTGAACCCATCACCCAAATACTGAACATAAGACTTAATATATAGTTTTACAACTCTTACCTTTCTTGCAATATCACACCTTTTGGAGTCTCCAGTGTCTACTATTTCCATTTAATGTCCATGTATAGCTATTATTTAGCCCTCACGTGTAAGTGAGACATGCAAATTGGATTTAATGTTTCTGAGATTTTTCTCTCACCATGATGGCCTTCAGCTTCATTTATGTTGCTGTGAAATACATGATTTTATTCTTTTTTATGGCTTCATAGCATTTAGCATTCCATGGTGTATATGCAACACATATTCTTTATCCAATCCAGTTCTGATGGACCCTTAGGTTGATGCCATGACTATTTTTAGTCCTTTCACAAGTGACCTTACTATTTTCCAAAGGTACTAAACTAATTTATATTCCAATCAACAGTCTATAAGTGTTCTCTTTTCTCCACATCCTCACTAAAATCTGTTATTTTTGACTGTTAAATATGTTATTCTGACTGGTTTGAGGTAGAATATCATTGTGATTTTAATTTGCATTTCTATGATGATTTAGTAATGAGCATTTTTTCATAAGTTTGTTGGCTGCTTCTATATCTTCTTTTGAGAGATGTCTGTTGATGTCTTATGTGCACTTTTTAATGGGGTTATGTATTTTTCTTGTTGATTTAAGTTATTTATCGATTCCGGATATTAGTTCTTTGTCACATTCATAGATTGCAAAGATTTTCTCCCATTCTATAGATTACCTGTCAGGTCTATTGATTGTTCCTTTTACTGTACAGAAGCTCTTTAGTTTAATTTAGTCACATTTATCTGTTTTTGTTTTTGTTGCATTTGCTTTTAAGGACTTCCTCACAAATTATTTGCTAAGGCTAATGTCCAGAAGAGTTTTTCCTAGGTTTTCATCAGTAGTTTCATAGCTTCAAGCCTGCATTTAAGTCTTTAATTGATTTGGGGTTAATTTTCATATATAATGAGACGTAGAGGTCCAGTTTCATTCTTTTGTATATGGCTAGCCAGTTTTACCAGCAACATTTATTGAATAGGGTGGCTTTTCTTCACTGTTTTTGTCAACTTTGTCAAAGATTAGGTGATTTTAGGTGTGTGGCTTTATTTTTGGGTCTCTATTCTAATCAATTTATCTGCAGATTAATTTTTCTGCCAGTACCATGATGTTTTTGATATCATAGCCTTGTATTATAGTTTGGAATTGGGTAATGTAATGCCTCCAGCTTTGTTGTTTTTGCTTATGGTTGTTTGGGCTGTTCATGCTCTTTGTTGGTTCCAGATAAATTTGGAATCTTTTTTCTAATTCTGTGAAAAAATTATCTTGGTAATTTAATAGGAATCTTCTTGTATCTGTAGATTTCCTTGAGCACTATAATCATTTTAACAATATTGATTTTTCCTATCGAGGTACATGAGATTTTTTCCCATATGTTTATGTCATCCACTATTTCTTTCAACAGTATCTGCAGTTTTCCTTGTAGAGATCTTTCACCTCCTTGGTTAGATGTATTTCTAGGTGTTTTATTATCTTTGTGGAGCTTACAAATGGGATTGAGTTCCTGATTTGATTTTCCACTTGAATGTTGTTGATGTATAAAAATCCAACTTATAGCAGTGAGCTGAGATCCAGCCATTGCACTTCATCCTGGGCGACAGAGCGAGACTCCGTCTCAAAAAAAAAAAAAAAAAAAAAAAAAACCAACTGATTTTCATGCATTAATTTTGTATCCTGAAACTTTGTAGAGTCATTGAGTCATTTATCCCGTCCAGGAGTCTTTTGGAGGAATCTTTATGATTTTCTGGGTATAGGATCACGTCATCAGTAAACAAAGGTAACTAGACTTCCTAATTTCCTATTTGGATGCCTTTTATTTCTTTTGCTTGCCTGATTGTTCTAAGACTTCCAGTACTATGGTGAAAAGAAGTGGTGAGATTAGGTGATCTTCTCTTATTCCAGTTCTTAGGGGGGATGTTTTCAACTTTTCCCCATTCAACATGATGTTGCTTGTAGGTTTGTCATAGATGGCTCTTATTATTTTGAAGTATTGTCTTTAAATGCCCTAGTTGTTGAGAAATTTTACCATGAAGGGATTCAGGATTTTATTGAATATTTATTGAATATTTTTTTCTGCATCTATTGAAATGATCATATGGCTTCTGTTTTTAATTATGTTTACATGGTGAATCACATGAATTGTTTTGCACATGTTGAACCATCCTTGAATTCCTGGAATAAAACTCCTTACTTGATCTTGATGAATTATCTTTTTGATGTGTTGCTGGATTCAGTTTGCCTGTGTTTTGTTGAATATTTTTGCATTTATGTTCATCAGGAATATTTTTTTGTGTGTGCTACCCAGATTTGGGTATCAGGGTAATATTGGTTTTATAGAATAAGTTAAGGAGGAATCTTTCCTTCTCGATTTTTTCAAATAGTCTCAGCAAAATTGGCATCAGCTTTTCTTTGGATGTCTACTAGAATTTGACTGTGAATCCATCTGGTCCTGGGCTTTTTCCGGGTAGTATATTTTTTAGTTACTGATTGAATTTCATAAACTATTATTGGTCAGTTTCGGATTTTTATTTCTTCCTGGTTCAAACTTGGGAGTTGTGTTTCCAGAAATTTATCCATTTCCTCTAGGTTTTTTAGTTTGTACACATAGATACATACATAGTTGTCTCTGAGGATCTTTTGTGTTCTTGTGGTATAAGTGGTAACACCACATATATAATTTATGATTTTTCTTATTTGAATGGTATCTCTTTTTTCTCTTGATTAATCTAGCTAATGGTCTATCAATTTTGTTTATCCTTTCAAAAACTCAACTTTCTGTTTCATTAATCCTTTGTATTTTGTTGTTGTTGTTGCTAATATCAATTTCATTTAGTTTTCCTCTGTTCTTTGTTATTTCCTTTCTTCTGCTAGTTTTGGGTTTTGTCTGTTTTAGTTTTTCTAGTCACCTTATGTCAGGATTAGCCTGCTAAAATTTATGATCTTTCTGTTGTTTTGATGTAGGCATTTAGTAACATAAAATTTCAACTTAACACTCCCTTTGCTGTACCACAAAGATTTTGGTATGTTTTATCTCCATTTTAATTCATTTCAAGAAATATTTTGATTCCTTCCTTATTTGTTGTTTATCCAAAATCATTCAGGAGCAAGTTGTGTAGTGTCCATGTACTTGTGTGTGTTTTGTAGACTTTCTCTTGGAATTGATTTCTAATTTTATTACACTGTAGTCTGAACAGATGCTTGATATAATTTTATTTTTTAAATTTATTGAGACTTGCTTTACAACCAAGCATATGATTAATTTTAGAGAACATTCCATGTTCAAATGAGAAAATTATATATTCTGTGATTGTTGGGTGAAATATTATGTATATGTCTATTAGATCCATTTGGTTAAGAGTCCAATTTAAGTTTAGAGTTTATTTGTTACTTTTCTGCCTCAATGATCAGCCTAGTACTGTCAATGGTGTTTTGAAGTCCTCCAATATCATTATATGGCAATCTGTCTCTTTTCTGAGTTTTGGTAGTATTTGTTTTATAAACATGGGTGCTCCAGTGCTTAGGGTAATTAAATCTTCTTTTTGAATTAAAACTTTATTATTTTTATCTTTTTAAAACGCTGTTGATTTAATGTTTGTTTCATTTGATACAAGAATAGAAGCCCCTGATATTTTTTGTGTTTCATTTACATGATAGATCTTTCTCCACCACTTTACTTTGAGTCTATATGTGTCATTAAATGTAAGATGGGTCTCTTGAACACAGCAGATGGTTCAGTCTTGTTTTTTATCCAATTTGCCAATCTTTCAATTGAAGCATTTAGGCCATTTATTTTCAAAGTTAATGATATATGAGGTTTTGTGCCTGTCACAGTGTTATTAGCTAGTTGCTTTGTAATCTTAGTTGTGTAATTGCTATATCAGATCTGTAAACTTTGTACATATGTGTGCTTCCATAGTAGTATCACTCTTTCATTTCCACGTTAGAACCTCTTTGAGCATTTTTTTTTTTTTTTTTTTTTTTTGAGACAGAGTCTGGCTCTGTCACCCAGGCTGGAGTGCAGTGCCCGGATCTCAGCTCACTGCAAGCTCCGCCTCCTGGGTTTACGCCATTCTCTTGCCTCAGCCTCCCAAGTAGCTGGGACTACAGGCGCCCGCCACCTCGCCTGGCTAGTTTTTTGTGTTTTTTAGTAGAGATGGGGTTTCACTGTGTTAGGATGGTCTCAATCTCCTGACCTCGTGATCCGCCCATCTCGGCCTCCCAAAGTGCTAGGATTACAGGCTTGAGCCACCGTGCACAGCCTGAGCATTTCTTGTAGGTCTATTCTGGTGATGACAAATTCTCTTATAATTTACTTGTCTGGAAAGACTAATTCTCTTTTATTTATGAAGCTTACTTTAGCAGGATATAAAATTATTGGCTGGCATTTTCGTTCTTTCTTTAGGAAAGCTAAAAATAGGCCATTAATCTCTTCTGACTTGTAAGATTCTGCTTAGAAGTAAGCTGTTAGACTAGTGGGACTTTTTAATAGATAATATGGTCCTTTTCTCTAGCTTCCTTTAAGATTCTTTCTTCCATTTTGACTGGATAGTGTGATGAGTACATGCATTGATGATCATCATCTAGTGTAGTATTTTGCAGATATTCTTTGAATGTCTTGTGGCTGCATGTCAACCTCTCCATCAAAAGAAAACTTTTCTTGAATGATTTTCTTAAGTATGTTTGCCAAGTGGCTTACTTTTTCTTCTCTCTCAAGAATGCCAATAAGTCATAGGTTTGGTTGTCTTCACATAATCCCATGTTTCTGGAAGGTTTGATTTGTTTTTAAATTCTTTTTTTCATTACTTTTGTCTGATGGGTTAATTCCAAAGACAGGTCTTCCATGTCCAAAATTCTTTCTTCTGCTTCTTCTAGTCTACTTTTAAAACTTTCAACTGTATTTTAAAATTCCTTTAGTAAATTTTTCACTTCAAGAAATTGTATTTCTTCATGTATGTTTTTTAAAATAGCTATCTCATCTTTCATATTCTCGATTTTTTTTTCTTGTGTTGATTTTTCACTTTCTCTTAGATCTCATTGAGTTTCCTTATAATCGATACTTTGAATTCGTTATCTATCATTTCAGACTTTTCATTTTGATTAGGATCTATTGCTAAAGAGCTAGCATGGTCTGTTAGTGATATTGAGACATTCTGTCCCTTTGTACTGCTGGAGTTCTTCTACTGATTCCTTCTCACCTGAGAAAGCTGTCACTTCCTATTTTTAAACTTACTATCACTTGGATGGAACTTTTTAATTTTTTATTCTTTTTTCCTTGAATATATGACTGTGATATATGTTGTGTATCATCTTATTCCAGTTAGAATGGCTCTTATTAAAACTAAAAAATGGATGCTTTTGAAGATATGGAGTAAAGCGAACTCTTACACACTGTTGACAGGAATGTAAATTAGTGCAGCAAACAGTATGGAGATTTCTTAAAAAACAAAATATAGAACTACCACAAGATCAAGGAATCCCACCAGTGGGTATTTAGCCAAGAAAAAGAAAAACAGTACATCAGAGTGATACTGACACTTCCATTTTACTGCAGTATCATTGACAATAGCAAAGATAGGGAATAAACCCACATGTCCATCAATAAATGAATGGATAAAGAAATTGTGGTGTATATATACCCAATAGAATACCCTTCAGCCATAAAAACAATGAAATCCTGTCATTTGCAGCAACGTAAATGGAGCTGGAAGTCACTGTGTTAAATGAAATAAGCCAATAGTAAAAACACAAATAGTGAATATTTTCACTTACATATGAAAATTTAAAAAGTTGATATTATAGAGGTAGAGAGTAGATTGATTGCAAACAGAGGCTAAGAAGGGTATTTGTAATGTGGAGAATAGGTATTGGAAGGAGATAAACAGTGATTGGTTAACGGGTACAAATATACAGTTAGATAAAAGGAGTAAGTTCTTAAGTTTAATAGCAGAGTAGGGTAACTATAGTTAACAACAATATATTGTATATTTAAAAATGGATAGAAGAGGGGACTTGAAATGTTCCCAACATATAGAAACAATAAGTGCTCAAAGTGAAAGATGCCCTAAATATCCTGACTTGATCACTACACATTCTACACATGTAACAAAATACATGTACTCCATAAAATATACAAATATTATGTATTAATACACAATTTAGAAACAAAAACCAGAAGGACTAAATGTAATTTGTGCATATGATTACCTACATCAAAGATGTCCAAAAATCAATGCTAAAGTTAAAATAAACTTCAGAATTCCAAACCCAATAGGTTCAGGCTTTAAACATATCATCCTGTGTTACTGTAAGATACAGGACTAATGGATAAAATATAAGACAACTATATATTATTAAAGAGTTCTAGTTCAAAAAAAGATAAACAGTTCTATGGGCCAGCAGTCAAATAACAACAAATCAGAAGCTAGAGGTCTTGGTCTGACAGTTGCCAAGTCTGGAGTCCGGCAGACCTGGCTAGGATCTTAATAGTTACCCTATCAGAAAGTGTAATGGATATCTTACAAGGATAAAAATCAAATGCTCAACTTATCATTTAAAACTTATGACTGAGTGACTGGGTGGAGTTTCCATCCCTTATAAAGTACTTTTAAGATAAAAAATAAAACAAAAATCTATTATTATTATATTAGTGTGTGTGTGTGAGAAAGACAGGGCCTCACTCTGCTGCTCCCACTAGAGTGCAATGGCACAATCTCTACTCACTGCAACCTCTGCCTACCAGGCTCAAGCAGTCCTCTCATTTCGGTCTCCCTAGCAGCTGGGACTGCAGGTATTGACCAGCATGCCTAGCTAATTTTTGTATATTTTGTAGCGATGAGGTTTCACCATATTGCCCAGGGTGGTCTCAAACTCCTGGGCTTGAGCAATCCACCACCCTCGGCTTCCCAAAGTGCTGTTATGGCAGGCTTCAGACACCGCACCCAGCCAAAAATCTATTATTTTTTATTATTCCAAAAACTTAATACTTTTCAGAATAGAAAATTCAAAAATGACTGAAAATATTTAGCTCTAATATGAAAGAGCTTAAGATGTCATCACTCCCTTTCTTACAAGAGAAAGCTGAATAAAACAGAAAATCAATTACTCCTCTTGTACCCATCAGAAAATTGAGGTCTCAAAGCAAACTTCCAGTCTGAAATTTGCAGAGAAAGATAAATCCAGAGAGTCACAGCAACCAAGCTTTGATTATCTGGAGCAGAAGCTGCTAGAGCTATAAACTGGTATAAATATGTAAATGGTAATTTTGAGGAATTCCTGACGGTTGAGTGTGGACTCATGTGGGAGTGAGAAACTCTGGGGGGGCCAGGCAGGCTAAGGGGGCCCCCATATTTCACAGGCCTTACCTCCATCAAACTTACCCCGTTCTCCTGATTAAGAGCCTAGAGAGGTCTATTGCTACTGTCAGAGGGAAGAAAGTATTAGTAACTGTAAAATGCACCCAAAGTATTCTCCACAATGAAAACCTACCAGAGCCATAGCCAGCCTCTGGGAAAAGCATTTAGAGCACTCCAATTCCTTCTACTCTTCCGGTCTTACCTAAAAGGGAAAGCTAAGTAAAACTATAAAGGACCTGCCAGGGTCACAGGTTTACTAAAAGATTGAGATTTTATAATAAGGTTATAGAATGTCCTCCACACTTTACTACCACATCAACAGGACTTGAGTATGATAATAGTGGATCATAGTGAATGAGCTGCAAAATGCAGATTCTTAGAAGGAATACATAGCAAATCCCAATGTCAAGAAAGGAGACAAAAAACAAGAACACTAGAGTAATTTGAACCTCTAGTACCAGCTGCAAGAGCAAATATTAAACACAGCCCAGTTCCCAGCCAGATTAACATAAATTCTCTCACTGAAGTCTTATACGTCAGTTCCTATTACTCAATTCATCAAGCCTGGCTTTCAACAAGAAAAATTACCAAGCATGTAAAAAGGCAATGTGCACACATGTACATGCATGCACTGCACACACATGTACATACCTTGTATAAAGGAGCAAAGTAAGCATATGAACCAGAATCAGATATGACACAGATTTAGAAATGATCAGACAGGGAATCTAAAATAACTATGATTAATATGTTAAGAGTTTTAATGGAAAAATTAGACAACATGCAAAAACAGATTACTAATGTAAGAAGAGAGATGGAAAATCCAGGGACGATTACAAATAAATCCACACTCAAACATTTCTGACTGAAACTTCAGAACCTCAAGGATAAAGAGAAAATCTTAAAAGGCATCAGAGAGAAATGTCATCTTAACTATAATGAAAAGACAATTAAAGTGACAGCAGACCTTAGCCACACTACATGCCAGAACACAAGGGCATCTAAAGGTAGCAACCTGAAGAAAAATAGTTACCAATCTTAAATTTCATAACCAACCAAAATTGTATTCTTGATTTGGGGTTAAATAAGAACTGACTGATACATACAAATACAAAAGTAAATTTTCCACCACAGACTTCCACAGTACGAGACCACAAAATAAATTCTTAATACACTTCAAATAATTGCTATCACATGGCATATGATCCCTGTCCACAATATATATAAATTAGAAATCTTAGAACCCAAAACTATACATATGAAAAAAGGAAATACTCCTAAATAACAAATAGATTTAAGAAGAAAACACAATGAAACTTATAAAACATTTAGAACTCAGTGACAACAAATAAACTATACATCAATCCTTGTGGAATGTAGTACAAGTGGAACTAGAGATCCATTGTAGTATTAAAAACACTTTTTTTAAAAGGATGATTAAAAATAAACAAGCTGGGCACAGTGGCTCATGCCTGTAATCCCAGCACTTTCAGAGGCCGAGGTGGATGCACCACTTGAGGTCAGGAGTTTGAGACCAGCCTGGCTAACATGATGAAATTCCAGCTCTACGGGAAAAAAAAAAAATACAAAAATTAGCCAGGTATAGTGCCATGTGCCTTTAAGCCCAGCTAGTCAAGAGGTTGAGGCACAAAAATCTCTTGAATCCGAAAGGCAGAGTTTGCAGTGAGCTGAGATAGTGCCACTGCACTCCAGCCTGGGTGACAGCATGAGAATACATCTCAAAAAAGAAAAGAAAAAAAGGAGAAAACAAATGAATTAAGTACTTGCCTCAAGAAAGTAGAAAAAGAAAAATAGGACAAATTAAAAGAGTGAGGAAAATAAATCATATAAAGGATGAATTGATAAAATTTAAAAAACAAAATTAATCCACAAATTTGGAGCTGATTCTTTGAAAATAGTCATAAACTAGATTATGCTGAAGTATGGCTGATTAAAGAATGTAAGAGAAAGAGAGAGAGAAGCTGAGAGAGAACACAAATCAGAGATGAAAAATTCAGGATATGACTACATATAAGAGATTTCAAAAGTCTCATGAAATTACTATGAACAACAACATTTGCCAATAATTTTACATGTTAGAGAAATGGCAATATTATGGAAAAGTATAAATTATCAGAATTGACTAACTTAAGAAGAAAAAGAAAACTTTAATTGTTTGCAAAAGCAATAATTATTAATGAAATTAAATGAGTGGTTACAAAACTTTCATCCCTTCTGTTTCCCCCTATTTATTGAAACCCTACTATGTGTCAGACACTATGCTAGGCACTTGGGCTCATCAGTAAATGAAATGAAACAATAACAAAAATACTATAGTTAAAGAGTTGAAATTCTAGTGAGGGGAGACAAAAATAAACTATTAAAAATAAGTTCATTATATAGAACACGGTAAGGAGTATGGGTGGGTGGAGTGAGATGGATATGAGTTCATAGTTTGACTGAGGTTTAAATCGGAAGTCAGAGTAGGCCCATCTAGGCAGGGGGTTTCAGGAGGGAGGAAAATAGCTCTGCTGATATCAGAGAAAGAGCATTACAAATAGAGGAAAGAGCTAGATCAGAATGCGAATGCAGGCAGGTGCCTCACATGTTCCCAGTACAGCAAAAGGACCAGTAACAATGGATCAGAGGGAATTGAAGGGCAAGGAGGAGTAGAAGATGAGGTCAGATTGGTAAAAGAATTTTACTTGTAAATTTTCTGTAAACTGTAATGAAAAGATAATTCTTCAAACCAGTTTCAAAGAACAGATAAAAAAGGTTAAAAACCCAACTTTTTTATGAGACTGATTCAATCTTGACATGAAAATTAGATAAGTAGAGAACTAGATAATTATAGACCAATCATACTTATGAACATAGATAAAAAAATTCTAATACAATATTGGGAAATCAAATGTAGCAGTGTGTCTAGATTTAATCTTGCCCAAGAAAAGATTTTCTTAAGAATATAAGGCTGGTGTAACATTAGAAAAATTTAACAATGCAATATATTAATAAATTAAAGAATGAAAATATAATCACCTTAACCGACTACCCATGTTAGTTACACTGGAAGTTATACACATACTAAACCATGTCACTTCCCCTTGCTATGGCTAGAATGGCTACTGTCCAGCTGAGTAACCCCATTTGTAAAGCAGCCGTGATGAACATCTCCCCAGCTGCTGGGAGAGTCAGCTGCTGTTGGCTCACAGCTAACAATATTTCTGGGAATTTCTCCCACTCAAAGGAGCTGCTTTGCCTGAGTTTATACATTTTTCCCAGTGTATCCTGCACTTAGTGACAGGTTGAGGCAGGGATATAGGTTGAGGCCTAGCCCTCATCTCAGTGAAAGGTCATCTTAGCTCCAGAGGTCTCTGAAGAATAGGCTGAGTGCTCTATTGCAACTTCATAGCAATTGACTTTCTCTTTATGCTTAACCCTCCTTCCTCACTCCCTTGCAAATGTTCTGGAGAACATGTTCCAAGAAACCTTCTGCATACAAAGTTGACTCAAAGCTGGTTTCCTAGGAGGCTTGACCAAAGAAAAGTGCCTGTGTTTTCTTGCCTTATTAGTACTCCATATTATGATGCATCTAACAAAGGACCTCATTTCATACAAGATAAAGCAAAGTACAAGAGAGAATGCATGATATTCACAGGCCGTGCCATATGTCCCATCACATACTAGTAAGTGACTTTAAAGAACAGTGGAATAGCCAGCTGAACACTCAGTTACATCACAAGCTGAAAGACACCAATTTGTGAAACAGATTCTCTCTCCTACAAAATGTTTTATATGGTGCTATTTCCCTCGTAGCTTGAATATAGGATTATGTATTAGCTTGTTTCAATGCTGCAGATAAAGGCATGCCTGAGGCTGGGAAGAAAAAGAGGTTTAATTGGACTTACAGTTCCACATGGCTGGTGAGGCCTCAGAATCATGGCAGGGGGCAAGAGGCACTTCTTACATGGCAGTGGCAAGAGAAAATGAGAAAGAAGCAAAAACAGAAAGCCCTGATAAACCCTTCAGATCTCGTGAGATTTATTCACTATCATGAGAACAGTATGGGAAAGACCAGCTCCCATGATTCAATTAATTCCACCTCGGTCACTCCCACAACACGTGGGAATTCTGGGAGATACAATTTAAGTTGAGATTTGGGTGGGGACACAGCCGAACCAGATCATTCCGTATCATTAAAGTCTTAATTCTTTCCAGCATTAACCCAAATGTCCACAGTCCAAAGTTTTATCTGAGACAAGGCAAGTCCCTTCTGCCTATGAGCCTGTAAAATCAAGAGCAAGGTAGTTACTTCCTAGTTACAGTGGGAGTATAGGTATTGGGTAAATATAGCCATTCCAAATGGGAGAAATTATCCAAAACAAAGGGGTTACAGGGCCCATGAAAGTCAGAAATACATCAGGGCATTCAAATTTTAAAGCTCCAAAATGATCTACTTTGACTTCAGGTTTCACATCCAGGTCATGCTGATGCAAGAGGTGGGTTCCCATGGTCTTGGGCAGCTCTGCCCTGTGGCTTTGCAGGGTACAGCCTCCCTCCTGGCTGCTTTCAGAGGCTGGCATTGAGTGTATGTGGCTTTTCCAGGTGCACGGTGCAAGCTGTCAGTGGCATCTACCATTCAAGGGTCTGGAGGAGAGTGACCCTCTTCTCACAGTTCCACTGGGCAGCGCCCCAGTAGGGATTCTGTGTGGGGGCTCCGACCCCACATTTCCCTTCCACACTACCCTAGCAGGGGTTCTCCATGAGGGCCCCACCCCTGTAGCAAACTTTTGCCTGGGCATCCAGGCATTTCCATACATCTTCTGAAATCTAAGCAAAGGTCCTCAAACCTCAATTCTTGACTTCTGAACACTCACAGACTCAACACCACGTGGAAGATGCCAAGGCTTGAGGCTTCCACCCTCTGAAGCCACAGCCCGAGCTGTACGTTGGTCCCTTTCATCTACAGCTGGAGCAGCTGGGACACAGGGCACCTAGTCCCTAGGCTGCACACAGCATGGGGACCCAGGGTCTGGAACACAAAACCACATTTTCCTCCTGGGCCTCCGGGCCCATGATGGGGGGCACTACCCCTTCCATCAGACTGTGATGGAAGGGATGGAAATTTGAGTGACACCACTCATTATTGTGACCAGGCACACATATTTTACTTTTCATTCAATGATTCTAAGTACTGCCATTTTAGAGAACTTAATTCCTAAGGAAATAAATGCTTTTGCCAGGGGCACAGCAATTTTTCTAGAGACTAAAAGTTAAGCATATCACCTTACCTATTCAGATTCACATATAATTAAATGAACAAGGGGAAAAAATGGAAGTATTGACTGTGGTGTGTAATATTGATTTAGCAAGGTAAAATAAATTTACTGCATATGGTAGTTATCACAAAGTTATTCCCAAATATGTATCTCCTCTTTTCAGGCATATGGTAGCATGCACCTCCCTGTGTCTTTGAATATAGTCATAGCCTTGTTGGCCTGGTGGCTTGGACAAAGCCCATGAATTGTGAGCAGAAATATTAAGATATATTAAATAATTTGCTTTATTCTATTTTTCATGCATTAGTCATCAGGTAAAATTGTGTCAAGTTGGAGCCTCCATCAGCCTGGGTTTCTGTGAGACTGTAATGAGCAGAGCCCTCTGCTGCCTCAGGTTAGTCATATAACCTGAGCAACAAACATATATATAATAATTTATATATATGTGTGTATATATATATGCACATGTGTATATATACACAAATAATTGTTTCTGTAGCATAGTAGTTTACTTTAAAAAAATAGACTACTATTCAATGGAAACAAGGAGAAGAAGATTTGGAATCCTGGAGATAATTTTTTTTAATTGCTAAAAATGAGTGTGATAGCAACACCATCTAGGCAAGACTGCCAAGGACTCAGAGCCCTAGGAACTAAGAATTCAATTATCCTACTGGGTAAAGAACTCACAAAAGGCATATGGGGCTGAGGGCAAATGGGGTATATTTCTATTTCAATATATATGTATTGTATTTATGATTTATATTTAATTATAAATCACTCATTTATGATTTATATTTAATCATAAATCACTAATTTATGATTAAAATACTCAAAAATAGCTATATAAGGAAAATACCTCAACATAATAAAGGTAATGTATGACAAGGCTACAGCTAACATTATTCTTGATGGTGAAGAATCAAAAGCTTTTCCTCTAACATCAGGAACAACACAAAGATGCCCACTCTCGCCACCTCTATCTAACATAGTACTAGAAATCCTAGCCAGAGCAATTAAGCAATAAAAAGTAATAAGAGGCATTCATATAGCAAAAGAAGAAGTGCAATTGTCATTGTTTGCTGGAAAGATATGGACATAATCTTATATATAAAAAAACTCTAAAGATTTCATTGGAAAAACTATTGGAACTGATAAGTTCAGTAAAACTATAAGTTACAAAACCAACAGACAAAATTTAGTAGTATTTCCATACACAAATAATGAGCAATTGAAATAATAAATTTTTAAAAAATTCCACATAATAGTATCAACAAAATAAAAGACTTAGGAGTAAATTTAATGAAGCAAAAGATTTGTACACTGAAAACTACAAAACTTTGAGAAAAGAAATTGAAGAAGACACAAATAAATGGGAAAATATTCCATGTTCATGGATTGGAAGAATTAATATTGTTAAAATGTCCATACTACTGAAATTTATCTATAGATTCAATGTAATTCCTATCAAAATCCCAATATCATTTTCTACAGAAAGAGAAAGAAATAATTCTAACTCATATGGAATCAAGAAAAGACTCTAAATATTCAAAGTAATCTTGATCAAAAAGTACAAAGCTGGATGCATCACAGTTCCTGATTTTAAAATATGTCACAAAGCTATTGTAATCAAAATAGCTTGGTACCCTCACAACAAAAACACTTCCACTAATAGAACAAGATATAAAGCCCAGAAATAAACCAAGGTATTTACAGTCAACTGATTTTTGACAAAGGTGCCAAGAACATACTATGAGGAATGGACACCTCTTTAATACATGGGGGTGGGAAAACTATATATCTACATGCAGAATAATAAAATTAGATCTTTATCTCACATTGTATACAAAAATCAACTCAAAATAGATAAAAGGCTGAAATGTATGATCTGACACTGTTATGTTACTAGAAGAACACATAGAAAAAGCTCTGCAACACTGGTCCAGTTAGTGATTGTTTTTGGATAGGAGTCCAAAAGCACAGGCAACAAAACAAAAACAGGCAAATGAGACTGCCTTAAACAAAAAACCTTCTGTAGAGCAAAGGAATCAATTAACAAAGTGTAGATACCATACCAAGATTGTGAAAGAATATTTGCAAACCATGTATCTTATAAGAGGCTAATAAACCAAAATATAGAAGGAACTCAAACAACTCAATAGTAAAAAAAACAAATAATCCAGTTATAAAGTGGACAAAGAATCTACACAGACATTTCTTCAAAGAAGAGATGTTAAAATATATGTTTTAAATGTTCAACATCTCTAATCAGAGAAATTCAAATTGAAACCAGGATACCACTTCACACCAGTTAGAGTGGCTAATATCAAAAATGCAAATAATAAGTGTTGACAAGAATGTGGAGAAAAGAGAACCCTTGTATACTATTGATGAATGTAAATTAGTACAGCAATTTGGAAAACAGTATGAAGATTCCTTTAAAAACTAAAAATGGAATTAGTAAATAATCTGGCAATTTTAGTTTTGGGTATATACGCAAAGGAATTGAAATTGTTATGTCAGAGAGAAGTCTGCATCACCATATTCATTGCACTGTTATTCATAATAGCCAGGCTATGGAAGCAACAAAAGTGTCCATCAACAGATGAATGGCAGGGGAAAGGTAGAATGTATAATATGTGTACTTAAATTTTAATAAAAAGAAACCATAGCTGTTTCTGTGATGCCACTGGAACATGAATCAGCCTTAAAACGAAAGAAAATTATGTCATTTGTGACAACATTAAGAAACATAGAGGATATTATGCAAAGTGAAATAAGCCAGACACAGACAAATACTGCATGATTTTACTTATGTGTGGAATATTAAGTCTATCTTATAGACAGACTTTAAAATTAAAGAATCTATCTCATAGAAACAGAAAGCAGAATGTTAGTTACCAGAGGCTGAGGGATGAGGAAGAGGAGAAATGGAATAGAGAAGATATTGATCAAATGGTACGAAGTCTTGGATTGGAGGAATAAGTTTTGGTGATCTATTGCATTGCATTGAGATCACAATTAATGTGTTATGTATTTTTAAATTGTTAAAAGAATATATTTTTAACATTCTCCCCACAAAAAATAAGTTGGTGAGGTGATGGTTATATTAATTAGCTTAACTCAGTCTTCTTACAATGTATGTATAGATTAAAACATCACATTATACCTTATATACATAATTATTATTTGTCAATTATAAACAGTAAGTTGCAGAATAATACTTACAATATGATTCCATAGGTATGAAATTTTAAAATACAAAACTCATACTATATATTATTTACCTTTGATACATATGTACAAAAAGATTAAAAGATGAATGGGAAAGACACACCAACTCCAATGTAATGTGATAATCATAAGCTTCTTTTTAATACAGGTGGTATGTATAGGAAGTTGGTTAGTTTTCTGTGTATTTGAAAGACTTTAATATACTTAAATTTTAGTAAAAAGAAACCACAGCTGTTTCTGTGATGCCCTCAGATTGCTAACAAATTTCACTTTGTGAATTGCATTATGGATCTTTTAATAATCTAAACGAAACACTAGAATTTGGGGTTTATAGATTCCACCAAAGACAATATTCTTAGCTAAAAACTTATGAATACAACTTTCTCTTCTTATTTTTCTGATTACTTTTTTCTTCAACTTTTAGATACAGGAGGTACACGTCCAGGTTTGTTAGATGTGTATATCGAGTGATGCTGAAGTTTGGGGGTATGAATGATCCTATCAGCCAGGTGAGCACAGTGACCCATAGATAGTTTTTCAATTCACACCCCCTCCCCACTCTAGTAGTCCCTAGTGTCTATTATTCCTATGTTTATTTCCATGTGTGCTCAAGTTTTATCTCCTACTTTTAAGTGAGGACGTGTATTTGATTTTTTGTTCCTGTGTTAATTCATTTAGGATTATGACCTCCAGCTGCACCCATGTTGCTGCAAAGGACATTATTTTATTTTATTTTTTTTTATGGCTGTGCAGTATTCTGTGGTATATATGTACCACATTTTCTTTTTCCAATCAACAACTGACAGGCACCTAAGTTGATTCTGTATCTTTGCTATTTTGAATAATACAGTGGTGAACATCCAAGTTCATGTGTCTTTTTGGTAGAATGATCTATTTTCCTTTGGGTATATAGCCAGTAATGGGATTGCTGGGTCAAATGATAGCCTTATTTTAATTTTTGAGAAATCTCCAACTGCTTTCTACAGTGGCAGAACTAATTTACATTCCTACCAATAGTGTATAAGCATTCTCTTTTCTCTGCAGCCTTGCCAGCATCTATTGTTTTTTGGCTTTTTCATAATAGTAATTCTGACTGGTGTGAAATTGTCTCTCATTGTGGTTTTGATTTGTATTTCTCTGATGATTCGTGATACTAAGCTTTTTTTTTACATGTTCATTGGCTACTTGTATGGTTTTTTTTTTTTTTTTGAGAGATGCCTGTTCATGTCCTTTGCCCATTTTGTTAATGAAGCTATTTGTGGGGTTGTGTTTTTTCCTTGTTTGTTTGCTTGCTGATTTAAGTTCTCTATAGATTCTGGATATTAGGCCTTCATTAGATGCATAGTTTGCAAATACTTTCTCCCATTCTGTAGGTTGTCTGTTTACTCTGTTGATAGTATTATTTTCTGTGCAGAAGCTCTTTAGTTTAATTGGGTCTCACTTCTCATTTTTGTTTTGTTTTCAGTTACTTTTTGGGGCTTAGCCAAAAATTATTTGCCAATGCCAGTGTTGAGAAGTGTATTTCCTAAGTTTTCTCCTAGGATTTTTATAGTTTGAAGTCTTACATTTAAATCTTTGATGCATTTCGAGTTAATTTTTGTATATTGTGAAAGGTAGAGTCCAGCTTCATTCTTCAGCATATGGCTAGCCAGTTATTCCAATCTTAAATCCACTGAACTATAAAAAATATGTCTTAGCCTGAGAACTTGCCTGTAGATGGGACTATCAAAAGGATCACCCAAATGTGGGAATTTCTGTTACAATCAATATCTGGCGGGGTACTTAATTTAGAGCTTTATAATAAAAGAATTTTAAAAAGAATTTTTAAAACAAAGTATTTTGCATTAAAATTAATAATCACAGTAAGCTTTAACTTAAATCACTGAATTAATCACATTCATTTTGTATTGTATACATTTGAGGTGTATAACATGTGTTTTGAAATAGATATACATAATGAAATGATTACCACAAACAAATTCACAAATTCATCACTTTGATAGTTACGCGTGTGTGTGTGTGTGTGTGTGCACGCGCACATATGTTTCTAAAATCTACTCTTGGTGAACTTTTGGTATACAGTACATTATTAACTACAGTCCTCTTGCTGTACATTAGATCTCTAAATTTTGGTCTGAAAATGGCCATGACGTAGTAAAGAGGAAAGACAAACATTGAACTCACAATTAGGAAACCCACATTTGAGTTATCTTGGAAGTTCTGTGACTTTGATTAGGTTAACCTTTTTGATTATTAGCACAGTTATCTAAATGGAAGAGATAATGTTACCAAAATACCATAGTACTATGAAGAAGAATGTGTGACAAAGGATATAAATGTTTGTAAACACAACAAAAACTAGTAATATTTACTAATTGATCGTTATATGCTGAGTGTTTTTTCTGAACTTCTTAATTTTATCCTCACAATATTCTTATAAAAATGTTGGCGGTACAAACATTACCCCATTTCATTGATAGAGTACATGATAAGTCAAATCCCAGCATTTGGGGGTGGATGGAGATTCACACTGAATCTAACTGCAAGCTCAAGGTAACAACAATAGACTGTATGTTTGCACAGTGTAAGGTATTGTAAAATTATCAGGAGTTGCTATACTAGCTTAAGTTTCCTGGGAGAGTTCTCACTTGGCATTTCTACTTCTCTTGCTATCGTTATTATTTAAATTGTGATTTTTAGTTCATTTCATGCAGGTGTTCCTGGGCCACAAGAAGGCGGCCAGCAGAGAAAAGTCTGGAGCTTCATCATTCATGTCTGGGTACCTCATCTTTGGCAGTTTTGTACATTTTCTCCTCCATATCTCTATCGATTTCTCTTTTGCTTTTGTGCTGGCAACTGTGGATGTTTCTCTCCTCCTTACCCTCAGTTGATTTTGTCTTTTGATTTCATTTTTGATTGAAGAAGCTGTTTTCCATAAGGGAACTTGGACATTTCTAAAGAAAAGCTAACTTTCTCGCAGTATCCCTCATCTCTTGCATGCGCTTGTTCTTGGGAACAGCAGGCTGCTTCACTTTCAGGTTCCAGCTACAGCTTTGTCACAGGGACTCGAGACTCTAAAATGAAAAGCAGCATCAAGACTGATCATACCTCCCAAATCAAACCATTACTACCCATATTTTGAAAAGTAAAATGTTAACAAACATTTTCATTAACGTAAATAATGAATTCCCTTGAGTTTTGCCATTTTTACACGAAGTGTCTCATGCCGGCTGAAATCCCACAAGGTGAGCATTTGAAATCAAACTGGTAACAACTTCTTCTCTTGCAAGGCAAGTGTGAGCTGTGGTCATACCTGGGTCGGGTCAGGTAAGGTATCTGAGCTTCTGCCAGTGCCAAACAGTCTGAGAGTTTAGATGTCTCCCAGGGGCAGGGCAGAGAAGAGTTCTGTGAAGAAACCTGGATTAACATGATGGATATTTTTAGCTCATTGTGAACCAGAGTATCTCAGCATGGCTTCACTCTTTTGTTTAAAGCAGCATTGCATAACACAAAATATTGGTCCCATTACGTATTCTGTGGGAAAGAAATTCCCTCCTGGAGACACACAGTTAAAGATTAACAAATACAAAACTATAAAAAGCACTCTTTTAAAGAGTCTATGCAGCTTTTAAACTTTTTCGATCTAAGAACATATCTTTTCAAACCATACCTTTTAGTACTCTAAAAGAATGTATTTGGGGGATTCCAGTTGCTCTCAGTGCCCAGATGTCAGACAACCATATTAAAATATAATTTTTTTTTTTAAATTATTTTTTCTCAATAAGCTACCCACTGATTTTACATATCTCTACCTCTATTTATGAAAAATCAAATAATACTACAAATTATGTAGTGCTATATATGTGTATGTGTATGTATACATATTAAAATTGTATGTATATTAAAATTTTACATATATTAAAATACAATTATATTTTAAAGTAAAATTTTAATATATAATAAAATTGTATATATTAAACTATATATAACAAAATTATATATAAATATATATAAACAATATTACAGATAATTATGTAGTGTTATATATGTATATGTGTGTATGTGTGTATATATGCACACACATATAAATACATACACACATATCTAGAGAGAGAGAATAAAACCTTTCGTACCTGTCTAATTTCTAAAGATCTTTCCTCTTTAAATATATACTTATGCTTATTCCCTTTGCATCCTGCCTCTTTGGTTTATAGACACCAGTAGTTTCATTGATTATAGAGACTTTTGAAATCATTTGAATTACAATAAAAGCTAAGCTGCTTTTATTTTTCCGACTTTATACAAAGAGACGCCAAAATTATTGGCTCGAATGATGTACACTTCTTTTCTCTCTCATGTAACTCTTGAGAACAAATAGGTGGTCTCTGCTCCATTATGTCATCCAGGTTCCCAGGCTAGTGAGACAGCTCTGCTATGCTCAACTTAGGGCCTCCTTCTGTTCTAGTCATACCATTTCCAGATAAAGGGAAGGAAAGGGGGTAGAAAATACATGGCAAGGACTTTGAAGAAGATAATCCAGAAGTTGTATACAGCCATACTTATCCTCACATCCCATTAGTGAGAATTTAGTCACATGGCCACACCTAGCTTCAAAGAAAGCCAGAAAATGTAGTTAATGGCTTAGTGACCATACAACTAAGAAGAAAAGGGAGAACAACGTGTCGATTTTAGATCTTTCCTCCTTTCTCTTGTGTGCATTTAGTGCTATAAATTTCCCTCTACACATTGCTTTAAATGTGTCCCAGAGATTCTGGTACCTTGTGTCTTTGTTCTCATTGGTTTCAAAGAACATCTTTATTTCTGCCTTCATTTCATTATTTACCCAGTAGTCATTCAGGAGCAGGTTGTTCAGTCTCCATGTCGTTGTGCGGTTCTGAGTGAATTTCTTAATCCTGAGTTCTAATTTTACTGTTCCCTGGTCTAAGAGACTGTTTGTTATGATTTCTGTTCTTTTGCATTTGCTGAGGAGTGTTTTACTTCCAATTATGCAGCCAATTTTAGAATAAGTACAATGTGGTGCTGAGAAGAATGTATATTCTGTTAATTTGGGCTGGAGAGTTCTGTAGATGTCTATTCGGTCCACTTGGTCCAGAGCTGAGTTCAAGTCCTGTATATCCTTGTTAATTTTCTGTCTCATTGATCTGTCTAATATTGACAGTGGGGTGTTAAAGTCTCCCACTATTATTGTGGGATAAATTCCTGGACACATACACCCTCCCAAGACTATACCAGGAAGAAGTCAAATCCCTGAATAGACCAAGTTCTAAAATTGAGTCAGTAATTAATAGCCTACCAACCAAAAAACGTCCAGGACCAGACGGATTCACAGCCAAATTCTACCAGAGGTAAAAAGAGGAGCTGGTGCCATTCCTTCGGAAACTATTCCAAACAATAGAAAAAGAAGGAATCCTCTCTAACTCATTATATGAGGCCAGCATCATCCTGATACAAAATCTGGCAGAGACACAACAAAAAAAGAAAATTTCAGGCCAATATCCCTGGTGAACACGGATTCAAAAAATCCTTATTAAAATACTGGCAAACTGAATCCAGCAGCACATCAAAAAGCTTATCTAGCAGCACATCAAAAAGCTTGATCATGGTGGCATGATTAAGTCGGCTTCATCCCGGGGATGCAAGGCTGGTTCAACATATGCAAATAAATAAACAAAATCCATCACATAAACAGAACCAATGACAAAAACCACATGATTATCTCAATAGATACAGAAAAGGCCTTCAACAAAATTCAACAGCCCATCATGCTAAAAACTCTCAATAAACTAGGTATTGATGGAATGTATCTCAAAATAATAAGAGCTATTTATGACAACCCCACAGCCAGTATCATACTGAATGTGCAAAAACTGGAAGCATTCCCTTTGAAAACAGGCACAAGACAAGGATGCCCTCTCTCACTACTCCTTTTTCAACATAGTATTGGACGTTCTGGCCAGGGCAATCAGGCAAGAGAAAGAAATAAAGAGTATTCAATTGGAAAAAGAGGAAGTCAAATTATTTCTCTTTGCAGATGACATGACTGTATATTTAGAAAACCCCACTGTCTCAGTCCCAAATCTCCTTCAGCTGATAAGCAACTTCAGTGAAGTCTCAGCATACAAAATCAATGTGCTAAATCACAAGCATTCCTATACACCAATAACAGACAAACAGAGCCAAATCATGAGTGAACTCCCATTCACAATTGCTATAAAGAGAATAAAATACCTAGGAATATAACTTAAAAGGGGTGTGAAGGACCTCTTCAAGGAGAACTACAAACCACTATTCAAGGAAATAAGAGAGGACACAAACAAATGGAAAAACATTCCATGTTCATGAATAGGAAGAATCAATACAGTGAAAATGGCCATACTGCCCAAAGTAATTTATAGATCCAATGCTATCCCCATCAAGCTACCATTGACTTTCTTCAAAGAATTGGAACAAACTTTTCAATTCTTTAAAGTTCATATGGAACCAAAAAAGAACCTGCATAGCCAAGACAATCCTAAATGAAAAGAACAAAGCTGGAAGCATCACACTACCTGACTTCAAATTACACTTACAAGGCTACAGTAACCAAAACAGCATGGTACTGGTACCAAAACAGATATATAGACCAATGGAACAGAACAGAGGCCTCAGAAATAACACCACACATCTACAACTATCTGATCTTTGACAAACCTGACAAAAACAAGCAATGGGGAAAGGAGTCCCTATTTAATAAATGATGTTGGGAAAACTGACTAGCCATATACAGAAAGCTGAAACTGGATCCCTTCCTTACACCTTTTACAAAAATTAACTCAAGATGGATTAAAGACTTAAATGTTAAGACCTAAAATCATAAAAACCCTAGAAGAAAACCTAGGCAATAACATTCAGGACATAGAAATGGGCAAAGGCTTCATGACTAAAACACCAAAAGCAATAGCAACAAAAGCCAAAATTGACAAATGGGATCTAATTAAACTAAAGAGCTTCTACACAGCAAAAGAAACTATCATCAGAGTGAACAGGCAATCTACAGAATGGGAGAAAATTTTGCAATCTATCCATCTGACAAAGGGCTAATATCCAGAATCTACAAAGAACTTAAACAAATTTACACGAAAAAAACAAACGGCTCCATCAAAAAGTACTTGAAGGATATGAACAGACACTTCTCAAAAAAAGACATTTATGCAGCCAACAAACACGAAAAAAAGCTCACCATCACTGGTCATTAGAGAAATGCAAATCAAAACAATAATGAGATACTATCTCATGCCAGTTAGAATGGTGATCATTAAAAAGTCAGGAAGCAACAGATGCTAGAGATGATGTAGAGAAAAAGGAATGCTTTTACACTGTTGGTGGGAGTATAAATTAGTTCAACCATTGTGGAAGACAGTGTGGCGACTCCTCAAGGATCTAGAACTAGAAGTACCATTTGAGTCAGCAATCCCTTTACTGGGCATATACCCAAAGGACTATAAGTCATTCTACTATGAAGGCATATGCACACATACGTTTATTGCAGCACTATTCACAATAGCAAAGACTTGGAACCAACCCAGATGCCCATCAATGATAGACTGGATAAAGAAAATGTGGCACATATACACCATGTGGTGTGGTGGATTACATGGCTGCATGGAATACTATGCAGCCATAAAAAAGGATGAGTTCATGTCCTTTGCAGAGACATGGATGAAGCTGGAAACCATCATTCTCAGGAAACTAACACAAAAATAGAAAACCAAACACCGCATGTTCTCACTCATAAGTGGGGGTTGAACAATGAGAACACATGGACACAGAGGTGGGAGGAGAGGGGCATCAAACCTCGGGGCCTGTCGGAGGGCCGGGGACCGGGGGAGAGATAGCATTAGGAGAAATACCTAATGTAGATGATGGGTTGATGGGTGCAGCAAATCACCATGGCATGTGTATACCTATGTAACAAACCTGCACATTCTGCACATGTATCCCAGAACTTAAAGTATAAAATAAAAAAGAAAGGGAGAACATAACTAAAAGTGCACAGCAATATGATATCTACTTCAGCCTATCACTCTGGCCTGGCTTTTAACAATCTGCACTCTCCTCTCCAAACATGGACCTTTTACCACAAGGGACACAAAATAAGGATCCCTCCAGTTACTGCCTCTATTCCAAAATCTTGAACCTCTAAGTGATCTACAATCCTCTTCATCAGGTCTGCAGACATACCCAGCTTTCAGTTGATGCAGTTTCGAGAGGCTCAAAGATTTTGTAGCCCAGCCCTGTGGTCTACAATTCCTTCAAAAACTTAGTAAGTTTCTGATCTTTTGGCACTTGGCATGTTTGCGCTCAAGTAACCTCACCCAAACTTCCTTTATGGACACCTGCTAAATTTGGCTTTAGATACCAAAATCAGTATTGATCCTATACCTCTCTCCCTCATTTTAATTGAGATAAGCTATGCAAGTTCTTAGTTAGTTACAAATATTAGCCTGATTTTCTGGCACAAAGCTGTATCCTTTAGCTTGTCTGAAAGTCTTAATGATAGGGCTTTAATGAAAGGCTCTGGGCAAATAGCCTTATCTGTGCTCTTTGTAATTCAGAAGCACTTGTGTTTTCCCATACTGCTTACAAACTTTCCAAATCTTGTTTGTATTTATCTTTTTCTTGTTATGCTTTTCTAAAACCAGCAAAGAGTAAATAATACACCATAACATTCTGGCTCTATCTAATTGCCTTCCATAGAGTTACAGTCTCCATAGGCACATCATTTGCTTTCTAAGTTGTCATGGATGATAATTTCACCAAACAGTTTCCTACAGCATAATAAGTATCTCCAGCTTTCCAGCCCGCAATATCTATTTCTTCACCACCCAGCAGCCACCCACTGAGCCAATGCCCCATATTTTAGGCTTTTGTTATTTCAGAACACTTCTTCCAACTAGCAATTTTTATTAATTAAGGTCAAGTCAAACTACTCAAATAAGATATGTGTTTATTTCACCTTCCTAAAATACAACATGGGTAACTAGTCTCTGTTTTATAGCATGATCCAGGTGCCTAGCCAATGAGATATTCTGCCAACTCATCAGGTATATATGAGATTGCTACCACTGTTGCCTGGTCCAGTTAGCAGAAAGATGGGAGCGAGTAGAGAAATACTGGGAAACATAATGTCTAGCTGGGTGGTCAGGCGCTCAGAAAGAAAGGAGAAACAGATTTGAAAGAAAAACCTGCGATCTAGAGTACATGATCAAAATTATGATATATACAAAAATAATGTGATATATGATGTGACAATATGTTCAAATGAGCTTCCACAAATCTTACAGTTTAACAGAAAATTAACAAATTCATGTCTGCAACACAGATAATTTGTTCTTTAATGTTACAAACAGTTCAGTGGCTTTTAAAAATGTAATGATTCAACTTAGAATGAACAACCCAGGATATCACGTTCTTGGATACTAATAAAAAAGGGAAAACAGTAACAGCTTAATTAATCTAAAAAAAATCAGTAATCTTATTCAATTATGGAAGAAGTTTTTATATTATAATCATAAAACAAAAAAGTGGGAAAATGAGGTATTTTGGTATAACTTCAGAAAACAATGGCCTGGATGCTTATCATATGACTCAGTAATAGAACTTTATAATGCTTTTGGCTAATATGACTTGAAATTATTAATTGAAGATACAAAATTCAAATATATATTATTAGCTCCCCAAAGCTTTCAGATTTATGCAGTTAAAAGCAATGGAAAGTCTCTGCTAAGATTTTTGGGGCTAACACATCCCATTTTACTGAATCAAAATGAAAACTTAAAGGTGGATTTATTTTAGGTAGTTCATTTAATTGTTATTACCTGCATCTTTATATATATTTTCTTCCTTCTCCTATCATCCTTTAAGTGACCAATTTTTCTAGTTTTGTTGAGTTTTCTTTCACCAAAGGAATCTTTTTTAAAAATTAAATTAACTTTAATTTAATTTTAGTAAGAACAGTTAAAATGAGATCTACTCTAAAATTTTAAGTGCACAATACAGTATAATTAACTATAGGGACAATGTTGCATAGCAAATCTCTAGAACGTGTTCATCTTGCATAATTGTGCCTGTATGCCTGTTGATAAGCGACTCTCCATTTCCCCCTCATTTCAGGCTTGGCAACCACAATTCTGCTCTCTGATTCTGAGTTTGACTATTTTAAACACTTCATGTACATGGAATCATGCAGTATTTATCTTTCTGTTCCTGGTTTATTTCCCTTAGCATACTGTCCTCAAGATTCATCCATTTTGTCACATATAACAAGATTTCCTTATTTTTTAATGCTGAATTATATCCCAATGTGTATATATATATATATATATATATATATATATATATATATATATTACACATTTTCTTTATCGGTTCATCGGTTGATAAACATTTAGGTTTTTTCCACATCTTGGCTAATATGAATGGTGTTTTAATGAACATGGGAGTGGTACTATCAACTCAAGATCCTGATTTCAATTCTGTTGAATGAATATGCAGAAGTGGAATTGCTGGATCATATGATAGTTCTATTTTTATTTTTTCAGGAATCTTCATACTGTCTTCCAAAGCAACTGCATCATTTTGCATCCCTACCAGTAGTGTACAAGAATTCCAATCTCTTCCCATCCTTGCCAACACTTGTTACCTTTTTTGTCGTTGTTGTTGTTAATAGCAATCCTAAGAGGTATGAGGTGATATATCATTGTAGTTTTGATTTACATTTCGCTGGTGATTAGTGATGTTCAGCTACTTTATGTATATACTGTTGGTCATTTCTAGGTCAGCTTTAGAAGTATCCAGTTTCTTTGCCCTTTTCCAAATTGGATTATTCTTTTTTTTTTTTAATTTTTTTTTTGGCTGTTGAATTAAAGGAATTTCTTTTATATTTTGGAAGTTAACCCCGTACCTGATATATGGTTTGGAAATCTTTTTCCCTTTGTGTAGGTTGCTGTTTTACTCTGTTGATTGTTTCTTTTGCTATGCAGAAGCTTTTTAGTTTGTTGTATAGACCAATGGAACAGAATAGAGAGCCCCCAGTCATCTCATGCATATATGGCCGACTGATCTTTGAGAGAGGCACCAAGAATACACAATGGGGAAAGGATAGTCTCTTCAACAAATGGTGTTGGGAAGTCTGAATATCCACATGCAAAAAAAATAAAAAGAGACCCTTAGCCTCTACATACAGAAAAATCAACTCAAAACATATTAAAAACTTAGACATTGATCTGAAGCTATAGAGCTCCTGCAAGAACACATACTGAAAAATCTTCATGACTTAGTCTTGGCAATGAATGTGGCACCAAAAGCATGGGCAACATAGACAAGTGGGATAACCAAAGGAATCGTAAGCTCTGCTTCTTCCTCCCTGTTCACCACTCTCAGTCTCTTCTCTCCCAGTGTCCTCCCTATCCACGAACTCCAGCTACCTCTACAGTAGCTTTCTTCTCCCAAATTACAGCCAGAGTTCTCGAAAGAGATATTTTTATTCCCCGTGTTTAATTCTTCACTTTCTCTTTTCCCATTAGCTTTCTAAAATTTGTCCTCCAGCCATAGCACAAATAAAGATGCTCTCACAAGGTCATTAAATATTTCTACTTCCTTAAGTTCTGTGTATACATCTTCTGTTTTCATTTTACTCAATATTTTAGTGTCTTTTAGCATGTATGACCTATGATCTACTCATTTGTTACGGTGACACCCCATTTTCCCTCTTCCTCTTTTCTTTCTGGTCACTTCTCTGTTTCTTTTTTTTTTTTTTTTTTTTTTTTTTTAGACGGAGTCTCGCTCTGTCGCCCAGGCTGGAGTGCAGTGGCGCGATCTCGGCTCACTGCAAGCTCCGCCTCCCGGGCTTACGCCATTCTCCTGCCTCAGCCTCCCGAGTAGCTGGGACCACAGGCGCCCGCCACCTCGCCCGGCTAGTTTTTTGTATTTTTTAGTAGAGACGGGGTTTCACCATGTTAGCCAGGATGGTCTCGATCTCCTGACCTCGTGATCCGCCCGTCTCGGCCTCCCAAAGTGCTGGGATTACAGGCTTGAGCCACCGCGCCCGGCCACTTCTCTGTTTGTTTTGCTGGCTCATCTTTATCTACGTTCAGATATTGATATTCCTTATGACTCAGTTCCTGGCCATCCTAAAATCTCATGCAACACATTCTCTTTAGGCAATCTCATCCTTTCTCATTATTTCAATTTCTTCCTGTGCCTTAATGGGTAACAAATGTTTGCATCAGGCTCAACCTTCTCTTCTGAGCTTCAGGGGCTAGTATCCATCTTCCCACATGGTATCTTCTCAACAATGTTACCATGATACTTCCAACTCGGTATGCCTCACCAATACAGTCATCTCACCTAAGTTTTGTTCTCTTTCAGTGTTCCTCACCTGAGTAAATGACATCCCCCTTCGCCAAGTGGCTCGCTTCAAAAACCTACACATGAGCTTTGCAGAGGCATGCCTTGGATATTTGGCACCTGAGTAACATCTCCCCATCAATACAATGAAATTGTTTTCAGTAATAATCATGAAAAAAATGAATAATGACAAGGATTACAACAGAAACTCAGAAAGTGAAAAAAAATTTTTATTAAACATTGTGGTCATGCTAGAAATTAAAAAATTCATATACACATGATTTTTAAAAGTATATAGTAAAAGAGAAAAAGGGTAGTTGTTTCATATTTTAAGGACCTTAATGTATTTTTTTAAATACTAAAAAAACTACACCTACATATTAGTTGTTGCAATAATAATAATAATATATTTTCTGTTTCTGAGCCTTATATTCTGCAAATTTGTTGAAACTTAAATTGCTCTTCACATATTCATGTTTAATAGAGAGCATAAGAGATTTGTCCATTTTTCTTCACTCATTGCTTATTGCAGAACTTTTTAAATCAATTTTAATGTTTAATTTTTTTTAACATAAAGTAACCGATATACAAAGTTGAGAAAAGTCTTAAAGGACAGATCAGGCAGGAGATTCATAAATATTACATGTCACACAAAAAATCCAGGAATTGCAATTCTGCTCATGTAATTGTTTCTTCGGAATCTATTCTAGCATGTTTCAATTGTCTCACAGTCAAAAAAATTTAAACATAAATAAAACTTCAAATGGTCACTGAGAGTGACAGAATTTAAATAATTCAGGTTCTTTTTCTTCATCTATACAATCACTGTGTTGTCATTCTTTATGTCACATGTACTGCTTAAATTTAGACATGTGTAGTACAAGTGAGTTGGAAATACAAAATGTGCCCAAAATGAGCTGAAATGATTCTGCACCTTTAGGCATTTACTACTCAAATGAACTCAAGTGCCTGAGTTCATGCTCATGAGGTATGGAGAGTAGCAGTCTGAGAATTCCAAATTAACTTCCTTTTAGACAGACAGTAAAAGACAAATTATAAACATGTTAATTTCAAATTACACATATAATGTTATTCATATCCTGATTACGGTAATGATTGCCATATATATATAATACTATATATACATTACACAATATAATATATATATGTATACATATACAAAAAACTTTAAATTCCTCTGGCTACTGTTAATAATATATATATATTAAATATATAGTAAAGATATCATATATATAAATAACTACAGTGTATTAGTCCACTTTGACACTGCTATAAAGAACTTTCCTGAGACTGGGTAATTTATAAAGTAAAGAGGTTTAATTGACTCGCAGTTCTGCATGACTGGGAAGGCCTTAGGAAACTTACAATCTTGGCAGAAGGAGGAGCAGGCACGTCTTACTTAGCAACAGGTGAGAGAGAGAGAGAGACAGAGACAAGTAAAGGGGGAAGAGCCCCTTATAAAAGCATCAGATCTCATGAGAGCTCATTCACTATCACGAGAACAGGATGGGAGAAACCACCTCCACGATCCAATCACCTCCTTCTCACGACAAGTGGGGATTACAGGCCCCTCCCTCAACATGAGGGGATTACAATTTGACATGATATTTGGGTGGGGACACAGAGCCAAACCATATCTATCACCCAGTAACTTCTCTTCATAAATATATAAAATATATACATCATTTTATATATTGTATATATACACACACATATGTATGTATTTTGTGTGTGTGTGTGTGTGTGTGTGTGTAAAGTTAACTCAACACTAACCACAAGAATTGCTAGAACTTAGACCAATAAAATATTTTTCTGGAAGAAATGTTTTATCACTGACATTGATTCTTGGTGTAATAGAACTATTCATATCCTGATTATGGTAATGATTGCCTGAATCTATACAGTTCTAAAATTTCATAGTACTACATATGAAATAAATATCTATATCTCTCTATATCTATATATCTATATATGTATGTGCATATTTATATACATGTATGAGATATATTTAATAGTCATTACATACGTGTATACCTTTGTCAAAACATGAAACACTTAAAATGAGTGAATTTTATTATACATAAAGATCTCAGAATTATTATTACTATTATTATTATTATTATTATTATTATTTTGAGATGGAGTCTCTCTCTGTCGCCCAGGCTGCAGTGCAATGGCGTGATCTCGGCTCACTGTAACCTCTACCTCCTGGGTTCAAGTGATTCTCCTGCCTCAGCCTCCTGAGTAGCTGGGATTACCAGCACATGCCACCACACCCGGCTAATTTTTGTATGTTTAGTAGAGACGGGGTTTCACCATGTTGGTCAGGCTGGTCTCGAACTCCTGACCTTGTGATCCGCCCTCCTTGGCCTCCCAAAGTGCTGGGATTACAGGCATGAGTCACCAAGCCCAGCCAGAATTTTTAATTAAAAATTTTTTCCAGAGCATAGTAATAATGAAAATCAGACAACTTAGTGGGTTTATTGTTGTTCTTAAGTATTCTACAGACAATATTCCTCCTTTGTTGTCTAAACCCAGGGCAGATGGTTCCCAGCTCCCTTGGTATAACTGGATACCTTACATGTCTTACCCTTACTTCTGATATTCAAATGTCCCTAAAGACACCTACATCTAATAGTTTCAGTATTTTTCAATTTTACCTTTTATCTCCATTTCCCCTTCCATCTTTATTCACTATCATATCCTACAAGGACTTATGCATACATTTTTATATATGGAAATCTCTCAGCATCTATTCATGCCACTCTAATCTATTCTACACAAATTATCCTGAGTAATCTTTGTAAAAAGCAGAATTGACTATGGCATACCCTTTCTTAAAATATTTCAATAATTTTGCAATTATCCTTAAAGTTAAAATCCTATCCAGGACCTCAATGTCCTATATGAGCAGGTTCCTCCCTGCTCTTTCTTTTTCATCCCAGACCACTCGTGCCCTTGTACTCTGAGCAATGGCCACAAGTGACTGTGGGGACTAATTTTCTTCCTGTTCCTCCCTCTACACTGCAGTCCTCTCTACGCCTACCTCCAGCAGCCAGATCAGCATAACATGACCTTGGTTGAACTAATTAGAAGTTCTCATGAGGAACTATAAATCTTGTACAGGTAACCTACAGAAGAGAAATAGTGAACTTAGATTATCAGCAGCAATACTGATCTAACAACAACTCTAGTTTTGTCCAGCAGAGAGAAAAACAATACAAAAAGAGCAGCTTTGATTCCTGGGTAATTAAATATAGTTATAAAGTAAGCCAACATCCCACACCTTTTAAGTTTTTAAGAATGGCTCTAAACTCTCAATCGATCTGGTAGCTGCTATTGTTCTTTCTTTGCTTCTTTGGATGGTACATGGGTATCAGATGAAGTGGGCAGTTTCTGTCTTTAACCTTTCCAATAATGACTGTTCTTACTCTGAAGGTCAAGGAACTCTGGTGAGATTTCTGCCAACTTCTGAGAAAAATAACCAATGGGTGGGTCTGTGGACACACTGGACCCATTGTGAGCCAGAACTGTGCCAGAACTCCATTTATCACCTGATGTCCTTATGTCTTTATTCTAACAGAAGCATGGTGACTGTGCTATGGAACGTTTAGTATCAGTGTCAGCTCGGATCTAATACCCAAGAGCTTTCAAAAATCAGGGAATTTCCTTCCCCAGTGTACAGCTAAGCATATAAATGGCCAAATGTCATTTCGGGAAAGAACAGAAGGAATTAGTGCTGTATACACTTGCTATGCATTCCTCAGGGAAACCTGTCCTCTCCTTCAATTAAGGGACTTGGATTCTGAGAGCTAGGTCAGCTCTGTTTGTTGTTGTTGCCGTTGTCTGGTCACCATCTTGCCTCTAAAAACCATATGGTCTATTTATTAGTGATTTCCACAGATCCCTACAGGCCAGGGCTTCTGGTTACAGTTCTGACCTTGATGTCCATTACAGTAATGTATTCCACCTTGTCTCTCACAGTTCATTGCTTCCCTTGGCAATGGCCTCTACAATTTCAGGATTTTATAATTCTTATTGACTCTAGGGAACCTCAAGTCAGACTGGAGTTACAGAAAACAGCACTACTGAATTTACTGGAGTTGCCCCCTCACCAGCATGTTTGTTGTTGCCTTAGTGGAGGCCGTATCCTCTGGGTTTATCCAAGGAGTGTATCCATCTCATGTGTTCCTGAGTCCAATATAATCAGTCCATTTCCGCATGTGCATGTCTTCTAATATTTTGATACCTTCCTTAATATCTGCCTTGGCAGTTTTTGCACCTCCACTTTATTTAATGTGGGCCACAGTTTTTCCCAAGTTTGGCCGGTGTATTAGGACAGCTCTTGGTACCCTTGCCAGAATTAAATTCTGAATCATGGTAGAGTCGTATTTCTCAAATGTTAGTGTGCCTTATATTCATATGGAGAGATTGTTAAAATTAAAGTTGCTTGGACCCATCCCCAGAGTTTCTGATCCAGTAGGTTTTGGTGGGGCCCTAAGAATCTGCATTTCTAACAACTTCTCAGGGGATGCTGATCCTGCTTATATGGAAATAAATTCAGAAGCACTGGGTAGTGTGACGCCCTATTTATAAAATCTTCCTTTTTGTAACCTTGTACTGTCTAGCACTTCAGCCAGTACCCATGAGATCTATTCCAAGGCTTGTTCTCGCAGTTTCTGACAATGTATAGTAAACAGGTACTGCAGGTCCTTCAATGAATAATCCCTCTCTCCCTTAGCAGGGCTAGTAATTCCCCCATCAAACCATACTTAACTTGATCCTAGTGATTGATCTAGTGGCCAGGAGGGCAGATAGGGGCTAATCTTGAAGAGGAAAGGTATTGTCTTCCAAGATATCTGCCTTCACCAAGGCAAGGGAATTACCAGTAAAGGAAATGGGAACAAAGTGAATTAGTGAGAAAAAGCAGCATAAGATTTGAAAAGAGAGGATAAAGGAAATGGGTTCTGCGTCTAACTGCCAGAATAATTCAATCATGTCTAGAAAGGGCTTGGATGACTTAGTAATGAAGCAGACAACCTTGGGGCTAGTCTTTAGGCAGGGATAGAGATTACTATTTTCTGGCAAAAATAGGAGAACTACATCTACAAGGCCATAGAGTTCAATGAAATCAGAAATTATATTATTCTTAAGCAATTAGATATCAGGTTCAAGAAAATAAGTAAGTATAGGATGATTCCAAATTTTCTGCTTGGTGTAATTGAACAGAAACTGAAGTGAAAAGAAGACAATGGCAGAGATTGGCAGTGAACATGACAAGTTGAGTTTTGCACCTGAGGTGTACCAACAGGAATATGTGCAATAAATAGATAAATGAGACTTGAGCTGAGCAAGAAATATGTTTAGGAGATACAAAGTTGGAATAGGTATGTCCTATATAGTTGAAGTCATGAGAACTAATGACATCCCCCAGAGATGACAGATAGATAGATAGATAGATAGATAGATAGATAGATAGATAGATAATAGGTAGGTAGGTAGGTAGGTAGGTAGGTAGGTAGGTAGATAGATAGATAGATAGATAGATAGATAGATAGATATCAATAGATAAAAGGAGGAAGGCAGCATAAAAGTTTGGGACAGAACCTCAAGCAAAATACCCAGGACCAAGATGGATAAGTCCCCAAAGGACAGCCTTGTAGATCAGAGCAAAAACACGGAATAGCTAGGAGAATTTGCAGAAAAGGTTCTAGACATTGATGGTAAAAGCTGAAGAAAGTTCAAGGAAGACACACACTGCAAAGAGTTGCTAGATGTAAAAAACTATGATATTTTGATTTTTAAAATTATGACATTTTGATTAAATTTACTAACACTGTTTCATAAAGTCTGAGTCTTTGGGAAGAGTGATGTTGAAGTCTGACTCCAGGGAGTAGGCGGAGCCATGTGAGGTGTAGACTGTGTGTTTGTTTAGTTTCTGGTTTTTCTGAGATGCTTGGTTGCTAAGGGTGCTGTAGGGAAATGAGAATATTGGGAGAATATCTTTTTTATTCTGAAGTCAGACTTCAGAGGAAAAGAATCCCACTGGATGAAGTGGGTGGTGAGAGCTGAAAAAACAGACAGACCCCTTAGAATCTACAGAGGAGAAATAAAAAGGAGAAACTGGGAAGCCATTGGAGCATTAGAAGTGGTCCCAGGGGCTGAGTAATAAAGTCTCAAGGAATTCCCAATAATTCTTCAACATAAAAAGGAAGAAAACACTGTAAAGATTACAAGAAATATTTATCTTAATACTTAATACTATATAAAAATTTCAACTTATTATAAAATACCAGTGATAACTTCCCTTTGAAAAATGCCGAGTATAAAACTACACTGAATTTTCAGGGAACTGTAGTGGCCTAAATTTCATTGCTTGCATGTCTGTGGCCTTCTATTAATATATGACCCGAAAGCAACTTACTTGGATCCTATGAGACTAGCCTTGTACAGAAACCTCTTTACTGAACATTTGTTAATATTACACCCTCCTCTTCTTGTCAAGAGCCAATGAAAAAAAAAACATATAAACTTATGTTAACATAATCTGTAAAAATCATCCTTGAATACAGTGTACACCAGGTCCTGACAAAAAAATTACATTCTAATACTTATTTCTAACAGAAGTGTTTCTCTAAAGACATCGTATCTCATTTCATCAGACAATTAAAATAGTGTCACTCTTCTTGTTCTTTTTGTTATAATTCCAAATAGCTCACCATTAATTTGTGCTTGACATATCATTTCTCCTTCTTATAGTTTTTGCCTATTTCAATAGTCTTATTTACAAATTTTCTTTCATTGTGAATTCTTTCAAACACTTCAGAAGTATAGACAATAAGCACAATATATACATAAAGACATTAAGTTTGGATGTACTGTTAAATTTGAGTCAGAAACAGGATGGCCTACACCCAGTCCAGAAGACTTGGATAAAGCACCATTTGAAGAGGCTTGCTAGGTTATTTAGATACAAAATGTGGAACTACAACAGAAATGAATACCTGTCTATTATCAACAATGTAAGATAGAGTCACCAAAATATTAGATTCATAATATTTTGGAATGCTTTTTCCTGGTTCTTAAGAATTCCCAACAGATGTGAATGCAAAGAATATATACATTCACTCCTTAGTGACTGCAGAACCTACAGAAATCCATACAGGTCTTTTATCTACAGAAAGAAAAGTAAAATAAAGGAAAATAAAAAATAGTTCCAATACAATGAGAATTCAGATAAGGACAGAGATCTCAGTTCATGCCAATTTCCTCTTCAAGGCAATAGTGTAATGTCCATTTTCCTTATATGTGTCCAGAGATTTCAGAGAAAGGACATGTCTCCTACTGTTTTAAAAATGATTTCAAGGACTTTAGATGGTAGAGAGAGAGAAACTAATTGTATAAAGATAAAGCCTCTAGAGAGTTTTTGTTGATATTGCCTTCATGGAAGAAAAGTTTAAGACACAGTGATTATTAAAACAGGAAAACTCATCCATGCGCTCATTAAAGTAGATAACAAAATGATTTTGCTTAGAGCAACAAATGTGAAATTTCTTAATTTTCTTCCTAAACCATGTGACTCTTTAGCAGCTTAGATAAAAGAAGCAGTTAGAACAGATGAGCACTGGATCTCCCGTTAATGCAAAGTAAATTGAATTCTAAAGAATCTTGGTTCTTTCAAGTTGGCTGAGGGTGCCACAGTTCAATACAAAAACCATTATGCTTACTTACCACGCTACAAAGTCCTCCAAATCATTTATAAGGGCTGAGCCCGAACGAATGGCCCCAAGCTTGCCTGCTTCATTCTCAATAAATCCAAGCCCTTCTCAGGCATGATTAAATTTTCCTGGCAGTCATATGCAGCACGCTTCCCCTCTCTCCTGTCTTTTCAAATCTTATAGTTGCCTTTTCTTGCTGACTACCTTTCTTCCCTTTTTCCTTTATCAGCAACACCCTTCATTCTGGTCATCAATGTTCCCATTACCACCACGCTTGGCACACACCCTAGGGCTGAGATACTCTGCAATCAACAGTGGTCTGTTGGAGAAGACTTAGCAATAAATCATAGCGGCCCCCACGCATCCCTCTAACTTCTCCTTATTTCATACCTGGCAAACTCTCCGTCAGAATGATTTGAGATTGTATTCTATCCTGAGCACTCATAACGACATAACTATAGGACAGGCTCTCTGTGCCAGTGCCAGGATAGTGGACGTGCTCAGGATGCTTTCATTTCCATTTACTCAAGCTAAGCAACTAGAGTGATACCAAAAGCAAGCCAAGTACAAGATGGCCCCAAAAAACATCTAATTTTAATTTTGGGAATTGTCAGTTTATTTTATCATCAACCAATATATCATTATTTAAAAATATGAATTAAACTTATTTCATAGTCCTTAAGGGGATGTCAAATGGGATAGCATCACTGATTAGAAGATAGTCCACTTTGGATATTGGCCATCAAAGATCTTCAAAATATGATAGACCTGGTATGCCAGATGATCCAGGCTAACCTGGCACTACTGTTCCTACTTATGGCTGGGAATTTTGTTTCCCTGAGTGGTTCGGATTAAAGATGGCCAATGAGATTAACTCACATGAGACTTAAGAGTGATCAACTGGGCCGAGCGCAATGGCTCATGCCTGTAATTCCAGCACTTTGGGAAGCCGAGGTGGGTGGATCACCTGAGGTCAGGAGTTTGAGACCAGCCTGGCCAACATGGTAAAACCCCATCTCTACTAAAAATACAAAAAATTAGCTGAGTGAGGTGGTAGGCACCTGTAATACCAGCTACTTGGGAGGCTGAGGCAGGAGAATTGCTTGAACCCAGGAGGCAGAGGTTGCAGTAAGCCGAGATCCCACCATTGCATTCCAGCCTAGGCAACAAGAGCGAAACTCCATCTCAAAAACAACAACAACAACAACAACAAAAAGAGTGATCTATTGCCCTGGTTTGCTCAGGATGGAAGTGTTGCCTGACATACAGGAATTTCACTGCTAAAATGGAAAGTTTTGATCAACTCAGGATGGATTTGCTAGATTTGGGAAATGGAAGTGATGTCACTTACTCTTCTTGGAAGATCATGAGAATCAGACACAGTGATGAAAAGGTGCAGGGGTTTCCAGCAGCCCCTCTAGTCCCCACTACCCTCCTGCATTGACTCCAGGTTGTCTATCCAACCCCTGGCCTTGCTAACCAATAGGAGCCACAAGCCCAACACCAGATGCTTGGCTGCAAACTCTCAGAGGAAGCATTCCCATAGACGCAGGCATGGTCACAGAGTCAGCAGTTTCCACAGAGCTACTCCTTACTACAGACTTCACATGCTTTCCTTTTGTGGTTCTACATCCACAGGCAGAAGTGCATGGCATTTGATGTATTCTTGCAATCTTTGCCTTGCCCACCTGCACCAATACTGTAGACAGTATTAGTTACAAATTGGCCCTCTGACCCTCACCTTCTCTTCCCTCCCTTCCTAGCCCCGCTACTTTTGTCTAAGCTTTAACTGCTGTATCAAATCCCTACAGTGTTGGTGGTGGCTCAGTTTTCCTGGCACCTCTGACTGACACACCTGTGTACTGAGTAATCATGATATGCTACTAAACACCAGTGCTGAGGAATCAGAAGCATCTGTCAGGAGCCTAATGGACACACCCGGCAACAGAAACCAGGGACTCAACTGAAATGCTCTTTTTTGCTCAAAGAAGTTAATCCCATTACCCTCTTTTCTCACCTCTCCCCCAATCTTCAGTTTTTCTTTTCTATAAACACTCATTCCTTTTCTTTTTAGCATCTGTTGCAAGTTTTGATTTTATATTGATGTGTGTGATTATTAGCTGAATGCCTGCTCTTCCTTGTCATCCTACTGAAACTTGGAATCAGCTTTATGCTGTTCAACATCACATGCACTGTCTACTTAGAGACTACAGGAGGCCTGGCATGCAGTAGGTGCACAATAAAGCACAATGAATATGTCTGAGTGAGTACATGTGAGGAAATGGGATCTGGAAACTACACTCCTCTTAAAGGAACACACACTTGGCAGATCTGTTTTTCAGGTATTAACCGCAACTCTCCTCTTTAAAGAAAAAAATAAAAATGTATCCTGCTCTAAACATTGAGAGCCTTTTTTGCATTATATCAGTAACACAACCCATGACCAGGTAAATACTTGTCTTCTTTATTTCCCCCAACAAAGAGAATCAATTACAAACTTCTCTGTTAATCCCCTAAGTATAATGTGAAGTCCATTAAAGACTCAAAAGCTAGTAACCGTGGGATAGAGAATAATGTTTATTCTATTAAATGAATAATGACTCCACATTGTCTCGAAGAGGAGAATTTTCCTGGGTTGCCATTTGGTTTGCTAGTTGGTTTTAAATCGTTTAATGGGTCAGGAAGACACTATGCTTGGCAACGAATACTAATGTTCCAACAAGACTACTGAAGAGCAGCATGCTTCAGGAAAAGTAAGAATTTCTCTCTGTCACTCTGGGATTGCACTTTCCATGAAGTTTTGGAAGTCATCGTAAAACTGTACTGTTAATGTGTGTGAAGTGAATTCAAAGGGCTGTTGATTTCCCAGTGAATTGGACATTGGGTAAAGGTGGCAGCCTTGCCAAAACTTATCTCTGCTCTAGGTTGGAAAGGGCAAGTCTTGAGTTCAAGCCTTTTCTAAGACCAGTTTCTATTTCACTTGCAGAACCAGTCCATTTCAGAGATCATTAAAGTGTTTTTAGGACTAAAGTTGATAATTACCTTCAGAGTATTATCCAGAGTCAGAGGATTCTCACTATGCTCTGGGACCTGTGCATCCACCTTGTCTCCTAGACATCTTCTCTCTCATTCGATGTTCTGGAAAAGGCAGGTGGAACTTAGAATGATGACAGAGATTCTACAGGAGTTTTAACGAGTAAATCAAACTCAGTAGCTACCAAAGCTTCTTTTCCGAGGCAGAGAAGTTGACAAATACTACTTTTTCCCCCAGAAAGTTACTCACATCTCATGGCGAGTGGGCCTGTGAATGGAGTGGTCGAGGAAGGCTGACCCACTGAGAGGCCATGCAAACCCCACATTCATTTCACAGATGAGAAAATGAAGACACAAGCCAAGAAAAAACCAGCTACCAAATTTTCTAAAAAGATAAATGCAATGCCTCCTATTGTTATCTTTACTTCCGCTGACTAAAGGAAAGCTGCTTAGTGAGCCACAAGTGACATGGTGAAATGGAGGCACTGAAGACAAAAACAGTGCAGTGGGAGGTGACTGGGTAGGGTTTAGTTTGTTTTATTGCTACAGGCACCTGGGCACTCTTCCTAGACTGTGTCAGTCCTGGTCACATCTGCCTCACATAGCAGCAACCAGGATGGGGCCAGATACTTTCCCTGGGCCTGCTCTCAGTACCTTAGGTTCAGACCCACTACCTTACTTCAGCCAATGAGATGCTCCTGCCTCGGATTTTGGATATTAAAGGGGTAAGGGAAAAAAATGCAGGGACATGTGAGAAATCCAGTAGGAAAGCAAGAGTGGTGCCAGGACTGTGAGCCTACTGGGAAGAATCCAAGGTCCAATGACAGCAGCACTGACTTGCCAGGTCAGCCTCCTAGCCAGACCATCCCAAGGCATGGCTTGTTTCAAACTGGGATACACCTCAGTCCATCCTTCCAAATGCCTCACCATTCTCAGTGCCTGCTCTTTTTCCAAACCTGGCTCTCCAGCATTCTTGGGATTCAGAGATAATACATGCCTCTTGTGTTTGATTTTGCCAGAGCAAATGTGTGACTTCACAGTCTGGCAGTGGCAGTTATGGTGAGGCAGAAAAATACGACTCTAGAGAAAATAAATGGAGTCTAGTGTTGGTTTAACTACTCAATGGCTGTGTGGCCTTGGACAAGTCAGTCCCCTGCACTGGAACTCAACTTCCTTATTCTAACATAAAAGCACATTGGAATCGATGGTTCCTATCACTATTACAGTATTATTGCCAACTTTTATTTAGCATAATGCTATTGATGGCCAAAATAATGTCCCTTCATTTCTTAATACCTCCAAGGAATTAATTCAATTTAACAAATTTATCGATTACACATTTTGTGCTAGGCACCAGGCTACAGGCTAGAGATACAGCAACAAATCAGTCAGTCATGGTTTCTGCCCTCTTGGGGCTTAAAACGAAGACACAACAATTGCCAGTCAATTATTGGGAAGCGGAGTAAGAACTATGTTATAACAAGGACAGGATGTCCTCAGACAGTGCTGAATGGGGCCCTAACAAAGACTTTGGAAAACAGAAGGTTTTTCCCAGAAATTGTGACTTCTAAACTTTCTGGCAAGAAAGAATGAGTTCGAGATGCTGAAGGATGTATTAGGTAGAGTGAGGAGACAAATTGTTCCAAAATAAAGGGACGGCATTAACATCAAAGGCCAGAAGGAACTGAGGAAACGTCAACATTGCTGGAATGAAGAGATGATTATGTCAAAGAGATATACAAGGGCCAGGTCAGACTGTACCAAGCCGACAATATTTGGGTTTTATCCTACAAATAAGAAAAACATGTTAAAGATTCAACATTCATTTATTGATTGATTCATTCATTTCATCAAGGCAAAAATGTAAACAAATGTGTTTCAGAGAGATTTTTCAGCAGCAAGGGTTGAGTGAAAACATATTTTCAGAGTTAACCAGAAAAATGTAATTAAATGCCCCATTCCTTGAGCCTATGACTTCCTGAAGTTTCTCTAAGAATCCAGTTTGAATGTGGTCCTTGGGGAGCACACACCTGGCCCTCGGTACTTAACTTCTCAGTGGACCAGAAGCTACCTTTCTACTCACCTAACTCACACTTGTGTTATTTGATACGGATCCTTAAAAATGGCTCATGGATTACAGAGGTATGAAACTGGTATGGAAACCCATAGAAACAAATGAATTTTAACACATGATCCCCTCACTCCCCTACAGCCTTATTTTCAGAGGGCATGCATCTTAACAAACATCCATTCACCCTTTAGTCCTCAGAGAAAATGGCAGAGAAGAGGTAGTTTTGATGAATTAATTTTGCCCATTTGCCCTACAATATGCTCTCTGGAGGAATGTGGAAACCCTAAATCAGCTTGAAGAGTGCATGAACTTTACTTTCTTAATCAAGCCCCACGTTATTAAATTTTCTCATTATTCACTGAGATTTTTCCATTGGCCAAGTCTATGTCAATCCCTCAAAACATGTGAAACTCAGAACCACACTTGTGTATGATCTGATCTCTGTCTAGCACCATAGCACAGCCACCTCCCTTGCCCTGGAATGCCCTTTTAGCAACATAGTTGGTTTGCACTGGCATTTTTGACATTCACATCACACTGTGGACTCCCACTGAGCCTGCTGTCAACGAAATCTCTAAGGCTTTTTCTCATGTATTGCAGTTTAGCCACTTCTCCCCCATCTCATGTACAATTTGACTTTTGAACCCAAGTGCAGGACCCTCCATTTATCCCTATTAAGTTTCATCTTGTTAGATTCAGGCTATTGTTCCAGCCTGTCGAAATCATTTTAGATCTCAGCCCTGTCAGCTGTCTCCCTCCTTGCTTTATGCCATCTGCAAATTTGATTAGCATGCTTTCCATGTTTTCATCTAAGTCATCTATGGAAAGGTTGGGTAGCACTGAGGCAAGGACATGGCCCTCTAGGTCACTGGAGATTGCTCTCCAGGTTGCCAGTTATCCATCAATCAACAGTCACTGAGTACTGTCTTTCATCCAGGTTCCAGTACACTGAGTCACATTATCATCCAGCCACATTTCTCCATCCAGTCCACGTCAATATCAGGGGTACTCTGTCAAATATTTTGCTGATATTCAAATATAGTATACTAGAGTATCTCTTTATTTAATGCTATAGGGAGACTGGGTGAAGAAAATCTAAGTGCAGTACTACAAACATTGATAAATATGGTTTGTGTAGAGCAGGATTTATACAAAGGTGGAGTGACAGATATAACTCTGTCATCACTTAAGGCACATGAGCTCCTTACAGCCAGAAATGTTTGGTGGTTTTGCTCACAGCTATTTTTCCAGCACCCCAAACAGTGCCTAATTATAGTAGACACTCAAGTATTTCTTAAATGACTTAATGAATGAATATAATTCAAGATGAACTGGAAGCTAACCAGTTCATAAAGCAAAATATTTGTGGATTTCTAAATGGAGGAATGATAAAATAGGATGCTGTCATTTATAACAAATGTTGGCAAACTACAGCCTAAGGACCAAATCAGGCCTAATGTCTGGTTTTGTAAATAAAGTTTTATTGGAATACAACCATGTTCATTTGCTTACATGTTGTCTGTGACTGCTGTCACACTATCATGGCACAGTTGATTATCTGTGGCAGAGGCTGTGTGGTTCACAAAGCTGGAAATATTACTATCTGGCTTTTCTATAGAAAAAGCTTGCCAACCTCTGAACTAGGAAATTAAGTTCAAATTAAGACTTTCCATGATGTAATATGTTTGTAATTTTCTTACTGATCAAGATTTTTAAAAATTCCCAAATGTATCACGCCTTTTATTTTCTCTATGCCTTTTCTCTCTGTTGGATACAACCAGTGTCCTGTGCTCCACTCCAGGTCTCTCCAACATTGCAAATATATACACCTAAGAACTATATGCAAAATAAACATAGTTGTGTAGCAAACCATTGCCGAATGTCTGCTATAGGCTGAACATAATATTATGCACTTTTAATCTTATATCTTCACTATAGGCTTTCAAAGTAGATATTATTATCCCATGTTTTTCCTATTGAGAAAAGAGGAATTAAGCAACTTATCCAATGGTTCACAGAAAACAAAGGCTTTGACTGAGGTTTGAGCTAAGATTTGTCAGATCTGCTTGTAATTTGGTTTGGTTTTGCTCATTGCATGTTCAGAAATAAGCCAGTTTACAAAGCGGGAAATGGGACATGTCCAATTTCATAGAAATCTTGATTTGAGGTTTAAAATATAATCAAATCATTTTTAAAATCTTCTATTGATGTTTAAATCAGCCAAAGGCAATTTTATTGTAAAAAGCCATTAACTGGCATGACTTTAAACAATAAAATCAATTCAGAAACTGTTCATTCAGTTAAAAATCTGAGATGGTCATATTAGTGCAATTGTATTTGAACTAGCCTAAGTATAATTTCATTCATATCTAGCCCTAAATCATACTGCGCTCTTTACCCGGGCAGCTCCCATACCATCTGCCAATGCACAGATGGGCTGGTCTGTGCATACGGGGTTTTCTTTACATGCTAGATGTAATAGCAACAATGATGAACCTGGTGTGTCCGTCAGGAGCCTAGCTTGTAGGCCAGTTCTTCCTCACATCCTCCTTGGGCAGCAGGCAAGTGACTGGCATTATCTAATCACAGTTTCTATTTATGACCCCCCACTTCAAATCACTTCTCTAGCTCAGGCTGGTTCTTTCCCTCCACTAATAACTAGATTTCAGCTTTCCCTAGATTTCAGCTTTCCCTTAAGATTGTATTTCATCAGCCACTGGCACATCTCTTCTGCTGCTAATGCCACACTGATCTGCTTTTGCAAGTTTCCAGACCTTCTTTTATCACCTTAGGGGCTACCTCCTGGCCAGGATTTGCTCTCCTTCCCTGACCCTTCCATATGCCCCTCTTCCCCACAAGCTCCAGCATCAACCCCCTGGCCAGATTTAATTTCTTATCCTTGTCTATTCAAGCAGACACGAAAACAAAAACAGAATTTCCCTGGAAAGAGCTTCATTTCCCATGGCCAAACGTAGCATAGCTTTCACCATCAGGACACATCTTCTAGGGTTCTGCTGAGTCCCTTGAGGGGCCTAGAGAAACAGTGAGACAGATGTAAGGAAAGGGAATAAAGTGTCTTACGTGAAAGCACGTCCAGTATCTTCCGGATATTATGTTAAATAAACACTGCAGGGTAATTCAGTATTTATAGAAGGAAAAAAAAAACAGCCTTAATGATGATAGGGCATCAGAGAAATTTAATTACTTCTTAAGGTCTCTTTTGTGCAAGGCAGTGTTCACATGACAACTTGGGTGACTTCTTCTTTGTGGTATTGCTTCTCTCCTCCCAAGAAGGTGCTAAAAGAAATTAGCTGTGGGTGGAGAAAGGTGCTTTTCATAAAGAGACCCCAATACCCATCCACACCAGCTCTCCTGGGATAAGATATAAAATGCCTCAAGTTCCTGTGCTTAGCCAGCAGGTACTAGGGAGCACTGCCCAGGAGGCCAGGTGCTATGGGACACTGATGCCGGGACATACCCTGCAGAATTCTAGAGTTCCCCAGGAAATAATGGTGAGGGCTTCTGTAAAGGAGATATCCACAATTGTAACCTTCTCTTGTCCAATATGGCAATGTTGTTTGATGGGGACTACAAAAATGGTTAATGTTGGCAGAATTTTTTCTCTCCCTACCATGAAAACCCCAGAAGTGCATTGCAGATACTCAGAAACCTTTGGGAGTCCACAGACAGGATTGCATGTGACACTGCAATCTGGACAGGGCCTGCTTGAGTCAGCACTCCAATAAACATAGGTAGGCCTAATCCACCATGCGTTCACCCTAAACCTCTCCTCTGGACAGAGCCCTGTGCTATCGGAGTATATTCACTACGAATATGATGTTTCCTCTACTTCCCAAAAATGCTGTATAGTAATTAAGTTATATAGACTGCTCTTAGATATAGTTTTCAGATATCTCTTTCCAAAAGGAAAGTATAACATTTAATTCCACAACCAGGTCAAGGAATAGATAGATCTCTTCTAGGAATGCTGGAATTTCTGCATAATTAGTATGACATTTCTTTGAGAATGCATGTTCATGGAGTTAGGAAGTCAAGAATTTTTTTTTTTTTTTTTTTTTTTTTTTTTTTTTTTTTGAGACGGAGTCTCACTCTGTCGCCCAGGCTGGAGTGCAGTGGCATGATCTCGGCTCACTGCAAGCTCTGCCTCCCAGGTTCACACCATTCTCCTGCCTCTGCTTCCTGAGTAGCTGGGACTACAGGTGCCTGCCACCATGCCAAATTTTTTTTTTTCTTTTTGTATTTTTAGTAGAGATGGGGTTTCACCACGTTAGCCAGGGTGGTCTCAATTTCCTGACCTCATGATCCGCCCACCTTGGCCTCCCAAAGTGCTGTGATTACAGGCGTGAGCCACAATGCCCGGCCAAGACTTTTATGCTAAACCAGTGACTTCATCATTGGGGACCATAGTTTCTTCAATAGAAAGATAATGCAAAAGACCCTAGAAATATTTTTTGATTCTTGGTTTTCTTTGTCTAATCCCCACCACAAATCAAACCAACCACTACGTACTATTAATCCACCATCTGCTTCTTGTGTGTTTCCTTTCTCACCATCTTTAATATTCTGCCTTGGTAGAACAGTCCCTTATAATGTTTCTTCCCGGTGGTGGTAATCACCCTCTAAATAGTTTCTTTCCCTCTAGTCTCCCTACCCAAGCCATAAACACCCACCACTTCAAATCCATATCACAAAGGAAAATCACGGCTGTCTTAAATGTAAATCTGATCATGGTACTCCTCTGCTTAATGTATTTCAAAGTTCAAAGCACCTCCTCTGCCCTCTTTCTCTCTGGATCCCCAGAATCTGGCCACCTTGTATATGGTTTGAACTTTCTAATGGAGATAATATATTGACTTTTTTAAATGGACTTTCAGGAACTTTTTTAAAAATTGAAATTTTAATTTTGAGATAATTGTAGATGCACATGCAGTTATAAGAAATAATACAGAGATGCCGGGCTTGATGGCTCACGCCTGTAATCCCAGCACTTTGGGAGGCCGAGGCGGGCGGATCACGAGGTCAGGAGATGGAGACCATCCTGGCTAACCCGGTGAAACCCTGTCTCTACTAAAAATACAAAAACTTAGCTAGACGTGGTGACAGGCACCTGTAGTCCCAGCTACCTGGGAGGCTGAGGCAGGAGAATGGTGTGAACCCAGAAGGTGGAGCTTGCAGTGAGCGGAGATCACGCCACTGCACTCCAACCTGGGTGAGAGAGTGAGACTCCGTCTCAATAAATAAATAAATAAATAAATAAATAAATAAATAATAGAGAGAGATCCTTTACCCAGTTTCCACCAGCGATAACATCTTGTGAAACCGTGATACAGTATCACAACCAAGATATTAATGTTGATATATCAAGATGCAGAAGATTTCCATCACCACAGAGATACCTTTCCTTGCCCTTTTGTAGCCAAACCCACTTGCCATGGTATGAATGTACCATAATTTGTTTAATCATTTGTATGGTGAAGATTATCTTAGCTCTTCCCAGCTTTTGGCTACTACAAATAAAACTGCTATGAGCATCCATGTGCAGACGTGAACATAAGTTTCAATTTCTCTGGGATGACTGCCCAAGAGTGCAATTTCTGGGCTGTATGGTAGTCGCATGTTTAATTTTCTAAGACACTGCAAAACTGTTTCCCTGAGTGCTTTTTCCATTTTATATTCTACCAGCAATATGTAAGAGCCAGACAGTTTCTCCATAGACTTGCCAGCATTTGTTGTGGTCATCATTTTTAAAAATTTTAGCTATTCTACTAGGTGTGTAGAGATATTAATATCTCATTGTGGTTTTGTGTTCCTCTAATGGCTGATGTTGGTGATATGGTTAGCCTTTGTTCCACACCCAAATCTCATCTTGAATTGTAATTGCCATAATCCCCATAATCGTCACGTGTCAAGGGAAAGACCAGGTGGAGGTAATTGCATCACGGGGCGTTTTTCACCATGCTGTTCTTGTGATAGTGAGTTCTCAGAAGATCTGCTGGTTTTATAAAGCCTCTTCCCCACTTCGCTTGGCACTTCTCCTTCCTGATGCCTTGTGAAGAAAATGTCTTGCTTCCATTTCCCCTTCCGCCATGATTGTAAGTTTCCTGAGGCCACCCAAGCCAAGCTGAACTGTGAGTCAATTAAACCTTTTTCCTTTATAAATTATCCCGTCTCAGGCAGTTCTTTATAGCAGTGTGAGAACCAACCAATACAGTTGGTGAACAACTTTTCATGTGCTTATTTATTATCTGTGTATCTTTCTTCTTCAATAAAATACCTGTGGATGTCTTTTGCCCATGTTATAATTGAATTGTTTGGCTTTTATAAACTGTTGAATTTTGAGAGTTATTTATACAGGTTAAGTAGTAGTTCTTTGTTTGATATATGGTTTGCAGATATGTTCTCCTAGTCTGTAGCTTGTCTTTTCATCCTGTTAAGAGTCATTTGCACAGCACATTTTTAAAATTTTGATGAGGTCTAATATGTCAATTTTTGTTTTTATAGATGGGGCTTTTAGTGCCAAATCTAAGAGATCTTTGCCTAGCCCTGGATCACAAAAATTTTCTCCTGTATTTTTGTTTGCTTGCTATATGTTTTATAGTTTTATATTTTTCACTTAAGTTTATGATCCATTCTGTATTAATTTTTTTTTTTTTTTTTTGAGACGGAGTCTCGCTCTGTCACCCAGGGTGGAGTGCAGTGGCTGGATCTCAGCTCACTGCAAGCTCTGCCTCCCGGGTTTATGCCATTCTCCTGCCTCAGCCTCCCGAGTAGCTGGGACTACAGGCGCCTGCCACCTCGCCCAGCTAATTTTTTTTTTTTTTTTTTTTTTTTGTATTTTTTTAGTAGAGACGGGGTTTCACCGTGTTAGCCAGGATGGTCTCGATCTCCTGACCTCGTGATCCACCCGTCTCGGCCTCCCAAAGTGCTGGGATTACAGGCTTGAGCCACCGCGCCCGGCCACTGTATTAATTTTTTATAAGGTGTAAAGCTTAGGTCAAGGATCCCCTCCTCTTTCTTCCTTTCTTCTTTCCTTCCTTCCTGCTCCCTGCCACCTATCCTCCCTTGTCTCTTTTTTTACCCCTGCCTATGGATGTCCGATTGTTCTGTCACCATTTGTTAAAAGGCTTAGCGGCACTTTTTTTCTTTTTTGAGAAGAAATCTTGCTCTGTCACCCACTCTGAAGTGCAGCAGCATGATCTCGGCTCACTGCAACCTCTCCCTCCCAGGTTCACATGATCCTCCTGCCTCAGCCTCCCAAGTAGCTGGGAGTACAGATGCCCGCCACCAAGCCTGGCTAATTTTTATGTTTTTACTAAAGACAGTTTCTCCATGTTGGTCAGGCTGGTCTCAAACTCCTGACCTCAAGTGATCTGCCTGCCTCAGCCTTCCAAAGTGTTGGGATTACAGGCATGAACCACTGTGCCTGGCCAAGGCTTAGCAGGCACTTTTAAATGGGATCTCTCCATTGGATCTCTTCCCTCGTTCCCCATCAGTTGAGACCTCCTTTCTCTGACCTTCATGATGTCTTGCCCCCTCCACTCCCACCCAGACCTCCAGAAGCCTTATTCGTGACCTTCAATCAAGGCCAAAGTCCTGAAGTTTTCCTACTGCTCAGCACCTGTTCAGGAAGGAGATAAGGACATCCACAAAGACAGGCTGTGACTCCTCCACAGAGACTCCTTAGGATTTCAGCAGCACCGCCCTCTCTACTGCCGGCTCAGCTGCCTTCCATTCCTTGTCCTTCCCCTATATCTCTTCAATGACCTCAATTCCAAAGAACTAAAAAAACCGACTCTTGTTTAGATGTGACAACTCATTTGTGGAAACAGGATTTTTAGTTTAAAATCTCTGGATTTCCCTGAACTTGGCTCCCCAATTTCACAGCACATCAGACTGTGTCCTGGCTCTTTGTTGACTACTTCATTTCATGGCTACCATAGTGGAGGAATTTGTCATGCTCAGATATCTGGGTAGTGTAACCTAAATACTTATGTGCTAATTAAAGAGTCGACAGGAAACTGTGTGGGCTTCTCCTTTGCCTTCTCCGTTTCTTAAAGTTTCATATGTGTCACAGCTGGACTCACTCTCAACATGAACAACCCTGATTTAAAATCATCTAAACCTATGTGTGCTTGAGGCAACACCTCCATGTAAGGATGTCAAAGGCCATTCCTTCACTGACAGATCCTTGAGGGAAAACAGTTTAAGCTGAGATGGCATACGGAGACAACGCAGTTATTCAGACAACCCCCTGGGTATATTCTTGGTCAGGAGAGAGCAATTCCGTCTTTTGGGCTGTGAAAACATGGACTCTGAGGTTCATTCTGAGTCAATCTATGATCATCCTTGGTTTTATTTTGCTAAACCCAGAATGTGGTTAAATGCAGCATGAGGGTGTCCTTTATCCATGGGTCCATTTTAATGGGCCCTGGTATTTCCATCCCTGTCCATTCTTATTCAGTGTCACTGTCATCAATGAATTTGATCATACTTCTGCCTGAGGCACTTTAAGCAAATTGGACATTTTTTTTAATAATAAAAAGCTGACAAATGAAATGTTTAAAAATAGGATGGTGCTGACTCTGAGAATGTATCTGAAATGGATGTGAGAAGAGTAGAAGGGTCTCTGTCGGGATTTTTTGTGCTCTTCTATGACATTAAACATTCTATATCCATTAGGAGATGTTGTCCATCATTTTAAAAATATTAAATAATTTCTTTAGTGCAACTATATGGAAAACTTTGACATGAACACTAGTTGGGTAGAGGAGGAAGGTACATACATGAAATAGTCCCCATCCCTAACTTTTCAAGCTATTAAGACTCTTACAATCCTTTAATACTTAGTTTTCCTAAGTATTAGGATGTCTGCTTGGTCACTATTACAGGTAGTTTCTCATTCTTCAAGTCCTTTATAAATTAGCATCCATAACAATTAGCTGGCATATGCAAAACTTCTCTGGAACCCGTCTTGTACAGTGTTTGTGTAGCATTAGTGAAATCATGTATTGCTATTTAGTACCCCAGGTGGGTTGTCCTTCTCTACCTCTCCTGCCCCAATCATAAATTCTTCATCAATTAGGGTCAGTTTAGCTTCTTTACAATTGAAAGTATAAATGTAGGCATAACATTTTTATCTATACTGACTATGTGGTCAAACTTTGGGTTTACTTGTTTATATAGTTTTCTTGATTTATTCAGTATTGCTAGAAGTTAAATAGCTTTGTTTACAAGCTGAGTGGATGCTCTTCAGCAAAATATTAATAGCAGTTTAGGGCTAGTGTGAAAGTCCTTCAGGAGGCATCACTTGATGGCATCACTCTCTCAAGCTCTCAAAATTATAAGATCTATTTTAAGAAACTTGACAATTTCTCTTGCCTTTAATTGCACTTTCTAGCATTTGGCAAGGAATCTACTATAGTCACAATAACTTTACTTTCAATACTGTATAATCACATAATCTTGTAAAGGCATTAAAAGCCATTGTTACTCTTTTAATTTTTAAATTTACACTTAAATCAATAGAGTACAATGCTACCAATGCAAACTATTTAACGGAGGTGGAAATCAGATAAAAAACCTCCAATAGAGAGCTAAGTTTTCATTTATTAAGCAAAACAATTATCACAACTTACTTTTCCACTTGCTATTATATGAAAAACACAAAACAGTGGAATAAACAGTAGATATAGAGATGGGAGTTTAAAAACTCCCATCCCATACAAACAAAACATGAGTTTGTATGAGACATGCACCTCTTCTCAGCTCTGTGTATTTATTTGCTTCTTTAGGTTTCTGCTTCCTCACTTATAAAATGAGTGTTTTTAAAACCTACCTTGAAAAGGTATTGTGAGCTTAGTAAAATATCGGATATGGTACAGAGCTCAACACATAATAGGTGCTCAGTAAATGGTAATTCATGATAATATGAATCCCCTTTCATCCTTTCTTGCTTTTTTCTTTGATCACTAGAATCTAACATTCTATATATCTAATCTCCAAAAACTAAAAAACATACTTCTCTTACTTAGATGTGAGAACTCATTTGTGGAAACAGGATGTTGAATTTAAAATCTGTGGTTTCCGTGGACTTGGTTCCCCAATTTCACAGCACATCAGACTGTGTCCTGGCTCCTTGCTGACTACTTCATTTCACGGCTACCATACTGGAAGAAATTGTCATGCTCAGATAGCTGGGTAGTGTAAACTAAACACTTATGTGCTAATGAAAGAGTCAACGGGAAACTGTTTGGGCCTCTCCTTTGCCTTCTCCATTTCCTAATGTTTCATATGTGTCACAGCTATATTCACTCTCAACATGAACAACCCTGATTGTTGTTTGATCTGAGATTGTGGCACAATAGCCAACCAAATCTAAGTTAAATAAAACACCTTTGAGCATTCTTCACTCATTACATTCATTTCCTCTCCCACAGCCTAGCTGGGTGCCCTGGAGAGGTAGGAGTGGTTAACAGTCCCAGGAGGAGGACAGGAAAGTGCATGCAATATGGCCTCCTACCTTTGCCCCTTTCCACCCTGTGACTCCCAAACCACAAAATACAGGACTGAATTAACAGAGAAATCAAAGCTAGCATTAAAATGCATGTCTGTCAAAGATCAGATGGCTGTAGATGTGTGGTATTATTTCTGAGGACTCTGTTCTGTTCCATTGGTCTATATCTCTGTTTTGGTACCAGTACCATGCTGTTTTGGTTACTGTAGCCTTGTAGTATAGTTTGAAGTCAGGTAGCGTGATGCCTCCAGCTTTGTTCTTTTGACTTAGGATTGTCTTGGAGATGCGGGCTCTTTTTTGGTTCCATATGAACTTTAAAGCAGTTTTTTCCAATTCTGTGAAGAAACTCATTGGTAGCTTGATGGGGATGGCATTGAATCTATAAATTACCTTGGGCAGTATGGCCATTTTCATGATATTGATTCTTCCTATCCATGAGCATGGTATGTTCTTCCATTTGTTTGTGTCCTCTTTTATTTCACTGAGCAGTGGTTTGTAGTTCTCCTTGAAGAGGTCCTTTACATCCCTTGTAAGTTGGATTCCTAGGTATTTTATTCTCTTTGAAGCAATTGTGAATGGAATTTCATTCATGATTTGGCTCTGTGTTTGTCTGTTATTGGTGTATAAGAATGCTTGTGATTTTTGCACATTAATTTTGTATCCTGAGACTTTGCTGAAGTTGCTTATCAGCTTAAGGAGATTTTGGGCTGAGACAATGGGGTTTTCTAAATATACAATCATGTCATCTGCAAACAGGGACAATTTGACTTCTTCTTTTCCTAACTGAATACCCCTGATTTCTTTCTCTTGCCTAATTGCCCTAGCCAGAACTTCCAACACTACGTTGAATAGGAGTGGTGAGAGAGGGCATCCCTGTCTTGTGCCAGTTTTCAAAGGGAATTTTTCCAGTTTTTGCCCATTCAGTATGATATTGGCTGTGGGTTTGTCATAAATAGCTCTTATTATTTTGAGGTACGTTCCATCAATACCGAATTTATTGAGCGTTTTTAGCATGAAGGGCTGTTGAATTTTGTCAAAAGCCTTTTCTGCATCTATTGAGATAATCATGTGGTTCTTGTCTTTGGTTCTGTTTATATGCTGGATTATGTTTATTGATTTGCGAATGTTGAACCAGCCTTGCATCCCAGGGATGAAGCCCACTTGATCATGGTGGATAAGCTTTTTGATGTGTTGTTGAATCCGGTTTGCCAGTATTTTATTGAGGATTTTTGCATCGATGTTCATCAGGGATATTGGTCTAAAATTCTCTTTTTTTGTTGTGTCTCTGCCAGGCTTTGGTATCAGGATGATGTTGGCCTCATAAAATGAGTTAGGGAGGATTCCCTCTTTTTCTATTGATTGGAATAGTTTCAGAAGGAATGGTACCAACTCCTCCTTATACCTCTGGTAGAATTCAGCTGTGAATCCATCTGGTCCTGGACTTTTTTTGGTTGGTAGGCTATTAATTATTGCCTCAATTTCAGAGCCTACTATTGGTCTATTCAGGGATTCAACTTCTTCCTGGTTTAGTCTTGGAAGAGTGTAAGTGTCCAGGAAATTATCCATTTCTTCTAGGTTTTCCAGTTTATTTGCGTAGAGGTGTTTATAGTATTCTCTGATGGTAGTTTGTATTTCTGTGGGGTCGGTGGTGATATCCCCTTTATCATTTTTAATTGCGTCGATTTGATTCTTCTCTCTTTTCTTCAAGAAATGGGGAAAGGATTCCCTATTTAATAAATGGTGCTGGGAAAATTGGCTAGCCATAAGTAGAAAGCTGAAACTGGATCCTTTCCTTACTCCTTATACGAAAATTAATTCAAGATGGATTAGAGACTTAAATGTTAGACCTAATACCATAAAAATCCTAGAGGAAAACCTAGGTAGTACCATTCAGGACATAGGCATGGGCAAAGACTTCATGTCTAAAACACCAAAAGCAATGGCAGCAAAAGCTAAAATTGACAAATGGGATCTAATTAAACTAAAGAGCTTCTGCACAGCAAAAGAAACTACCATCAGAGTGAACAGGCAACCTACAGAATGGGAGAAAATTTTTGCAATCTACTCATCTGACAAAGGGCTAATATCCAGAACCTACAAAGAACTCAAACAAATTTACAAGAAAAAAACAAACAACCCCATCAAAAAGTGGGCAAAGGATATGAACAGACATTTCTCAAAAGAAGACATTCATACAGCCAACAGACACATGAAAAAATGCTCATCATCACTGGCCATCAGAGAAATGCAAATCAAAACCACAATGAGATACCATCTCACACCAGTTAGAATGGCGATCATTAAAAAGTCAGGAAACAACAGGTGCTGGAGGGGATGTGGAGAAATAGGAACACTTTTACACTGTTGGTGGGATTGTAAACTAGTTCAACCATTATGGAAAACAGTATGGCGATTCCTCAAGGATCTAGAACTAGATGTACCATATGACCCAGCCATCCCATTACTGGGGATATACCCAAAGGATTATAAATTATGCTGCTATAAAGACACATGCACACGTATGTTTATTGCAGCACTATTCACAATAGCAAAGACTTGGAATCAACCCAAATGTCCATCAGTGACAGATTGGATTAAGAAAATGTGGCACATATACACCATGGAATACTATGCAGCCATAAAAAAGGATGAGTTTGCATCCTTTGTAGGGACATGGATGCAGCTGGAAACCATCATTCTCAGCAAACTATCACAAGAACAGAAAACCAAACACCGCATGTTCTCAGTCATAGGTGGGAACTGAACAATGAGATCACTTGGACTCAGGAAGGGGAACATCACACACCGGGGCCTATCATGGGGAGGGGGGAGGGGGGAGGGGGGAGGGATTGCATTGGGAGTTATACCTGATGTAAATGACGAGTTGATGGGTGCAGCAGACCAACATGGCACAAGTATACATATGTAACAAACCTGCACGTTATGCACATGTACCCTACAACTTAAAGTATAATAATAATAATAAATAAATTTTTTAAAAAAAAATGCATGTCTGTATCTGCACCAAACATTTTTTTTCTTCTCTACTGTTATGTTAAGTTTGTCCCTTTTCCTGCCTAAAGACAGTCTCTCCACTTGTGCCTTGATTCTTTCTTATAGTGGTCATCTCTTTGCTTATATTGCTCATCTGATTTTGTATGTTGTCTACTTTTTCCTTTAAGCTCCTGTCTGATAAATACAACGTCTATCATATCTGAGTCTGGTTCTGATAATTGTCTCTTCAGACTGCCTTGCCTTCTGAAATGACTTGTAATTTTGGGCTGGCAACCAGAGTTGTTTCAGATAATAGGCACAAACGTAGATTTGCCTTTAATATGAGGATTTGTGTTAATCTGGCTAGGAGTCAGGATGTTTAAAGTTTATTGTAGCTAGAGGCAACAGAGGCTTCAAATTCCTCTACTGGTATTGTTTTATCCTCCCTTCTTGACTTTGGGTCTTCCCCATATACTCTTCCTTAGGTAGAGTCTGCGCCTTGCAACTTTTTCACCTGTAATTCACTGTTATTATTACTGTAAGTTGGTTAGTTTAGTGGTAAGATGTGGGGAAAGGGAGCATTCTATAATCTTCTACTTGTGTCTTAGTATTTTAGTGGGCTTATGTCTCAGGGGTGTCAACTTCAGAAGTATTTATCGCTTTTCTAGGAGTACATCTCTTCCTCCACTGTTTCTAAGTCCCTTTCTAGCTAAACCATTCCTATTCTTTGAAGCCCTTTCCCCTGTTGACTACGGTTAAAATAAAATAAAATGGAGAATAGACCTGAGAAACTCCTGAGCAGATGAAGCCAGTTAATCCACAGTGGTAACCTTCACCTTGTTAGATTTGCAAACATAAGCAAAACTTAACTTGAACTGTTTTTTGTAAGTGCCTAATTAAAGAAAAATGAAACTTAAGATCAACTAACCAGAAGATGCCAGCTAACTTATAGCTCTATATCTAAGGACTTACCAATAGGATAGAACAAATAAGGCAATTGCATAACTGTAACCAATCAAGTATTTTCTTTACATTGTTTCTGAGTTCACCCTATAAAAGCCCTCTCCTTGTGTACCCTTGGGGGAATCCAAGCCACCTTCAATTTGGTGCTTCCCAATTCATAAATCACTGTTTGTTCAAATAAAGTCTTTAAAATTTTATCGTGCCTCAATTTACCTTCAAACACTAGGCTCTTATTTTCCCTTAGGTAAGACAGGAAGGGCTTGAACAGACATCAGTGGGGCAGAGTTGCCTTCCCCCAGCTGGGATAATGTTTCAAAATTATCTTCTAATGAAGTCCTTCACCCTGGAGATTAGGGCTTTGTTGTGAGAATTTCACCATGGCTATTGTTTCTTCATCCATGTCTCTGCCTGCCAGGGCCATGTAGGAAGATTTCACAGCTTCTCCCCATGAGAAAATGGTAGGGTCTCTAGAAGAAACCCGGGAAAGTATGTGAGTCCCTATGACTGCTGCCCCCAGGAGTTTCCCATTCTCATGCAAGTCTAGACATAGACTCCAGCAATCTGTCAAAATTACTATTTAAGCATTTCTACCAGTTGTGGTCCCAGCAGTTTCTGCTCCATGTAAGCTGATCTTAGTTGATATGTCTCCTAGATATGCTCCAGATTTCGGGTGATGGTCTGTCCTGCAACCTTAGTTCTCTGATGGAACTAAGAAAGTTATGATTTTCAGCTTGTGTAGCTTCCTCTTATTGTAAGGACAAGAGCAATAACTTCCAATTTTAACATATCAGAGCTGAAACAAGAAATCCCTCCACCTGTGTTTTGAATTCTGTATGTCCTTACTCTTAACTACTACTTTTTTTTTTTTTTTTAAATTATACTTTAAGTTCTGGGATACATGTGCATAATGTGCAGGTTTGTTACATAGGTATACACGTGCCGTGGTGGTTTGCTGCACCCATCAACTGTCATCTACATTAGGTATTTCTCCTAATGCTATCCCTCCCCTAGCCTCCCACCCCCATAACAGGACCTGATGTGTGATGTTCCCCTCCCTGTGTCCATATGCTCTCATTGTTCACCTCTCACTTATGAGTGAGAACATGCAGTGTTTGGTTTTCTGTTCCTGTGTTAATTTGCTGAGAATGATGGTTTCCAGCTTCATCCATGTCCCTGCAAAGGACATGAAATCGTCATTTTTTATGGCTGTATAGTATTACATAGTGTACATGTGCCACATTTTCTTTATCCAGTCTATCATAGATGGGCACTTGGGTTGGTTCCAAGTCTTTGCTATTATGAATAGTGCTGCAATAAACATACGTGTGCATGTGTCTTTATAGTAGAATGATTTATAATTATTTGGATATATACCCAGTAATGCAATTGCTGGGTTTAAATGGTATTTCTGGTTCTAGATCCTTGAGGAATTGCCACATTATCAAACTACCACTTTCTAATCTTGGCTGTGCATTGGAATCACCTGAAAAACTTTAGAAATTACTGATGCCTGGGCTCCCTCCCTAGAGGGTCTGATTTAATTAGTCTGGGACTGAGAACTATTGCCCTAGTGTTCATATGCTTTGCAGACCAGAGTAGGTTTTTTTTTTTCAAAACCTAAATTTGATCACATTAGTCCTGTTGTTTAAAATACTTCAGTGACTATGCATTGCTTTAACAAAAGAAAATAAACATGCTTACATGGTTTACAGAATTCTATAGTCTTGCCTCTGCCTAAGTTTTCACTTCTCCTGGCCCTCTTTTATTTCCTCACTGCACTCCCTCTCCCCACATCCATTCATCCTACAAATATTAGTGAACACCTACTTATGACCTAGGCACTAACTGAGATATTGAATATACTGTAATGAACAAAACATAGCTAGTGCCTGTGCATATGGAGCTTACATTTTTGTTGCAGGGAAGATAGACACTAAATAAACCAAACGAATATGGTACACATATATGTACATGTATATATATAAATATGTATGTATGTTTAGGCATAATGTTGTACAGCAGATTCTAAAACTTACTCATCTTACATAACTGCAACTTTATGCCCATTGAATAGCAACCCACATTTCCCCTTCCCAATAGTTCCTGGTAACCACCAGGAACTCTCTGCTTCTGTGACTATGATTATTTAGATACCTGACATAAGTGGAATCATGCAGTATTTGTCCTTCTGTGACTGGCTTATCTTAGTTAACATAATGTCCTCAGGTTTGTCCATGTAACAACACATGATAGAATTGCATATGATAGATATGCTAGATAGATAGGCTAGATATGATAGAGCTGTATATGATAGAATTTCCTTTTTCACAAAAAAAATGAATAATATTTTTGTATCCATTCGTCCACTGATGAAAATTTAAGGTGTTTCCAAATCTTGGCTATTGTGAATAATGTTACAATGTACAAGGGTGGGAGCAGTGTGCAGATACCATTTGAAGATCCTGATTTCAATTCTTATGGCTATATAAACCTGGAAGTAGAATTACTGGATCACCTGGTAGTTGCATTTTGGTTTTTGAGGAACCTCCATACTATTTTCCATTGCAGCTGCACCAATTTACATTCCTACCAAAAATGTACAAGGGTTGTAATTAATCCACATCTTTGCCAATACCGTGGTCTTCTGTTTTTTTGATAGCCATTCTAACAGGTGTGAAGTGCTATCTCATCGTGACACTGATTTGCATTTTCTGATTATTAGTGATGTTGAACATCTTTCATATTGTGGACCATTTGTATGTTTTCTTCAGAGAAGTCTCTATTCAATTCCTTTGCCCATTTTTTAAATCAGTGTGTTTGTTTGTTTGCTATTGAGTTATAACGGTTCCTTATATATTTACACATTAACCTCTTATCAGATAAATGGCTAATGAATATTTTCTCCCATTCTGTAGGTTGCCTTTTCACTCTGTTGATTGTTTTCTTTGCTGGGCTGAAGCTTTTTAGTTTGATATAGTCCCATTTGTCTATTTTTGCTTTTGCTGCTTATGCTTTTGTTGTCATATCTAAGAAACCATTGCCAAAATCAGTGTCATGAAGCTTTATGAAACAGGGTAAGAGAATAGAGAATGATAAAGGTACTATTTTAAATAGAAAAAAAAAACAGGGAATGCTTCTCTAATGGAGTGACAATTGAAGCAGAAATCTAAATGAATGAATGATGAAGCAAACACTGTTGAAAACAGTGTTCAAATCAAAGGAAACAGCAAGTGCAAAGGTCTAGCAAGGAGACCAGAGTAGCTTCAGTAAAAGGAATGCTGTGTAGATAAGATAAGTTGTATATGAGACTATAAAAGAGCTTATTAGGGAGACAGAATCACACCAGGACTTGCAGGCAATGGGAAGGAATTCAGATCTCATTTCAAATGAGATTGAGATGCAGATGCCAGCCATTAGATAATTGTGAGCAAAACAGGGACATTAACTTAGGTTTTTAAAACATTACTCTGGTTACTGTGTAAGACTGTAATAGTGCAAGTAACAAGAATAAAGTTGAATTAAGAATTTATAATAATCTTGGCAAATAATGTCTTGGATTAAGTTGCTAGCAGAGAAGAACAAGAAAAGTGACCAGAATCTGGATGCATTTTGAAGGAAAGCAGAGAAAATTCTCAGGGGAACTTGATGTGGAATTTGCATGAAAACTAGGAGTCTCAAATTACTCTATGGTTTGGTTAATGAGAAGGAGCATGAATAGTTAATTTTTACCAAGGAGAGAAGAAAAAGGTCTTTTGGGGAAAAGGCCAACAGTTCAGACTTAGAATAACTTTGAGAGGCCTAATAAATAAGTTTGAGATGCCAAGGGATAATTCTGAGAAGATAGCAAGATTTATTAAACTGGAATTCAGGGGAGAGATCTGATCAGATATAATGATAATAATTACAAAAACTTTACACAGCATTTAAAACCATGGTACTAGGTGAAGTCACCTTAGATGTGACTGTAGGTAGAGAAACAGAGAAGTACCAGTTCTGAATCCCAGTGCCATCCAAAATGTTGTGGTAGGAACATATGACTTTGGTAAAGAAAAGGACACTGAGAAGAAGCAACCAGTGTAACTGAAGTAGATTAAATAGCGTCATGCCCTGAGACCAAGTAAAGAAACTCAAGAAGAAGAAAAGAAATGCCAAGGCTACATATTCTACATATACCAAATAACAAATGGACTGACAATGACCATTGAATCTGTCAATATGGAGGATACTAGGGACCTTGATGAGAGCATCACCCTATTAGTAGGGTGAAGGGAATAATAGCCTGACTGGGGTTAGCATAGAAGAAAAGAGGTTCCACATCTGCTAATGGGAAGGTAGCTTGTATTGGATTAATTCCTCTAGGTGGTAATAATTACAAACTCTGCATAAAATTTAAAGAACGTGAAAGTACAGAAGAGCAGCCAAATCAACCAGTAGCTGAAAAGGAATCTGCCACTTAAAAGAAGATAAACGCTCTGGGTAAGATTTGCATTTAATGGGCCTTCTCCCGAGAAATCTCAGTAAGGATAGCATAGCTCTGCAGGAACTCGGGCTGAAAGTCACAGTGGTGCTTGTTTCAGAAGTCTGAGAATGGAGGTTAGGACTCCTGAGCTACTTTTAAAGTGAGGAGAAAGGAAGAATCCACACAGCCACAGAGAGAAAGCCCAATATCTGTACATAAACTCTGCCCAGATCCTTAGTTGAGCCCAGCTGTGATTATCTGGGGAAATGCCCTTAGCCCAAAGGAAAGCAATGACAGACAAAAAGAACTAAGCAGAGATTCCAGCTGCTACCCATCACATGAAGACCCAGTTTGGAGTTTGAGTGTAACCAAGTATCTTAGTCAATTCAAGCTTCTATAACAAAGTGCCATAAACTAGGAGGCTTATCAACAACAGGCATTTATTTTTCACATTTCTGGAGGCTGGATGGCATGTATCATAGCACCAGCATGGTTGGTTTGGGTGAAGGCTTTTTTTCAGGTTGCAGACTAATGACTTCTCATTGTACCCTGACATAGTGCAAAGAGAGCTAGCTGGCTTTCTGGCCTCTCCTTATAGGGTCACTAATCCCTTTCATGAGTGCTCCACTCTCCTGACATAATTACCTTCCAAAGGCCCCATCTCTAAATACCATCACATTGGGATTGGATTTCAACATATGAATTTGGTGAAACATAAACATTCAGTCCATAGCACTAAGTTAACTGCTGGGAAGAACAAAAAATAAACATGCTTCAGAGGATGATGAAAGAACCCAGAACTTTTACACTATATCATCCATAATGTCTAGTATACTATAAAAAATACTAGACATCAGAAGAAACAGGGAAATACGACCTACAGTCGATAGAAAAAGTAATCAATAGCAAAATATCTTGAAGTAATCTAGACATTGGAATGAGCAAAAATGGACTTGAAAGACACTTACAAATATGTTCAAAGGCTTAATGAATAATATAGTCATCTAATTAAACAGATATATGAGAATAAAATAAGAATCGAGTCAAAATTTTAGAATGAAAATTAGAGTAGTTTGATTAAAATTTTCACTAAATTGGATTAAGAGAGATTGGTGATTAAAGAACAAAAAGTTAAGATAATTAAAAAGATATCAAAATAAATTACCTAATTCAAATAATCAAGATATTTTTAAAAAACAGGAACAGAGCCTCAGTCACCTATAAAACAATATCAAACTATTTGCAATTAGAAACTTAGAAGAGTAAAGGATTGGGGAAGAAAAAAAATGACTGAAAATTTCCCAAATTGTATAGAAAATTCGATATATAAGTTTAGAAACTGAAAGATAATTACAAAGAAAATCATGCTTAAAAATATCAGAGTCAAATAACAAAACCAAAAATAAAGAGAAAATTCTGAAAACAGAAGAAAATGGCACTTATGGAAAAGTAGCAATGTGAATAATAAATGACTTCTCATAAAAATAATGGGAGCCAGAAGACAATGGAACAACATCTATAAGATACTAAAACAATAAACATTTTCAACATATTCAGTGGAAAAAGTTGTCGAAAATGAAGGTTATATAAGAAAAACAAAGTAGACACGCTGAATAGAATTCCACTAACCAAATTTAAAACATAATGAAAAGCAAAATAATTCAGTATTAGATTATAAAATACAGGAAGTAGTAATAAATAACTTTCTAGTGATTATTAATTAATTAGTTAAAATGGCAGGAAGAGGATAAGAGGAATAAAGGAAGGGGGAAAGAGGGAAGAAAGAAAGAAAGAAAAAGAAAGAAAGAAAGGGTGAGAAAAGAAAAAAAGAAAAAAGAAAGTAGGTGCTTTTCTACAACAGAAGGAAGAGGGCTGGCAGGTAAACATGTAAAAAGTGCTGGAGTTGGAAAATACTGTGCAGTTGTGAAAATAAAGATCGATTCAGGCAAGAATCATCAGTCTGATGTGAAAGATTATGATGGAGATTGGGATATTTGTATGATAGAGATTTCTTATTAGTCATAGGAAAAAATAGAAATTACACACAGGAGAATCCAGATAACTCCTGGGCTGGGTGATCAAAATTCACATCACCAAGGAGGGTATAAATGGCCATCACATGCCTCAGATATACTACCCTGAAAATAACACAACATCTCTTATGTAATATTGTAGCCTGGAATGCATAAACTAAATTAACTATGATAAAACATCAACCAAATTCAAAATAGGGAATATTTTCTTCCCCCAAATTGAGAACATCTTAAAGCCAAAACGCCCCTGGTTAAAGATACTCAAAAGGCATGAATGCAAAATGTAATATTGGTATTAGGCTGGATCAAGTAAATGTTGATAAGTGTGTATAACTATTGTTTGTAATAGTATATACATTTGCTGAAATTATGAAGTTATTTCTAACTAAGTCGTTTTTATTAAATGAAGAGGAAATGACATTCTCAAATGAAAACAGAATTCTTCATCAGCAGAGTTACACCACAACAACAACAACAAAATGCTACAGGATTTTTTCAGATTGAAGTGAATTGAGACTAAACAGAAATTTGGATCAAGAAATGAAAAATATTAAAAGGAGTTTAGAAATTGCAAACAAATAACAGTGAAATTGAAGACACAGCAATGGAAATTATCCAAAGTGAAACACATAGAGAAAAAGATCAAAAACATTAACACAGCATAAGTGAATTGTCCGACAATTTCAAGCAGCCAAGTATTCATATAATTTGAGACTCCAAGAAAGGCAAAACAGAACAAAAGCAATTAGAGAAATACTGGCAAAATTTTCCACATTTAATAAAAATTATAAACCCACAAATCTAAGGTCAATGAACTCTAAGCACAAGAAGCATAACAACACCAAGACACATCAAAATCAAACTGCTTAAAACCAGTAAGCCAGTGGTAAAAAAAAAAATTAACAGGCAGATAAAAAGGTCATATTAAGAACAAAGGAATAAAGATAAATATCAATTTTCTTTCAGAAGATAGCTAGGCATGGTGGCTCAAGCCTGTAATCCTAGCACTTTGGGAGGCCGAGGTGGGCAGATCACGTGAGGTCAGGAGTTCGAGACCAGCCTGGCCAACATGGTGAAACCCCGTCTCTACTAAAAATACAAAAAATTAGCTGGGTGTGGGGGCAGGTGCCTATCATCCCAGCTATTTCAGAGGCTGAGGCAGGAGAATTGCTTGACCCTGGGAGGCAGAGGTTGCAGTAAGCCAAAATCGCACCTCTGCACTCCAGCCTGGGCTGCAGAACAAGATTCCGTCAAAAAAAAAAAGAGAGAGAGAAGAAAGAAAGGAAGGAAGGAAGGAAAGGAAGGAAGGAAGGAAGGAAGGAAGGAGGGAAGGGAGAGAAAGAAAAGAAAAGAAAAGAAAAGAAAAAAGAAAAGAAAAGAAGGAAGGAAGGAAGGAAACAATTGTTATCCAGGGAAAATACTATTCACAAAAATATTAATAGAAGAAATAAAAATTTTCAGACATAAAATACCTTTAAAAATTCACTACCAAAAGACCTGCACTAAAAGAAATGTTATAAGAATTCCTTTAAAGAGAAGGAAATTAATATCCAATGGCTACCTAGATTGACAAAAGAGAATTGAAGAGTACAGACAATAGTAACTGCATTGGTTAGAAAAAAAAAAAATTCGTATTATTTCCATCTCTTTAAAAATAATTGACTGTTTAAAATAAAAATAATACATTTTAGGTAGAAGTAAAACATGACACTAATAACACTGAGGATAATAAAAGAGAAATGGAAGTATACAGTTGTGAGATTTTCATACAGTTGTAAATTTTATATGTTTACTGGTATTGTGTACTATAACTGTGATAAGTTAAAGATATATCACATAACCCCTAAAGCAACCGCTAAAATGGCATTTCAAAGATTTGTAATTTACAGACAAATAAAGAAGATAATTTGGAATCATTTAAAATATTTCATTCCAAAGAAGCTTAAAAGGTAGAGAGGGAAGAATAGACTGTGTTATATGTTATAAGAAATCCACTTTAAAAATAAAGAAACAAAGGATTAAAAGTAAAACTAATAAAAATGATATTCCATGTGAACATCCGTAAAAAAGAAAGCTGAATGGCTAAGTCAATATCAAAAGAACCGTGTTTTAGAGCAAAGAAATTATAGGGTAAAGAGTGTCGTTTTATGATGACTCAGCAATCAATTCATGTCATAAAGGTGAGGTCCTAATCCAATATGACTCGTGTGTCCTTTTAAGAAGAGGAAGAAACTCCAGGAAATGGGCCTATACAGACCAAAGGCCATGTGAGTACACAGGGGGAAGATGGGCTTCTGAAAGTGAAGGAGAGAGCTTCAAGAGAAATCAACCCTGCCAGCAACTTTTTCTTGGACTTCTAGTATCCAGAGCACTTCTAGCCTCACATTTATTTATCAGAGAATACATTTCTATTGTTTAAGCAGTAAAAAAAGAAATCAGTTCATTAAGAGAACATAATAATCTTAAATATTTATGCACCCAATTAATAATAGAATTTCAAAATACATAGAACAAACACCAACCTAACACAATTTGTTATTTTCCAGTTAAAATTCTCTGGTTATATTTTTACATTATCACCTTCACCAAAATAACTTGAAATAAAATTACTACATAGAACTTTAAGGACAGACAAATTCATAATTATAATTTGAGATTTTATCACCCCTGTCTCAATAATTGATAGAATAGATAGAAAATCAGTAAGGGTAGAGAAGATTTTAAAAGGCACTAGCATTAACTTAACCTAGCAGATATTGTCCCACTCAACAAGAGATGAAAATACATTCTCCTCCAGTGCCCACAGAATATTTAGCATAATCAATCATATTCTAGGTCATAAACTAAATCTCAGTGAATTTAAAAATATTTAAGACACACAAAGTATGTTCTATGACCAAGTTGGAATTTAATTTAATAACAAAAATATATCTGGAAAATTCAGATATATGAAAACTAAATATTAATAGCACACTTCTAAATAGTCAATGGGTCAGAGAAGAAAACAAAAGGAAAATTAGAACAAAATGAACCTTCAAACACAACACATCAAAAGTTGTGAAATTACACTAAAGCTTTACTTAGAGTGAAATTCATGAGAACAAGTGCTTATCTTAGCAAAGAAGAAAAGTTGTTACCTAAAGAAAAAAGTGAAGAGCAAATGGAATTCAAAGTAAGCAGAAGAATAAAAATAATAAAGATAAGAGAGAAAAATCAAGGAAATATAAAACAGAAAAACAATTGTTAATAAATGAAATTACATTGAAACATTAGATATTTGAGAAGATCAATAAAATTGATAAACTTCTAGCCAGACTGATAAGCGAGAAAAGAGAGAAAACAGAAATTAACAATATCAAGAATGACAGAGATGACACCATTACAAAATCTACAGACATTAAAAGGATAATAAAGGTCTATATAAACAAACATATACTAATTTGTTCAGCAACTTAGATAAAATTAAAAAGTACAGTGCAATACACAAACTACCAGTGCACATTCAAGAAGAAATAGATCACCTGATTAGCTTTATATTAAGAAAATTGAATTTGTAGTTAAAAACTTAACTACGGGAAACTCCAAGCTCAGATAGACACACTGATTTATTCCATAAGTCATTTAAGGAATAAATAATACTAACTTTACATATACTATTCTGGAAAATTGAAGAGGAGGTAATACTTTCCAACTCACTTTATGAGCCAGCATTACCCTGATGCCTAAGTTAGACAAAGACATGACAAGGAAAGGACATACATGTATCCCTCATGAACATAGATGCAAACATTTAAAAAACAGCAAAACAAATTAAACAATATGCAAATACTCTTTGACTTATGATGAGTTTATGTCCTGATAAACCCAATGTGGAGTCAAAAATATCACATCAAAAATGGATTTAGTAAACCTAACCTACTGAACATTATAGCTTAGCCCAGACTATCTTAAATGTACTCAAAACACTTATGTTTACCTCCAGTTGAACAATATTATCTAACACAAATACTATTTTATAATAAAATGATAAATATCTTAAGTAAGAATATCATACCACATATCACTAGCAGGAGAAAACAACACAATTCGAAAGTTGAAGTAAGGTTTCTACTGAATGCATATCACCTTCACACCACTGGAAAGTTTAAAAAAAAAAATTAAGTGAAGTCATTATCAGTACAGCACCATCTGTATAAATAGTAGAAAGCACTATGGCCATGTGGGATACCCCAGGAATGCAAGGTTAGTTTAACATCTAAAAACCCATTATTGTAATTCGCCCTACTAAAATAAAAGGAAAATTCATATGGTCATCTCAATATACATAGATAAAGCATTTTACAAAATCCAATATCCATTTCTGATAAAAACTCCTATCAAAGTAGGAATAGAAGTGAACATCTCCAACCTGATAATGGGTAATCTATTAAAAACCTACAGCTAATACCATAATTAATAGTGAAAGAATGAATGTTTTCCTCCAGAGACTGAGAACAAGACAATCATTGCAATTCTCATTAATTCTTTACCATGTTTAGTAGAGGTTCTATACAGTGCAGTAAAACAAGAAAAAGAAATAAATGCATCTAGATTTGAAAGGAAGTAGAAAAAATGTCTTCATTTGCAGATATTTGCATAAAATATCCTATAAAATCTTTTAAAATTTATTAATACTAAAAATGTGTGTTTAGAAAAGTTACAAAACACAAGATCAACAATTTTATTTCTATATACTAGCAAAAAAACACTTGAAAATAAATTTTAAAAAATTCTTTTTTGAATAGCAGCAACAACTATAAAATACTTGGGGAAACTTCTGACAAAATATGTCCAAACCCAATACAATGAAAAGTACAAACTATTGCTGAGAGATACTAAAAAATATCTAAACAAATGCAGAGATATACTGCATTCATGAAGACTCACTATTGTTAAGATCTCATTTCTCCCCATATTATCTATATGTTCAATAAAACCTTTGCCAAAATTAGAGCAAGATTTTTTCAGAAATTAGAAAACTAATTATAAAATTATGTAGAAAACCAATGGATTCATAGCCAAATTAACTCCAAAGAAGGATATAGTTGGAGAATTAATACCTGATTCTAAAACTTATCATAAACTACTACAACCAAGATTTTGTTTTACTAGACAAATAGTTCAATGAAATAGAATGGAGAGTCCTGCAAAAAGCACACACATATATGAAAACTTGATTTTTGAAAAAGCTTTGCAAAGGTAATTCAGTGGATAAATTACAATATCTTCAACAAATGGTGCATGAACAATTGAACATCCGTATGCAAACAAAAAAGCTTCAGTGTTTCCACTATAAGTAAACATTAACTCAAAATGGATTATAAACCTAAATATAAAATATAAATCTTTAAAATTAAATTAATAAAATTTCTAAGCCTATAGAAGTTAAGAGTAAAATCTAAATCCATAAAATCTATAGAAAGGAAACTTAGGAGGAAATCTCAGAGACCTTGAGTTTGGCGAATACTTTGTAAATTGTATATAAAATATGCACATCCTAAAAGAAATATCAATAAATTAGACTTCACCAAAACCAAAAACTTTTACTCTTATAAGACACTGTTAAGAGTATTAAATGTCAAGTCATAGAATGAGAGAAAATATTTGAGAATCACTTGTCTGATGAAGGACTAAGATTTCCATACATGAAGAATTATTAAGATAACAAACAATCTGATAAACTATGAACAAAAGATATACACAGATACCTCACTATAGGTGATATAAACACGGCAGATAAGCACATGGAAAAGGTTTTCAACATCATCAGTCATTGGGGAATACAAATTAAGAATGTGCAACATGATGCCATTATATGTATATTCTAATGATTTAAAAAAAAAAAAAAAAAGGAAAAGAAAAAGACTGATCATACCAAGTGGTAGCAGGATGTGGATCAACTACCTCTCATACACTGCTGGTGGGAATATAAAATAGCACAGCCCCATCAGAAAACAGACTGGCGTTTCTTGTCTCTCTCTCTCTCTCTTTTCTTTTTCTTTTTCTTTTTTTTCTTTCTTTCTTTCTTTTGAGATAGAATCTCACTCTGTTACCCAGGCTGGAGTGTGGTGGCACAATCTCAGCTCACCGCATCCTCTGCCGGGTTCAAGAGATTCTCCTGCCTCAGCCTCCGTAGTAGCTAGGAACACAAGCACATGCCATCACACCCGGATAATTTTTGTATTTTTAGTAGAGACGGCGTTTCTGCATGTTGGCCAGGCTGGTCTCAAACTCCTTACCTCAGGTGATTCGCCCATCTCGGCCTCCCAGAGTGTCAGGATTACAGGCATGAGCTACTGTGCCCTGCCCGATTGGCATTTCTTAAAAGAAACTTGCATGTAACACATGACACACCCATTCCACTTCCAGATAACTACTCAAGAAAATATAAATACCTGTTCATACAAAGACTTGTACTTGAGTATTTGTATTAGCTTTATTTTTACTGTAATATGCCCAGATGGGAAAGAATCCAAATGGCCAACACTTGGGTGGATACCAAGTGGGTGGATAATCAAACTGAAATATCATTTCAAGGATAACATTTCATGGACTACTACTCAGCAATAACACAATAACAAGGAATGAACATGCTACAACATGAAGAAAATAAAAGTATTCCTGAGTGAAAGAAGCTAATCCCCCCAAAAAAATTGATTTTATTTATATAAAATTCTAGAAAACACAAATTAATCAAGAGTGACTAAAAGCAGGTCAGTGATTTCCTGGGAATGGGTAGAGCAGGCAGAGGCAAAAAAAAGGAATTAAATTAGTCAAAACTGATCAAATCTTATGCTTTAAATATGTGTAGTTTACTGTGTATAATTTATAACCAATACAGCTAATACAATGTACAGGAGAGAATCATTTTTTAAAAATTAAAATATATGCATGTAAGTCAGCATTTTAGCTGATCTGAAGTAAAGAAAAAAAACATATTTGGCTTCTACACACCAAACATCAGGGTCAAGACCTAATACTGGCGTCTTCCTACTTCTCTACTCTTGGAGACCAGGGACAGTTACCCCACTGCCATGTCAAGATGAAATATAGGGAAGTTAAGCTAATCATTGTTGTGCTCTGTCCCACAGCCTGAGAACAGGGTTCAATTTATGTATGTATTTAATTATGGGACCTTGAGTCAATCCATTTTTATCATCCTCACACCCTCCCCCTCTTGTTTATGCCATCATATAATTGTGGTTAAAAAAAAATAAGCTCCATGATGGAAGAGAACTTCTCCGTCTTGTTACCACTGAATCCAAGAATCTGAAATGTGGCCAGCCATATGGTGAAGGTCATTATGTGTTTGTTGAATTAATATTTTACAATGTTTTAAATGTCTTTAAGGAGAAATTGTCTATTAAAATTTATCTTTGTACTTCCAAAGAGTAAGTACTTAGCGTTCATGCTATTCCGTGTATGGTGTGCAAGTTTTGCGAGATCCAATAAATGAGTATTGATTTTTTTTGCCTTTGAAATGTGAGATTTGGGGACGTAGGATTAATGAGATAGAGTATAACAGTGATGAGTTTAAGTAAAATCCTTGCATCTTTGAATTAGTATTGGAAATATTAGAATGAATTCGTATTTTCTCTTTTTAAAAAGTATTTCCTAATTCTATTCAATAAAAACACCTAGAAAAATAACAAATTCACTACCAGTAAGCACCTTGAATGTTTAGATTGTGGTCTCCAAAGATCTTTGAAAAATTGCTGATTCCACGTACAAAATGAATCTGAAATACTTTATCAAACCAGAAAGCAAAAATGTCATCCAAAAATTCCCACAAATAAATGATAAATGTTTGAGACAATGAATATGCTAATTACCCTGATCTGATTACAATACATTATATGTATTGAAACATCGCTATGTTGCCTATAACTATGTATATGCAATGATTATGTGTCAATTAAAAATAATCATTTAATTCAATTTAATTTAAAAACAAAACAAAACTACTGACATCATGTCAAAACTTTTGAGGACTCAGCTTAAAGAAGTTCCTGCAGGCAATGATGATGCAATTTGATACCATCGTTAAGAATAATAATTGCAATGGATTGAAACATAAAATGTGCTTCAATCTGTGAGTTCAAAAAATATTGACAGAAACTCTCATTTGTCACCTTGGAGGTTGCTAGGGAATAACTCATTCTATTGAAAACAGGTAACTAAAGAAAAGCCAAATATTTAACCTGTCTTTTCCATATGAACTAAACCTTAACACCATTTTTGTATACTTGATAATTAATGAATCTAAGCAATGACCATCAATGGCATCACAGAGAGATGACCAGACTTATGTCTTCCTGATGGATAAACTTAGTATCACCTAGGAAGTACTATTGCCAAATAACTGAACCTGCATCTAATCAAGCCTCTACACCAAAATACCAATGTGTAAGAAATATAGGGGACAGGAACACATGTTCATGTGATATATTAGAAATCCCCTTGCCACGTACATCTTTCAGAAGTGGTGCCAATAATGTGGAAGGACAATAAATTATTTAAAGTGGGGGATTAAGCTATTATGTTAGATTATTCTACATGGATTTAAGCAGCAAAACACAGACTTTAGGAAGCTCCACAGGACAAAGCAACTAGCATTTCCCCCAATTAAATACAAGGAAAAATAGGGGGGAGAGAGAGGATAAACTAATAAAACATTTCGAAGTGACACATCAAAGCAATTACAACAAAAGGACATTATGTAGATCCTGATGCAAATCAACTGTTAACAACAAAATATGATAGGACAATCAAGGCAATTTTAGCAGTGATGATATTTGGTAATATTAATGTTTTAATTATTCTTGTGTATAATTATGATAATATAGTCATATTTTTATAATTTTATGTTTTAGCATTTCTGAAATATTTATAGGTTAAATGACATAATATGACAACTAATATTTGCTTCAAGTTAAAATAAAGCAATATGAGGGTATAGTTAAAACACAATTGTTCATGAGTTAATAATTGTTAAGGTTGGCTGATATGTTCATTATACTATTCTCTCTATTATTTTATGTTTAAATTGTTATAATAAAAATCATAAAAGATAAACCTAAACTAAAATCCAATTTATAAAGCAAAATAGTTAGAAAAACTATATTTTACCTCCAAAAATATTCACTACTACCTGCTTAAAAAGAAACAGTTTCTTCCATGCATTAAAGTAGCTGCCTATAAATCATTCAATATTAAACGCAGGGCAGGGGGAAGGGGGCAAACAAATGTAAATGGTAGGAGCCTACATGAATCAGAAATTGAACACAAATGAAGTATAACTGCCTCTGAAATGATAATTCTAGTTTATGGAAAAGTGGGATTGGATTAACAAACACCACTTCAGGATCAGAACTATTTTGCAAAGCAAAGTACACTAGCAAACAAATATGTGAAAGATGTTTACCCTTTAGGAAAGATAGGCATGGGTAATTGTAACCAGGCTCTAAGCCTGTTTGTAAACAGAGATACTATATTTTCACTGCCTCTCAGATTGTGGTCTAAATATTTGACAACTTTAATGTTTTTCAAAGATATTAAATGTTGCAGGCATGTGAGAAAGGTCATATATCATTTCTGATTTGTTGTCGACATTGCTGGCAAATGTGCATTTGTGTGCAGCTATCTTTCATAAACTGCTGGCTCTCCTGTTTGTTATATGGCTTCCCCCACTTTGAATAATTTATTGTCCCCCACATTATTGGCACCACTTCTGAAAGATATAAGTGAAAAGGGGATTTCTAATATATCACATTAAAAAATAAGTCAGAGAAAACTGTAAATCAGGATGTTATTTTAAACAGTTCCTACTCATTAGGGAGAAGACTTACGAACCCAAAGTAAAAATGCCTCTCAAATCTATCTAATGAAGGAAAGCAAAGCAATGGAAGCTGATATGTTTGTTCATTACCACTTTTGTGCTGCTTTGCCTGTAGGCTGAGCTCTGTGAGGTAAGTCAAATGGCCTCCTAGGTTTCCTCCTTTATTTTAATATTATTTTATAAAGGGAATGAAAACAAACATTTAGAATGGTGCAAAAGTAATTACAATTTCTGTCAGTAGCAGTTACCATTGACAACTTTAAAAGTAATGGCAGAAACCGCAATTACTTTTGCACCGACCTGATAGAAAACTCATATTCAGATTCTTCTGAACCGGAATACGCAAAAGTTGTCAATGATGACGATAGAAATACCTGAGCAATGGGCACAAGGACTCATCTTGACTGGCTCCTATACATCAGTTCTCCTGGATACAGATCCCCACCCACAAAGAAGGGCCCAACCAGGACCACTGATGGGTGGTCAGTGTAACTTAGGGGACATTACAGCTGTTGAAATGACCTCCCTGTCACTGTTCGTGGATGGCTACCTGGAAAAGATGTAATAGATCACTGGTTTTTAAGCCTTGTGAGGATTTTTAATGTCTTTAGAAATGCACAACTATGAAACATCTCTATGTGAAAACATGTATATTTAACAAAATATTAATATATAACATACTAGGGGCTCATGGACCTCAGGTACCCATCAATGGTTCAAGAATAAGTTTCTGCATTTGGATGAATCTAAATAGATATCTCCCAGGGTCTGTATCTACTCTAAGATTCTATTTAGGGAAGGTTTTTTTTAATGAAGAAGAATTAAAAGTGATTTTAAATTATTCCATTCTGGCATCTCTAATTATTCAGAACTTGGGAAAATGGCCATGATTTATTGAAAGTGAAATAATTATATATGATTCTGGTTTCATTTTCATAAAAGCCATGATGGAGACAAACCCACAAACGTCAATTACACATTTCTCCCTTTGGCACAAATGCCTCATGCTAATATTCCCTTTCTGGCTCAGTCACTCAATTTGCTGCCCACGACTTTCCATTCCACTTGTCCAAATTCAGCACCTTTTATAGACCCTCTGAGTTTCTCCTCCCACTCTGGAGCCTTTGCTGGTATTTCAGGCCTCATTCATCTCCTCTCATCTGAACTCCTACAAGATAAATTCTGCTGCACAGTCCCACACGTAATTATGTTCTGTCATATGCTATTGGCTTCTGTTTTGTGTGTTTCATTTCTGAGAATAGACTGTAAAATTCTACATCATGGGTACCTGGTCAAATCTTCTGCTTTTTTACTACATCTAGAACAAACACTAGATACTCAATAAAGTCCTGTTGATTAAAATCCATTCTTTGGTTTCTGTCTATGATGGTTTCACCACATATTTGAGAAGCAATAAAATCGCAGTGAGGGTAATTTAAAGGAGAAGGTTTTGAAAGAGAGCTGAAAGTGAGCTTACACATTATTCAGTGCGTAAGAATCAACAAAAGTTTGGAGTATGACATTTTATAGAAATAATGGCCAAGGGAAACTAAGATTGGATTAAGAAGTTGAAAATACTAATGAGAGAAAATGTGTGACCTTATTTTGTATTATTATCAGTTTTGTTTGTTTTGTTTTGTTTGTTTTTTGAGACGGAGTCTGGTTCTGTCACCCAGGCTGGAGTGCAGTGGTGCGATCTCGGCTCACTGCAAGCTCCGCCTCCTGGGTTCACACCATCCTCCTGCCTCGGCCTCCCGAGTAGCTGGAACTACAGGCGCCCACCACCATGCCCAGACTTTTAGTAGAGACGGGGTTTCACCATGTTAGCCAGGATGGTCTCGATCTCCTGACTTCGTGATCCACCCGCCTCAGCCTCCCAAAGTGCTGGGATTACAGGCATGAGCCACCGCACCTGGCTCTATTATTATTGTTTTAAAGCTAAAGAGTTAGTTTTCTTAACAAAAGTTATTTTAAAAAATATCTCTTGAACTTGTTTGGCTGAAGGAATCTTTCAAAAAACATAAACTGCATGAAGTTGACTGTGGTTGTAATTATGTAGTACCCACCCCAGTCTTCCTTAAATGGCTCCTTGTCACCTTAGAAAGAAGGTTTTCCTTTCCTTTGCTGTGAATATTCTCACTTGTTGTTATATTAAACAAAGGGTCAGCACCGCTAGAGAATATGGAGTCAATTGCGAATTCTCAGCCTCAGTATCTAATTAGAGGTAGTGTATGGAATGCCTTCCTTAATTACTTTGGAGTCATTGGGGTATTTCATTAGTCTCAGTTTTTATCTTGTAACTTCATTCATAAAATATGTTCCTTATAAATTAGCTCCGCTGGGAACTGATCACTGGCCCTGTGTATCCTGCTCTCTGTGTGATCTCTCAGCCCCAAAGGAGAAGGTCAGAATTCTTCTACATAATATAACACGTTCAACTCTATTACCACACTAAGAACACCATGAAGGAAAATGAAAAAAGCAAGATATTATGTCGCTTACAAGATGAAATACTGTTCCTAAATTGTGCTGGAAATATTAGGTAAAATTGATATAATCAAAGAAGTTAAACAACAAATGTTATTTAGACTGAAATTGATCATTGGTTCAGCCCATACGTTTCCTGAGATCAGTAGAAACATGCTCTCCAGAGATGCTTTAAAAAGAGAAATTAAAATGCTCTTTTTAAGTATGAAATTTTATGTGATCAGAAGGGAGATGCATGAGTCATGGTTAAGAGCAACATGGCTGCAGGGAAGAACACTAAACTCAAGATATTAACATGGCTGAAGAACATTGAGGCAGGGAAGTTAAGTCACAAAGTTATGTATAGGCACTGGCAATGCCATCCCATATGCAGAGATGGCAGAACTCCCAGAGACTCCACATGCCAGGCAAAGATGATGTACCAAGCCTGATGTCTTCCAACATATAAATCCTGTAGTCAACTTTCTGTTATCTTAATTCTAGGACCACAAAGAAACTTTTGATGATAATTTGCTTCTATGTTTCCTTGAAACTGGGAAGGACATACCACAGTAGACTCTTAGACCTACTCCTTACCTCAAGTGGTTTCAGTTGCTGCAAGTCCTTCACTAAGAGATGGGGTTTTTTGATCCCAGCTTTTGTTTTTTGTTCTACTTTTTCTTATTTAAAAATCATTTCCAAAAGCTAACGTGGAAATAAAGAAAGGAACTGCTATAGTCTCTGTGATATCTCTCAGCATTCGACCACCAGGTCCGAACAGTAGGATCTTCCTTGCTACAAATTTATCAAAAGGACCTTTTGTGATTGTCCAAGGCAGAATATATGTTTTCAAAGAATGAAAATCCACTCAAAGTAGCCCCATAACAAGGCTCTATCGGAAGGAGTCAGCTCTCAAGACATCCAAGAAAATGGTGATCAGACCTGAGGCCTTATCTATTAATTAGCTATTGCTGCTATCAAACAATTATAAAACTCAGTGTCTATAACAACAATTATTAAGTTGCTTATGAGTTCGTGGGTTTGGTGGGGTTTGATTGATTGACGTTGAGCTCTGCTGAGCAGCTCTACTTCAAGCTGCAGTGGCTGGATGACTAATTCTCCCTATGGTCTATCAGGTGATAGCACTAGTTCTGTTCCAGGTGTCTTTCATACTCCTTCAACCAACAGACTAACTGAGGCATGCTTTTTTTTTTTTTTTTTTTTTTTTTTTTTTTTTTTTTTTTG